>NW_024070185.1:48410774-48738287 GCF_014754425.2 Oryx dammah | reverse complement strand
AAATGCACTGATCATAGCAAACACCCTCTTCCAACAACACAAGAGAAGACTACACATGGACATCACCAGATGGTCAGCACTGAAATCAGATTGATTATATTCTTTGCAGCCAAAGATGGACAAGCTCTATACAGTCAGCAAAAACAAGACCAGGAGCTGACTGTGGCTCAGATTATGAAATCCTTATTACCAAATTCAGACTCAAATTGAAGAAAATAGGGAAAACCACTAGACCATTCAGATATGACCTAAATCAAATCCCTTATGATTATACAGTGGAAGTGAGAAATAGATTTAAGGGCCCAGATCTGATAGATAGATAGAGTGCCTTGGCAACATAATTCTCTGAAAAGAAAAGGGGGGAATGAGAAAGTCAATTCCTAGGCAGGTTGATAAGAAGTCCAGGGTTCCCAGGAAGAGAAAAGGGACTCTTGAAGCAAAGATAGGTTTCTGGAGTTCTCAAGGAGGAAGAAAGGACAAACACTTTTTTTCTTGCTCTACATTCGTTAATCTTAGTAACATAAAACATTTAGCCTAGAACTGATGATTACACAACAAACAACTCAGTTTAAACTCTGTTCAGTTCAGTTAAGTTGCCCAGTCGTGTCCGACTCTTTGCAACCCCATGAATTGCAGCACACCAGGCCTCCCTGTCCATCACCAACTCCAAGATTTTACCCAAATTCATATCCATTGAGTCAGTGATGCCATCCAGCCATCTCATCCTCTGTCGTCCCCTTCTCCTCTGCCCCCAATCCCTCCCAGCATCAGGGTTTTTCCAATGAGTCAACTCTTCACATGAGGTGGCCCAAAGTATTGGAGTTTCAGCTTCAGCATCAGTCCTTCCAATGAACACCCAGAACTAATCTCCTTTAAGATAGACTGGTTGGATCTTCTTGCAGTCCAAGGGACTCTCAAGAGTCTTCTCCAACACCACAATTAAAAAGCATCAATTCTTTGGTGCTCAGCTTTGTTCACAGTCCAACTCTCACATCCATACATGACCACTGGAAAAACCATAGCCTTGACTAGACGGACCTTTGTTGGCAAAGTAATATCTCTGCTTTTTAATATGCTATCTTGACAGTCCCTTGAACTGCAAGGAGATCCAACCAGTCCATCCTAAAGGAGATCAGTTCTGGGTGTTCAGTGGAAGGACTGATGCTGACGCTGATACCCCAATACTTTGGCCACCTCATGCAAGAATTGACTCATTGGAAAAAACACTGATGCTGGGAGGGATTGGGGGCAGGAAGAGAAGGGGACGACAGAGGATAAGATGGCTGGATGGCATCACAAACATAATGGACATGAATTTGAGTAAAATCTTGGAGTTGGCGATGAACATTGAGACCTGGCCTGCTGTGATTCAAGGGATCACAAAGAATCAGACATGACTGAGAGACTGAACTGAACTGAACTGAACTAGGTTGGTCATAACTTTCTTTTCAAGGAGTAAGCATCTTTTAATTTCATGGCTACAGTCACTGTCTGCAGTGATTTTGGAGCCCAAAAAACTAAAGTCTAACACTGCTTCCACTGTTTCCCTATCTATTTGCCATGAAGTGATAGGACCAGATGCCATGATCTTCATTTTCTGAATGTTGAGCTTTAAGCCAACTTTTTTGCTCTCCTCTTTCACTTTCATCAAGAGGCTTTTTTGCTCCTCTTCACTTTCTGCCATAAGGGTGATATCATCTGCATATCTGAGGTGATTGATATTTCTCCCAGCAATCTTGATTCCAGCTTGTCTTTCTTCCAGTCCAGTTTCTCATGATGTACTATACATATAAGTTAAATAAGCAGGGTGACAATATACTGCCTTGACATATACCTCTTCCTATTTGGAACCAGTCTGTTGTTCCATGTCCACTTCTAACTGTTGCTTCCTGACTTGCATACAGGTTTCTCAAGAGGCAGGTCAGGTGGTCTGGTATGCCCATCTCTTTCAGAATTTTCCACAGTTTCTTGTGATCCACACAGTCAAAGGCTTTGGCATAGTCAATAAAACAGAAATAGATGTTTTTCTGGAACTCTCTTGCTTTTTCAATGATCCAGAGGATGTTGGCAATTTGATCTCTGGTTCCTCTGCCTTTTTGAAAACCAGCTTGAACATCAGGGAGTTCACGGTTCACATATTGCTGAAGCCTGGCTTGGAGAATTTTGAGCATTAATTCACTATTGTGTGAGATGAGTGCAATTGTGCAGTAGTTTGAGCATTCTTTGGCATTGCCTTTCTTTGGGATTGGAATGAAAACTGATCTTTTCCAGTCCTGTGGCCACTGCTGAGTTTTCCAAATTTGCTGGCATATTGAGTGCAGCACTTTCACAGCATCATTTTTCAGGATTTGAAACAGCTCAACTGGAATTCCATCACCTCCACTAGCTTTGCTCATAGTAATGTCTCCTAAGGCCCACTTGACTTTACATCCCAGGATGTCTGGCTCTAGATTAGTGATCACATCATCATGATTATCTGGGTCGTGAAGATCTTTTTTGTATAGTTCTTCTGTGTATTCTTGCCACCTCTTCTTAATATATTCTGCTTCAGTTAGGTCCATACCATTTCTGTCCTTTATTGAGCCCATCTTTGCATGTAATGTTCCCTTGGTATCTCTAATTTTCTTGAAGAGATCTCTAGTCTTTCCCATTCTGTTGTTTTCCTCTATTTCTTTGAATTGATTGCTGAGGAAGGCTTTCTTATCTCTCCTTACTATTCTTTGGAACTCTGCATTCAAATGGGAATATCTTTCCTTTTCTCCTTTGCTTTTTGCTTCTCTTCCTTTCACAGCTATTTGTAATGCCTCCCCAGACAGCCATTTTGCTTTTTTGCATTTCTTTTCCACGGGGATGGTCTTGATCCCTGTTTCCTGTACAATGTCATTAACCTCTGTCTATAGTTCATCAGGCACTCTGTCTATCAGATCTAGGCCCTTAAATCTATTTCTCACTTTCACTGTATAATCATAAGGGATTTGATTTAGGTCATACCTGAATGGTCTAGTGGTTTTCCCTACTTTCTTCAATTTAAATCTGAATTTGGCAATAAGGAGTTCATGATCTGAGCCACAGTCAGCTCTTGGTCTTGTTTTTGTTGACTGTTAGAGCTTCTCCATCTTTGGCTGCAAAGAATATAATCAATCTGATTTTGGTGTTGAACCGGGAAACTTAAACTCTGCACTAAGGATTATATAACAACAGTGTATCCTGTTTGAGGATAGTTTCCCCTCCCTGAAAACCCTCTGGCTAATCCTGTTATCTTAAAATGTAAATTGTGGGATTGGGTCTAGTAAGATCTTTACAACCTTCAGACATTCTTTTGATTTACTGTAATAACTAATTTAAAAAGTATATAACTCCCTTGCTAAAGACTATCAGGGGGGCACTCTCCATCCCCCTTCTGATATCTATGTCAGAAGCTTTCTCTGTCCCTTTCTTACTTTAATAAAATTCTGCTACACAAAAGCTGTTGAGTGATCAAGCCTGGTCCCTGGTCTGGAAGCTAAATCTTCTTCAGAGATCATGAATCCGACACCCGTTCATTATAAGCTATCACTATTCATTTTTTTTAAGGCCAAAACCAAACCAATGTTGCAAATGAATCCTGTCATTAAGACATTTACATGTCAGGAATTATTACACAGTTTCGTACTAAGTTTGTTGAACACTTTATCCATTTTAAGCATGTTCTAGTTCAAGTAACTCTTTGCTAGAGAAATAAAAAAAAGACTATAAAATAATGGCAAGATAAAGCCCACTGGTAAACTTCAAAAATGCTATATATTGTATCATTATAAAATTTATAGTAGATGCTTTTTCTGAAGTATTCCAAAGTCTGTATCTGATAACATATGTTTGATACTATCAGACTTACTAGTCAGTGGTCTTCCTTATTTATTTTGTTGCCGTTTCAGGAAAGCATATTTTATCACGGCTCACAAGTTCATAGAAGTGAAAGATACTTTAGAAATCCTCTACATTCATCAGAATACTACAGGTAATGCTGTGGTAAAAATTACAAAAGAATCTCATCGCTGAACACTAATCATAACACTGTTCCCTACTAATTTCACTGAATTCGAGAATCATAAAAACTATGACTCTCAACCTGATTTGATAATGGTAGAGAACATTTTCATCTTTTTATTTTATTTTATTTTATTTTATTTTTTAACTGTGGTACTAAAGTTGTAATCCAACATAGTTTTGGAAGTGAAGATCATCTGAGATAATGATAACCTTCAAGTAATCCCAAAGTAGCTACCACAAACACAAGTAATGGTCATTATATGGAATAAGTAAATTAATAAATCTTCAATGGGGATAAGACAAAGATGCCCCCTTGTTTCTTCTACAAAATATCTTTTCTATATCCTAGAGTCCGACAGGGTCCTAGAAGACTAATAGAATAGCGCTCAGCCCAACTTTCTTAACACTTACCACGTGGTTTACTGGGAGTAGTAGATAAATATTACCATTTCCAGACACAATGCAGGCTTTTAGGTATTTAGAAGATTATAGATGTTTTGTTTAATCTGGATGCAAAATCAGTGGTTATGGTGGTACTTTCATTTCCTCTGCATGAACATTACAAAACTATTTAGATTTGACATTAGTCTAAATTTGAAATAGTCTAATCAATCTTAGATTCTAAACACCTCACAGACAAGAAAATATTGTCGTCAGTGGGCAGAATTAAAATCTGGCACTTGAATTCCACTCTGTCACAGTATGAGCAGTTGGCTAAAGAACTAAGGGATTTTATTAAGAAGTTAAGTGCATTATTTAAATGAAACTCCTATCATAACCCTCTCAGTCTGTAGCAACAATGAAATTTGCAAAAATATTGCTCATCCCACTTTTTTTCTTGGTTAATTTTACCAGTGTTCATTAATTTTCATTCTAAGAAATCAAAAGGCAAAAAAGTACAAACAATGAATTTCAGAAAGATATTCATTTCTTGAGAATAAAAAGATATCTGTTTCTCATACTCCAAAGTCAATTTGTTGCAGGAAGGGGGATCCCTTCCAGGGCCTGAAACTGGGCCCTTGTCTAACACTTGGAAATGAATTGTCCAAGGAGACACATGTGCTGACAAAGCACGAGATTTTATTGGGAAAGGGCACCGGGTGGAGAGCAGTAGGGTAAGGGAACCCAGGAGAATAGCTCTGTCACATGGCTTGCAGTCTCAGGTTTTATGGTGATGGGATTAGTTTCCAGGTTGTCTTTAGCCAATCATTTTGACTCAAGAGTCCTTCCTGGTGGTGCACGCATTGTTCAGCCAAGATGGATGCAAGAGAGAAGAATTCTGGGAGGTGGTCAGACATGTGGTGTCTCCTTTAGACCTTTCCCAAACTCTTCCAGTTGGTGGTGGCTTCTTAGTTCTGTGTTCCTTACCAGGACCTCCTGTCATAAAACAACTCATGCAAATGGTTACTATGCTGCCTGGCCAGGGTGGGCAGTTTCAGTCAGTGCACTTCCTCTAACAAACTTGGAATCCAAAGTCATTATGGCATAGTGACAATATGTATGTTTATAACGGCAAGGGTATAATAATTCAAAAATATGTTAAGACATTTGAAAAACTACTGTGATTAACACATGTTATTAAAATGTTGTTGTCAGTGAAATACTATTTTCCTTTCATAGTCACAGGCCCTGATAGTTCATATAGGATAATGGAACAAGCATTATGGAAGGTAGAGAATAAATAAGCTATAACATCAAGCATTAAATGAAATCTAGAAATTTCATAATGACTAATTAAAATTAAAAACAAACAAAAGTAACTAAATACTTGCTTAATTCTTACCCACCTATTTGTTCTTTTATTTTAACTAGAATTAAATTTAAAAAAAAGGAAAAGAAAACCTTTTTCCCTGTAAAAAAGAGTTGAAGATGACTATTAGATAAAAGATAATCTAAAAATTACAAATAGTCTGCCAAAACTGCATTTAGAGCAACTTTGTTTAGCAAAGGAGGGTGATATTTGACTTCAGAATGTGTCCCTTTTTTATTCTCAGCCAACAAAGGAGGCACAAAGTAGCTGGGGGGTGGGGGGCATGAAAGGAAAAGAATTGAGGGTGTTCTGCATGATAATGCCAAAATCTGACTTCACTGTGAAAGTGGCAGCCTTGTAAATTTTATGGCGGCAATTAGGAACACATTTCTCTTCCTCCACTAGGTTTAGAATGTACTGTCTCTGAGAATAAATGTTTGTCATTTGGGAAATGTGTTTGGGTGTAAGACTCAGCAGTTACCTTGTACATAGTGACAAATAAATACACACGTCTGCAACTCGTGCTGTTGGTGAAAACTCTAAGAGGAGTTGACTTGCAGAGCCCACGCAAGCCCTAAGAAAGGTGCTTAAGTCCCCAGACTGTCCCTAGAGTGCCAGAGCACTATTGACTGAATAATGTGGAGAAAGGTACTACATCCTAAGGGTAGCAGGGGCTGCTTATTAAAGGAACCATGATGGTAAAGGGTTAGGTTTCCCCAAAGGAAGATAATAACAATTTATAAAGCTCAGTGCAACTCAAGAAGAAAGGGAGGCTTTTATTGTTTGTTTTCATTGTCATTTTTGTTTTTTGAATGCATACCTGAGTAAAGGAGAGTAAAGTTATCTCAAATGAGGTATGCCGGTAATTGGACACATCTATGAGATTATGGAGATACTCTTCTCTTAAGTTATTAAGAAATTCCTATTTAGGATTAGTTTCCTTCCCAATATTGTGTCTTTTTTGTTTTATTAAAGTTCGGATTTTATTTAAACTCATACTACTTTAGTTGTGCTTCAATAAAGACAAATAGATAGGGAAGTGCAAAAGAAAAATACCACTGACTACTTAGCAGCAGCAGCAGCGGTTAAACAAGAGGACTTTATTCAAGGTTATTGTGGTAGGGGAGAAAGAGTTCTATAGTAGGGGCGAGAGATTGAACACAACTCCACTGAAACAAAAGGCAGACAAATTTTGAAGCCCTGGGGAGATCTGGGGGACATTGTTTGAGAGGCTGGTCAATGTGACCAGGCCATCTATATTTGATAACTGGTGGTTACTGAAGTTAGTTTTTTACCCTCCCGCCGAGACTGGCACACGGGGGCACTGGCTTTCTTGATTATATTTCAAAGAAATGGCTCCCAGGTCCTTGAGAAATGCATTCCTGGGTTGTAGAAGATTTATATCTCAAAGGAGCAAAGAAAGAAAAGTTAAAATCACAAGTTTTCTAAAGTAAGTGCTCTAAGTAAAGGGAGATCAGGTGCCTAGAGTTAAAAAGAAATCTTTCTAAATTTGAGTCAAACTGAGGAGAACCTTAAGGCCATCTCAATAGAAGTAAAGCGAGGTGTGACACACCTTTACATACCTCTCCTTTTTTGAAGTGATTGAATCCAGGAGTTGCAGACAGAAACGAGCATCAGGGTGAGCTTGTTGTAATGAGGCTGAAATGAAGGAAGTACCAGAGGGTTGTGAAGTAATATTTCATCTATACCCTAGAAGAAGGATAAAATAAATTTTTTTTTCTGAATATTTTCTAGCTGGCATTAACTCTTGGAAAGGGTATGGAAGAAAGTTGAGAATTAAGCTACAACAAAATGTATTATCTGTTTCTGATAATGGAAATACAGTGGTGCACCACAGAGAGAAAGCAGTGTCTCCCAGGAGAGAGGAATATTTTATCATGAAGTTATTAACATAGATTGCCATATAGTTATAATAAAAAGTAGGCAAGCTTTTCATTGGCTTTATTATTGTATTGAAATTATCTGCAGATGTGCATTCTTTATTACCTACACCAGAGACAGACTGCCCCACTCTTGGCTCCCCACTGACAAATAATACAGGCATTCACTCAAGAAAGTTATTGAGATTCTTGTAGATTTTGATCCCTGTTTTGAATAGAAAGGATGAAAAAATGACCATGAGAAACTTCTCAGTAAGCTAACTGTATGAAGGATTACAGAGGAGGTAAAGTGTGGTTACAGTCTGGTATGGTAAGTGTTACGATGACAGGTCAGTAAATCAGGAGACTTGGTGTTGGGGCAAGGGATAACAACTTTATTTGGAAAGCCAGGAGGTCAGAGAAGATGGTAGATTAATATCCTAGAGGACCATCTTACCAGGCTCTGAATGCTCTTTTCTTTTATACAACAAGGACAGAGGAGGTAAGGAGGTAATGTCCACTAAGTTGGAGCTTCAGGGTGTTATTTACAAAACAACAAAAAAGTTCAATATGTTTCAAACATTGTGATCGATGCCATTAGACAGCAGAAATAGAAGCCTATTATTTCAGCCATTCATTCTTTAAAATGTGGCAATATTAAACTGAATTTAAAAGAATCATAACAAAAGTTCTAAAATTTTTCTACAATAAGACAAATTTAGCACAGATAATCCCCCAATAACTAATTTCAAGGAATAAAGGCTGAACTATTTAGAATAGCCAAGAAATAGAAGCAACCTAAATGTCCATCAACAGATGAATGGATAAAGAAAATGTGGTGCATGTACACAATGGAATAATACTGAGCCATAAGAAAGGGATGAAATAATGCCATTTGCAGCAACATAGATGGACCTAGAGGTTATCCTACTAAAGGAAGTAAGCCAGACAAAGAAAGACAAATATCATATGTTATCACTTCCATGTGGAATCTTAAAAAAAAAAAAAAAGATACAAGGGCTTCCCTAGCAATCTAGCAGTTAAGACTCCACCCTTCCAATGCAGGGGGTGTGGGTTCAATCTCCAGTCAGAAAATGGCACATGGTGTCAAAAAATAAAATTTAATTTTAGAAAGATACAAATGAACTTATTTATAAAACAGAAATAAACCTACAGCTATAGAAAACAAATTTATGGTTACTAAAGGGGAAAGTTGGAGGGGAGAGATGAAGTTTGGGATTAACATACACACACTAGTATATATAAAATAGATAACCAACAAGGACCAACCATCCAACAATATAGCATAGGGAACTATACTCGATATTTTGTAATGACCTATAAGGGAAAATAATCTGGAAAATAATATAGATAGATAGATAGATAGAGATATACATCCCTGAATCACTCCCTGATGGCTCTGTATGTCTGTGTGCCCAGCTGTGTCTGACTCTGTGGCCCATGTTCTGTAGCCCACCAGGCTCCTCTGCGCATGGAATTTTCCAGGCAAGAATACTGGAATAAGATGCCTTTTCCTTCAGGAGGTCTTCCTGATCCAGGGATCAAGCTCACTGGGAAGCCCTCCTTGATGGCTCAGTGATAAAGAACCTGGCTGCCAATGCAGGAGACATAGGTTCAATCCCTGGATCAGAAAGAGCCCCTGAGGGAGGAAATGGCAAGCCACTCCAATATTCTTGCCTGGAAAATCCCATGGACAGAGGAGCCTACAAGCTATGGGGTCTCAAAAGAGTCAGCTGCAATTAAACAACAACACTGTGCTGTATACCTGAAACTAATACAACATTGTAAATCAACTATATTTCAATAAAAACTTAATTTAACAAAGAGTGACCTATCATATAAATGAATGAAGCTGCTTAAATGATGAGCAATTTAAAAAGTGTAGCCCACTGGGATAAGAAGATATAGTAGACCATTCACAAGCCAAAAGAATATTGTTAACAATCTTAGAGCAAGCCAGGCAGTAGATGAGCATCTGTTTAATGGGATATCTCAGTTAAGCAGCATAAATGATTCATCAGATGGCAAACTGATCTGAAAGAAAATCATTTTTATATATCGTACTCCTCACATAAATTCAATACAGAAAATATCAAAGCAACTAAGGTTACTGGCATATGTAAGTGATAAAAGAATAAAATAGCATGGGCCAGTATCCGAGTTTTAGGCATTGCTACACTTAACATCCGTTTTTTAACTTTTCAATACCTTATCATTGTACAAAGGTATAATAATTATATGTTGCCAAGGAATGATGCTTATGACCCAAAGAAATTTAAGCGAATATCCCAAGTTACCCTTCTAAATACCTTGTCCTTTCTGTTTCCTAAAATATTTAATATTTAAACAAGTTCAGTTTAGCCAGGCAAAATTTGTACTAGCTAAATATTTAAAAAAAAAAAAAAAGGAAACAGTCAGCACATGGAAAATGAATTTAAATTTTAGAAAGATAGTGACATTTGCTGTGTTTGTAAATTTATCAGCAACAGCACAATAAACCATCCAAAGCTATTAGATACCAAATTTTCTGATATGATAAATGACAATTATTTAGTAGAGTTAACCTAAAGATTTTTTTAAACCGAGAGTAGGGCAGTAACTTGCAGTTCTATAAGTGAAGAAAAAAAGATTGTAGCAATCGTCTTTCCTTCTTTTCTTTCCTTTTTTTTTTAAATTCTCTCTCTCACTCTCATTCTTTTTTATAACTCAAATCTGAAATAGCAGAATGTTAAGAGCAGAATTTAGATGCCCATTTACATACATTTGCATCACTGGGGAAGACTTTTGCAACCAAATCAACAAATTAATACAATATTCTTCCTATATTATACTCTGCAATAAGAGGCTGTAATGTACGATTTAAAAAAGATACTAGTAAGGGTCATTGAATAGAGTTACTGACAAATCAGTAAAAACTTTTATTAGAGCAAAGGTAACTCTTGTTTCTTCAGGTATAACACATTGTTTTATGAGAGTTTTAATCCAATGTCAGATAAATATAACAAGGTGGAATTCTCAGGACAGAGGGAGAATCCAGCATTAAGGGAAATTCTGACCATTTTATGAGTGTTTGTGTGTCTGCAGAGTATATATGCAGAGTGTGAAAATAAATTGCATACCAAAAGAATGTCTTATGCTTTATAGACTCTGAAATGGTCCTTGTTTTACTCCTCATGAAATAACCCTAAACGACACTTATGCCATATTAGTATGTTATATGCAAAAATATTTTCTAGTAGTATTAAGAAATTCATAGAAATCAAACTGATGACTTGTTGCAATTCAAAGCAGTTTTTAGTCCAAATGACAGACTAAAAACAATATGCCATTAAATTGTTGGGACAACTATTAAGTGACTCTGGATTTTAATTTTTAATACTAATTTTGAAATATAATTGGTGAGGTTTCTGTTCAAATCACACAGTAAATCCTGTTTCATTAGTCTCCTAACTTTTCTAGACTAGGAGGGCAGAAAGAAGACAGGGGAAGGGAATGGAAACATTGCCTTGAACATATAAATGGACTTTGGGGAACATTCTTTGAGTTCAGAAAGCAAGAAGCATAGATTAAGAAATCCCTAATCCAAGAAAGAAAATAGCACTTCACTGGAAGAAGAAAAGTGTTTGCAATGCAGCATTTTTAACAGAAAATTAATTAATAAAGCATTTTTACGAATGTCTCCTTAATCCAACAGCATGGGTCTATGGGTAGCAGATGATTCAGGTGAAAGTGTTAGTTGCTCAGTTGTGTCCCAGCCTGCCAGGCTCCTCTGTCCATGGAATTCTCCAAGCAAGAATCCTGGAGTGGGTAGCCATTTCCCCCTCCAGGGGATCTTCCTGACCCAGGAATTGAACGCGTCTCCACCTCTCCTGCACTGACAGGTGGATTCTTTACCCCTCAGTCACTTGCCTTCCAGGCTGGAGCAATTAAGAACTAGTGTGCTTTCCTCACCAACTTCTTTCCTTCAACAGCAAGAAGGAAGCTCCTGTTTTTCATGTTGCCCGTAGTGTGACGACAAGGTGGAAAAGGGCTGCTCAACCACATCCCAATCTAAATGGAGAGAAAAATATGTTGATTATGTTAAGTCACTGAGATTTCTGGGGTTTTTTCTTCCTTGCCACACCATACACTAGCTTAGCCTAACTAACATAGCCTGAAAAACTGGAAATGGATGAATCAGTTCACAAATTCAGATATTTAAAAAACAGATCTTTATTTTCTATAGCTTAATTTGTATTCAAGCCCCCTGCCCACCATGGTAGACATGTAAGAAGTCTGAATATCAGTCTTCCTTGAGGTTCATTCCCTCCTGCCTCCACAACTCTTATCCAAGTCCTCTATTTAAGCTACTTGGATTTACAGAGAGTAGAAGGCCCCTAGATCTTGAGTCCTTTATCACCCATGCTATGACACGGTGGCCAGCCTTACAGCCCACACTTTAGGTTCACATGACCTCTCCCTATTTATTATTTATTTGTTGTTTGGCTGAGTTTGACTCTCCCCTGATTCTCTGCCAGAACCCTCTGCTCCTGGATCCTCTGACAGTGATAGGATTTCATCTTCAATATCATGACATGTCCCTGACACACACATGCCTCTTCTCCCTCTACCTGTCCTACTTGCCTCCACACAGCTTGGGAGGCATTTCTTCTTTGTCCAGGAAATGTTATTGTCTTCTCATAACTGAATGAAACACTGTATCCATTCCCCAGATTATTTCCCTACACTACTTTAGGACTTACAATTTTGAAGTTAGATACAAAGCCAACTGCTTGAAAGTGGGGAATGGAAAAGGGTAGAAATAGCAGCTGGGGGAAAAAATAAATAAACATACATTAGGATTTCTAAAAATGCTGTTTCTAAACAGTTCACGAATTGCTTCATTTTTCTTATTTCCTAGAAGGGATTTTTATGTTAAATGCATATGTTGACATTCATTTTGGCCTTAAAATATGTGTTTGTCTTATTCTCACTCAAGGCTAATTTACCCATTTACAATCCAGTCAAATTAATTATTTTCTCATTTCATATAAATGGCCTCTGGAAATTGCTTTTATCTTTGCTTGTGTTGCCCCTTCCCCATTCCAAATATATCTATATTCTAAGTCCAACTCAAAGGTTGGACTTCTAAAGACCCAGTGCTGTGCTATGCTTAATTGCTCAGTTATGTCTGACTCTTTGCAACCTCGTGGACTGTAGCCCACAGGGCTTCTCTGTCCATGGGAATTCTCCAGGCAAGAATACTGGGGTGGGTTGCCATACCCTCCTCCAGGGTATCTTCCCAATCCAGGGATCGAACCCAGCTCTCCCACACTGCAGGTTGATTCTTTATCATCTGATCCACCAGGGAAGCCCAAGAATATTGAAATGGGTAGCCTGTCCCTTCTCCAGGGGAACTTCCTGACCTAGGAATCAAACCAGGGTATCCTGCACTGCAGGCAGATTCTTTACCAGCCGAGCTACACAGGAAGCCCAAAGACCTGATATTCTGTGCTAATAGAAACAACCCCTCTGTTTAAACAGAGCACTTTGCCATTTTGAGTGTGTGCCAGACTGAGCAACACTGAGCAAATTACTACCCACCCTCTCATTTGTAAAAGATGGATAATAAATGTCTACTCTATGATATTGTTGACAGGATTAAATAATCAGGGACTTAGATAGTCCTGGACTATAGTAGGCATTCAATAAATGACAGTCATTAATATAACAATATTAATAATATGAAATGATATGTTTTATGGTATTTATCTTTTAATTTCTCATTTTTTGAGCTTCTTCTTGTAGAATTTACTCTATCTAGAAATATATATTGCTACAACTCAACATAGCAATTCATAAATGATTATTTATTGAATAAATAAAAATCAGTGAATGAATAAATCAAGAGAATAGTTCAGTAATGCAGTTTAGCTCTGAGCTATGGTGACTTCAAAATGACAGAACTTAGATCTCTATCCATTGTTCCTGTGAAGTAGCCCCTTTTCAAAAGCATGATTAGCTGCCAATATATTTACTGTTTCCAGTCACTGCATAATCCTACAGTTTTGCATGAAACCTGCCACCACCCTGAGATGTTCAGTTCCAATATCTTCTGCTTTATAGAACTGCTCACCATCAAGAATCCAAACCTCACAGATCCCCTTCATCTGTGTGTGTGTGTGTTTTCTCAGAGGCTCTTTGTGACTCCAGGACTGTAGCCCACCAATGTCCTCTGTCCAGGCAAAAATACAAAGTGAGTTGCCATTTCTGCCTCCAGGAGATTTTCCTGACTTAGAGACCGAACCCACGACTCTTGTATCTCCTGCACTGGTAAGCAGTTTCTTTACCACTGATCCACCCAATAAGCCCTCACCCTCCTCTACGCATTCCCTAATATGACCTCAGTTCAGTTCAGTTCAGTTCAGTTCAGTCGCTCAGTCGTGTCGAACTCTGTGCGACCCCATGAATCGCAGCACGCCAGGCCTCCCTGTCCATCACCAACTCCCGGAGTTCACTCAGACGTCCATCGAGTCCGTGATGACATCCAGCCATCTCATCCTCGGTCGTCCCCTTCTCCTCGTGCCCCCAATCCCTCCCAGCATCAGAGTTCCAATGAGTCAACTCTTTGCATGAGGTGGCCAAAGTACTGGAGTTTCAGCTTTAGCATCATTCCTTCCAAAGAAATCCCAGGGCTGATCTCCTTCAGAATGGACTGGTTGGGTCTCCTTGCAGTCCAAGGGACTCTCAAGAGTCTTCTCCAACACCACAGTTTAAAAGCATCAATTCTTCAGTGCTCAGCCTTCTTCACAGTCCAACTCTCACATCCATACATGACCACTGGAAAAACCATATCCTTGACTAGACGGACCTTAGTTGGCAAAGTAATGTCTCTGCTTTTGAATATACTATCTAGGTTGGTCATAACTTTCCTTCCAAGGAGTAAGCGTCTTTTAATTTCATGGCTGCAGTCACCATCTGCAGTGATTTTGGAGCTCAAAAAAATAAAGTCTGACACTGTTTCCACTGTTTCCCCATCTATTTCCCATGGAAGTGATGGGACCGGATGCCATGGTCTTCATTTTCTGAATGTTGAGCTTTAAGCCAACTTTTTCACTCTCCACTTTCACTTTCATCAATAGGCTCTTTAGTTCTTCTTCACTTTCTGGCATAAGGGTGGTGTCATCTGCATATCTGAGTTTATTGATATTTCTCCCTGCACTCTTGATTCCAGCTTGTGCTTCATTCATCCCAGCATTTTGCATGATGTACTCTGCCAATAAGTTAAATAAGCAGGGTGAGAGTATGCAGCCTTGATGTATTCCTTTCCTAATTTGGAACCAGTCTATTGTTCCATGTCACTTTTAACTGTTGCTTCTTGACTTGCATACAGATTTATCAAGAGGCAAGTCAAGTGGTCTAATATTCCCATCTCTTTCAGAATTTTCCACACCCAATAATATTTGATAAATGGTTGAAAGGTGAAGAGTGAAAATTAGAGAAACTGGATGGATGGCTTGTTCATGGATCTCTATGCTTTTAAAATACATATGCTTTCTAGATATTATTTCTTTTCTTAATATTAAGCTTATACATTTGTCTCAGAATGAGGAACATTGTAATTTTCTGGCTCAATCTTTCTCCATATGTTCACTTGCCTGAATTTTGAGGGATTTTTTTTTTTTTGTATTTTTGTTACTTTGGGTATCACTATCTTCCATTTCCATTAAAACCATCACTTCAAGCTGATTAAGAAAATTCTAAGACCAAAAACAGTTTCTGAAGCACTGTCTATATTACACACATTCTTTTAGGTAAAGGAGATAGAAAAAGTGAACAATCAAAACAGAATCCTTGCCTCTGCTGGAGTGGAGGAGATAAGTAAAAAACAAGAAAATGAATAAGTATAAATAATAAGTGACACATTAACAGGTTCAATGAAGCAAACAAAACAGGGGAATGTGACAGTAAGGCAAGAGGAAGCTGGTGGTCAGGGAGGATCTCTCTGAAGTGGTAACGTTTGAGTTGCGATGAGACTTGAATCATTAAAAAGTGCCAGCTATGAAAGAACATTATGGAGAATAGTACCAGAAGAAGGAAGAGTAAGGGGAGGAAAAGAGCTTGGTTTATAAGCCAGCAGAAATATTGCTATTTTGGAAAGGGAACAGTTGGTATATGTAGGTACATAGAATTAGCAAGGTAGATGAGAAAGCAGTTCAGATTTTATTTTAAGTGCAATTGAAAGGCTTAACATGGCTCTGTGTTGGTGAGTGAATAATTACTCTGGTTGCCACTAGGATGGACAATGAGTGTAAAAATTGTCGTTAGGATGACAACCAGTTAGAACGTTTAGAAGGTTGTTTTAATCACTTCAAGCAAGAGTTAGTGATGGGAAAAATGAGATACAGTCAGAAAGGTGTTCTATTTTGAAGGCACATTAGGTAGAATTATTGGTGGGCTGGATACAAACAGGGTGTGAAGAAAATAATCAAAGATGACTCTAGGTTTGTGGCTGAGTAACAAGTCGGGAGCTGATACAGTCTGAAGAAGACTTGAGAGTATATTTAATTGTGTTCAAGGTGGGTGAAAAGAATGAAGAGTTCTGTTTCACTCAAGTTTGCAATGACATTAATGCCAAATGAAGATTTCTATTACAAATTTATATCACAAAGTTTGCAATAAGCATTCAATTTATGGAGATTATATAAATCTGGAAGCAGAAGTGATTGTAGTGAGAAAAATGTCAAAGTCCTCAATGTAGAGACTGAATGAGATCACTTAGGAGGAGGGTATAGATTATAGACAGGAGCATGCTAAGTCACTTCAGTTGTGCACAACTCTGTGTAATCCTATGGACTGTAGCCTGCTAGGTTCCTCTGTCCATGGGGATTCTCCAGGAAAGAACACCAGCCAGAGTGATTTGCCATGCCTTCCTCCAGGGGATCTTCCCAACCCAGGGACTGAACCTCTGTTTCTTATGTCTCCAGCATTGGCAGGTGGATTCTTTACCACTAGTGCCACATGGAAAGCACTATAGACAGGATAGGAGAGGGCAGAAAAAAGAATCCATCGATGTTTCAACATTTAAAATGGGCACAAAAGTCAAGGATCCAGAAACAGAAACAGGGAGTGTCCAGAAAGACAGAATGAGAACCGGACAAAAAAGTGATGAAAACAAAGCATTTCATAAAATATATTTTAAAAGGGGGCATTAGAAAATGTCAGTGGGATTTTTCAATTTTCACAGAAGGAAAAATATGTGGAACTGTCTTGTAGGTTATGATGAAAGTGGTCTTGATGTCTTGAAGAAAGTGAAAGAGGAGAGTGAAAGAGCTGGCCTAAATCTCAACTTTCAGAAACGTAAGATCATGGCATCTGGTGCCATCACTTCATGGCAAATAGATGGAGAAACAGTGGAAATAGTGGCTGACTTTATTTATCTGGGCTCCAAAATCACTGCAGATGGTGATTGCAGCCATGAAATTAAAAGACGCTTAATCCTTGGAAGGAAAGTTATGACCAACCTAGACAGCATATTAAAAATCAGAGACGTTACTTTGTCAACAAAGGTCCATCTAGTCAAGGCTATGGTTTTTCCAGTAGTCATGATTGTATATGAGAGTTGGACTATAAAGAAAGCTGAGCACCGAAGAATTGATGCTTTTGAATTGTGGTGTTGGAGAAGACTCTTGAGAGTCCCTTGCACTGCAAAGAGATCCAACCAGTCCATCCTAAAGGAGATCAATCCTAGGTGTTCATTGGTAGGACTGATGTTGAAGCTGAAGCTGCAATACTTTGGCCACCTGATGCGAAGAGCTGACTCATTTGAAAAGACCCTGATGCTAGGAAAAATTGAGGGCAGGAGGAGAAGGGGATGACAGAGGATGAGATGGTTGGATAGCATCACTGACTCCATGGACATGAATTTGGGTAAACTCAAGAGTTGGTGATGGACAGGGAGGCCTGGCGTGTTACGGTTCATGGGGTCACAAAGAGTCAGAGAGGACTAAGTGACTGAACTGAACTGAAATACACAATTGTAGTAGTGTAACAATAAAGTAAGGCAGGTAGACTGCCCAAACCCAGTGCCTGCATATTTTAAAAACTTAATATTTATTTTGATTAGTCTGAATAATAGTAAAACACTCATTGCCTTCTCTTATCTCCTTGGCAACTGAATGCAAGATGCTGCTCAACTGTTTTAAGCAATGTTATTTCTTTTGCTCCCAAATTTTATCAGCATCATGAAAATAAACTTTTACATCATAAACACATGAGAAAGTTTTAGGAAGATTTTTCACAGCTTGTTCTCAAGAACTAGGATCACCTCAGTTCTACACACACTGGCCCAAATGACACAGCATGCCTCTTTTTAATGAATGCCCAAGGTGAAAAGCCACTTGCATAAACTCCCTAACCTGTTATTTAGAACACTTGGGACCCTTGGAACAAATGAACGATTGCCTATAGCAGCCAATAAGAAAGGCGCTCTCTGCCTCCCTATGAGGGACAGCTAGCTTCTTTGCCTCTGTAAACTGAGCCCACTGAGTCACAAATCAGAACAGATGACTTCAGAGCTGGCTAAATCACTGCCTTTATAGCAGCAAGCACCGCAGTGCACATAAAAGAAAAAAACTTTGTGCAGACATTACTACAGTAGAATTCTTTCCAAGTCCTTTTCCTTAAAACAAGAAAGAAACAACACAAAAGATTAGCCTAGTTGCAGAAAGAGCAGTAAAAGACTGTCAACAGAGTTCCCTCTCACAAGTTTCTATCCCCAGGAACCTGAGACTTGTGTTACCCATCCCTCAGAGCCTCTAGCGTCAGATCCACACGTGAGTCCCAGAACTGTTTCTCTGGCTATATTTGGCTGACTGGTTATTTCACTTTCTTTTTGCTCTACTCATCTTATTCTGTATACCCTTGTGAGGTGAAAACAATCCACAAAGAACTAGACCATCTTACAGGACTTGCTATTTAATTTTCTCTTTCTGAATAATTCATAATGCATTTCCTGTGAGGTTGCCGCACATCCAGGTTTCCCATACACAATGTCTTCCTTCTGTGGAAGACAGGGCAAGAGAGCTCTGAATTCTCATCATCTCTTGACTCAGAAATGGATGCCAGGTTTCAGTGCTTTTACCAAAAGCTTCTGCTTCATTCAGTCTGGTCTACGCATTGCCTGGCAATCATCCCGCACTTATTTCTCCCTCTGCACCACTGCTCTTGTCTTATATTTATCTTCCTCTGTCCTCCCAGTCCAATTCCAGTCCTATCAACTGCTTGAGTCTACCCAGGCACTCTCTCATTCTCCTAACTCTTCCAGTGATTTGTCCACCCACTTATCTGTCTTAATCTCATATCACCATACTGTATTCTTATATCATTGTTAGTTTTTTTGTTAGTATCATTGTTATCATACTAGTTTTATCATACTAGTTTTTAACTAAGTATCCAAGTAGCTATGTGTCCCATATTTCTAATAACCTAGAATACTAGTTGGGGTTCTCTAGAGAAACACAACCAGTAAGATATATATATATATGTATAGTATATACAACTAGTATCCTAGGTTATATAGGCTTCCCAGGTGGCACTAGTGGTAAAGAACTTGCCTGCCTGTGCAAGAGACATAAGAGATGCAGGTTCAATCCCTGGGCAGGGAAGATTCTCTGGAGGAGGGCATGGTAACCCACTCCAATATTCTTGCCTGGAAAGTCCCATGGGCAGAGGAGCCTGATGGGCTACAGTTCATAGGGTTGCAAAGAGTTGGACACAACTGAAGAGACTTAGCACACGTGCCCAGAGAGAGAGATAAAGAGAGAGATTGATTTTAAGGAATTGGCTCATGCAATTGTGGAGGCTTGCCACATTGAAAATTTATAGGTTAGACCACCAGGCTGGAGACCCAGGGAAATGTTGCAGCTCAAGTTCAGAGGCACTGGCAGAATTCTTTTTTGCTTGAAGGAGGTAGGTCTTGGTTCTATTAAAGCCTTTAGCTGATAGGATGAATGTCCTCCCCTCCCATTGTGGAAGATAATCTGCTTTACTCAGAATCTACTCATTGAATTATTAATCTCATCCAGAAAAAGACCTTCACAGAAACATCTGAATAATGGATTAATGTTTGGCCAGATATCTAGGCACTGGGACCCAGCCAAGTCCTTGTGTAAAATTTACCATCACACCCAGCAAACATTTATGTAAAATAAAAAGTCAGTGTGTTGAATGGATGTGTGAATGGCCATTTGGGATTAATAAACCAAATTCCTGCAGAGTTGGACACCTAGTCATCCTCAGCTTCAGCTTCCATCATCCTTTCCTTAGTTTGTGCTTCCCAGTCTTTGCGTATGCCATGCTTCTTCCTGAGAGGGGGCTTTAGAATGTGCTGCACCTATGGTTCTGATGCTCTTTCCTTCTCACCTAACTCCACCTCATCCTTCATTCAATTGTAACTTTCCCAAGGAAATCTTTCCAAGTCCTCCAGACTAGTTTTCCCAATCTTGCATTCTCATAGTACAGAATACAAAGTTTGATAGCACTTAGTAAAGTTTCATTCATCGTTATTTATTTTACATCATTTGATTAATATCTGTCATTGTAATGTCTGAAAAATACTTCATGTAAATTTCCTGAGAACACAGACTATGTCTATTTTTCCTCACATATCTACCCTTAGATTCTACTAGAGTGTCTGGTAAACTGAAAGTAATCAATACATTTTTGTTAATCTTATTAAAAGAATTAATTAACTCTTATTAAAAAGAATTAATAACCAAGGAGATTAATATTGCTTCCCTTATAGAATGCTTCTTAAAAGGCAGATGGCAGCCACACAGTGCTGAAACAGCCAGATCAAAACAGGAGAAAAATCAAGCTATAATTAATTCTTTACATACAAGGCTAAGTCATCAGTCTATCATCTATCTGAACTGCCTGCTCATGTTGTTACAGGCACAGTCTCAGCATCAGAAGAGTAACTTTAGGGCCTTCCAATATGAGATAAAGACAGGCTCTTCCATTAATTAATGCACATGAAGAGTATGTTATTTGTAGTGAGAGAAAGATAGAACAAAATCTTAAATTTAAAGTTGTTGATCACGGATATAGTCTTCAGGCATTAGTTGCTCACTGATATATAATTAATTAGTAATGTATGAGCCAGTAAATATTTTGAAGTCAAATGTTTATCACTTTCAGAGTTGGATATTATAATTAGAGTTTCACTCCAAAAAAAAAAAAATTAACTCTGAATACTTCAGATTGTTTGCATAATTCATCTCTGTGTGCTTGTGGTTAGTCGCTTCAGTCATGTCTGACTCTGCAACCCCATGGACTGTAGCCGCCAGGTTCCTCTGTCCATGGAATTCTCCAGGCAAGAATACTGGAGTGGGCTGACAAGCCCTCCTCCAGGGAATCTTCCCAACCCAGGGATGGAACCTGAGTCTCCTGCGTCTTCTGCATCGCAGGCAGATTCTCTACTGCTGAGCCACCAGGAAGTCCCAAATCATCTCTAGAAATGTTTAACCTCAACAAAACCTGACTGTCAGTATAATTTTTGACCCTCATTGAGATTGCTGCCTTTCTCTATTTCTCACCTACCTAGAACTGAAAATACAAAGATTCACCTGCTTCATATCTACCCAATTTTCATATACAAGGTAAAGTCAAATAAATAAAACATCTCAATGCCCTGCTCAAATATTTTGATAATCCCTCTCATCCCAATGTTTTGTTCCCTTATTCAGATTTTATGTTTAAGTAACTATTTTATTGTTTATATTTAACCTCTGTGTGTCTTTATTTCTTTAATTTGTGAAGTGAGAACAATAAGAGTCTATAACCCACAAGGCTATTCTGAGAATCAAGTAAAACTCTGTACCTAAAAGTCATGTGTTAACTAAATAGTATTCTTAAAATTTGAGATATAATTTACATACAATATTATATAGGTTTTAAGTGTACTACATGATTCAATATTTGTATATCTTGTGAAATGATCACCACAATAGCATCCATCACCACACATAGTTACAAATTTTTTTTCTATGATGAGAGACACAAGTAAACAGTACTTCTAAAATAGCTGTGCAATTATTACAAATTGAACTATTTAAATAATCCATTTGATATGTGATTATCATATCAAATAACTACAGATGTGCCTCTATGGCAACAATATTAAAAATGCTATGCCTAAAGGATCAGGCAATTTATACATATATGCAACCCCTATACTTCATGCCTGTCTTCATCTTGAATACAGTCTGCACTGCCCCAGTGAGTATTTCTATAAAACAAGTTAATGTATAACTGATCAATAGTAGAGGACTAAAGTCAGCTTAACACACAAGTTTGACTTGATCCATATGCTACCTTCCTGAGCATATTAATATTTCACCCCAGTGATAAGACTGCAGCTAAAGAAAAAGAATACTAACACTTTGAAAATAGGAAGCTGGGCGGAGAAACATAATACAATACAATATAAATGTCTTAAAACTAATCTAGCAAACATAGAATGAAAAACAGTGTGTTTTCACTGTGCATAGATATTGCTAACTAGAGAATTCCTTCATATATTCCCCAAATCTAAGCTCACATCTGTTTTACCTAAGCTCAGTAATACTTTTTAATTTCCTCAATGAATCCCTTCAGCAAATCCTGTTAGTAATTCTGCAACTTTGGCAATAACAGCCATGCAGTTTAGTACTGAAAGCATAGGCTTTGGAAGGAAAGAGACTGAACAAACTGTGGTCCTACCCGTTGACCAGTCTTGAGTGAATCTCTAACCTCTAGAAGTGCCATTCGTTCATCTAGATCAGCAGTCCTCAGCCTTTTTGGCACAAAGGACAGGTTTCCTGGAAGACAATTTTTCTCCCAACAGGATGGTGGGAGGTGGGGTGGTTTCAGGATGATTCGAGCACGTTGCATTTATTGTGTACTTTGTTTCTATTATTACTATATCAGTTCCACCTCAGATCATCAGGCATTAGATCCCTAATCTAGATAATAGAGCTAATAATACTACCTGCCTTTGATTCACTCTGAGAATTAAATGACATAATTCTTGTAAAATATTTTATATCGTAACTTCTGTGTTTAAACTATTGTTGAGACAGAACAAATATTAGCAGTGCGTGTAGTCTTTTCTCTGCCAGGGAGTGTTGATTCAGTTTCCTGCTCTTTGGCTTTTTCTATAAGACAGAAAGTATTTGTGTGTTTTTAGGCTGTGGAAATGATTGCCCCACCCCGTGTGAGCAAAATTCAGCATACTGATTTTCATTCTATTTTGCTATGTTAAATAAAAAGTTTGACCTCAATTATCTGCATATTATCTGCATTTTGAAAATGAAAGTATTGCCTGATAGGGGTTGCTGTTCTAGATAATTATCTCAGCTCTTTACTTCATATTTGTGTTTAACCTTAGCATCTCAACCTTTCTTGCTATTCTGTGTCAATTGCGACTATATTCAAGCATTTATTATTGATATTAAAAGCACCAAAGTGCAGATATCATTATCTTCAAGGAAATTCCAAAGCATGTCCCAAACCTGATGTTTAGATCTAAACTGCAAGATACTCACAACACAGCTATCTGTTTTTGGAATAAGTGCCCCTCTCCATTCTAGTTAATTGAAAACAACTCCAAATTGCCCTCCTGAGCATAAAGAACCAGGGATTAAGATATAGTAGCGGAAAAGTATCAGGGTTTTAAAGACTTATATAAACAACACAGTTGTTTGAGCGGGTGACAAATAAATTCAAGCTCCCCAGGACACACTTGTTTAGGATTTTCCCAATTAGGCATTTTATTTGATCTCCGGGTCTGGGTGAGCCACAATTCTCTAGAATTGAAGAGGAGATTAATGGACCAGAGACAATGGCTAATTCATCTCCAGGGCTTTGTTTATTGCTTGTCTTTGCTAATTTAATACTGTTATTTCCAAACTTAAATAAATCAAAATGAGAATTGGGCTAAGGCAGCATGTCTTGATGTGCTTCGCAATTGCAGGGCGATTCTTCACCACCCTCACCTTAACCTTAGGTGTCTTTTCTTGCAAATAATTCTCTCTTTTCGGAGAGGTATAAATAGTAGGGGAATAACACTTTGCATATTATCTTGATTAAGTTTGCTCATTGGTGGCAGGGAGGATAGAGAATAACTTAGCATATTTACAAAGAGACTGAAGACTCAGAAATTTCAAAGGGGTTTCAGTTGGGAGACCTGATTGCTCACAATTGCTTAGAGGAGGATGAATACCAATATGGGGCACAGATAAAAGAAAAAGCAGTTTTTTTCTTAATGATGGCTCTAGAATCTAAAATGAAGCACAGCAGGTTGGGAAGTCCTACAGAGATTTTAATTTTTTTAAGGTATCTCATATCTGTGGACTAACAAACTTTGTTTTCTATTCTTGCATGCCTTCTCCTTTGAATTTGGAAAGTTCACTTTGCAAATGCAGTTTCAATAGAAGAGAACTGATGCTGAAGAGAACTGATGCTGAAGAGAACTGATGCTTTCTCTATTTTGGTGAAAAAGAAAATAAATTTTTATAGTACTTCAGATTAAAAAGACATTAGCTAATTCTTTGAATATCAGCAAACTAACTAAGCAACATTAAAACAAAATGTTTAAAGAAAAGGAAAGGCACACATAAAAGCTTTAACTCCCAGTCCCTCACCTTTTTTTGACCGGAGTGTGAATTCTGGGTTAAGATGTTGGCAGCTGAAGAGCTGAAAATTGTGATCTCAAGGTATCACACTCTTAGATCCATTTACATTAATAAAAAATTTTTTTTCAAGCTCATTAACTTCTTAAAAAACTTCTTAGCCACCAAGCACTGTCTTCAATCAACATGGAAATTTATGGCAAAGTCCTTAAAATCTGCTTCCTAAACATTGACGCTTGTCATGCACAAATAGAATCTAATCTGGGTTTTTTCTTTTAATCATCTAGCAAGTCCCTCTATTTGCTTTTCACTGAGTCTAATAGTTATGCAATAATTGAAAATAATTTAAAAGCAGTCCATCTCCAATGAAAGAAAGCACAATGACAATAATTAAAGTTCATTAGGTTTGTAAAGAGCTTAACAGATTATCTTGTCTAAAAGCACTTTAAAATGTTTGTTTCCTGTAACATATGGGGAAGGGAGAAGCGGCTCCCCCTATAACCATATAGCAAATCCATAGTGAGTCTAGTCTTTTTATTACTTTATGCAAAGGTTCTCATACAATCTTACTTGCAAAATTTGTATCTTTTTTCTTTCATTTTATCTAACCACAGGGAGAACTGTCTGGGAATTGAATGTTCCTTTGCCCTGCTCTATCCTGAGTGCTTGGTCTGTACAAAGTAGGTAACATCTTGATGACACTTTAAAGAACAGTGGTTTTTATCTCTCAGTCCTGTTTCCCTTTTATAATCTTAACTTTCAGTTGAGTTCCTGTTTTTAAAATTTCCATTCTCAGGCAACATTCACACTTTATGAAAATAGCCATGCTTTCCAAGGGCTAATTGAAACTCTACAGCTTGTATTACATCTTTTAGCAAAATGATAAAATTACTTTATTTCAGAACCAAGCCATGGGGAATTTCGAAGTTATCAATTTTCCCAATTAAATAAAGCTTACAAACACTCATTTAAAATGCATCCCTTCTTCTGGGTACAGATATTTATTGCATACCTGATAAACTACAAATTATTATGGTGGTGGATACAAACTGTGTGAAAGATACGACTCAGATATGAAAACTTCCCTAATGGGATTTAGTAAAGATGATGATCTATTCTTTACACAAACAATTAAAAGAGAAAGCAGAACTATCCATGCATTTTGAAAGGCATAGAAAATACGATGGGACTTTAGAATAAAAGTATTTAACATATTTAGAATACTTACTAGATGCAGGCATTATTCTAAGAAAGGACTTTACTTTCATTAAATTTTTTTAATCTGCACAACAACCATGTTGAGTAGGTATTATTATTTTTACCTTCTGTTTACTGACGAGGAAATTGAGAAACAAGTAAATAGTGGACCTTGGATTTCAACTGAGGCACAGTAAAACTATCTAAAGAACTAACATGATGTATTGGCTTCCTTACTATAGTGAAATATTATAGCTGTTCTAGTCATAAATAAAACCAAAGAAAGCTGTTTGTACTAAATCCACACTTCTGTACATATTCTGTTTTCAGATAAATTATAAAATCACAAGAAAGTCTTTTCCTCTTTTGGAGTACCTGGGAAATAAAATAGTTACTAGCATTGTCTATACTCAACAGCAATTCTTTTCTAATCTAATGGATGATCTACAGCATTTGAATGCACACAAAAACACTTTAGAAGATGACAATATTAGCAGAGAAATTGAAAGGGAAAAATTCTGTTACAGTTTGTAGGAAATTCAAACAATGGCACATATCTGATGGGTCACAGCATCAAAAATACATGCATATCTGGAGAAAAATCAGTGCCCAAGTGATGTTTAAATAAATAAACAGAATAGGATAAAAAATGTATTAAAATAGGAACACATGAAGAAACAGAAAACTAAGAAGGGGCATTTGAAACTCTCTGCCAACATTTTGTTTTCTGTGGGAAAGTCATTCTTTAGCTACTAACCAAGGCTCATAGATGGGAAGAATTGAGAGGCACACTCATTAGGACCAACATAACACTACAGCTAACCAGCTATCTCCAAAAACAAATGTATGAGTGTTCAGAATTGCCCCTTTGTTATCCCTTTCATTTCTTTGCATACTCTTTCCAAGCTATCTGTTAATAATATTCGAGATGGAAATGTTGTCAACTGTTAATTATATTACTAGCAATGGATCAGGCATAAATTAGTAAGTTCTACGTTTCAAATAATAATTGAAGAAACTGGCTCAGAAAGAGTGTGTCTTTTCTTTCCAAGGTCACATAATCAGGATATGGTCTAGGAACTAACTTTGTATTTCTATTTAGTGAAACAGATGCCTTGAGTAAGGTCTGTACTATTCTATCACTCTTCACAGAATCAATAGAAACTACTGCTCCAACATATATTTTTGATTTCTGCTGTTTCTGAAATTTAGACAGTTAAGCAGGAATCATGGCTTGTGTAGAATTTTAGATAAAATACATTTGTTCATTCAAAAAAATACTTGTGCTAGGCACTCAGAAATCAAATATGAAATCAGGAAACAGCACATTCAAACTGAGCAAAACAGAAGAAATTGATTAGGGACAAAGGATAATATAGTGCCCCATAGTTAATAACTGTGGGGGGTTCTTTCCAGCCCTAGTCTGAAGGGCCAAAGTCTAGAGAGTCCTAAACACAACAGGTGATCTTTCAAGAGCCAGGGAATCAATACCAGTCTCACTGTCTCCACCATTTGACCTCCTGCTGGTACTTCTCACCAAGCAGAAGACCCCTAGAGTACAGAGTAGAATGGAAAAGACAGATTGGACCTGGAGAACCTAGGGGAATATTTTCAGCACAAGCAGTCTATACCTTTCTTTAAGTAGCTTACTGGATAATGGGAAAAGACAGACATATAAAAAAAAAATGAAGACAGAGAAGTCTTATCAGTACCATAGTAGTTGAACAGTATACTTGAGGCCCTAGGAAGCCCTCAGTTCTCACATTGCCTCCTCTCTATCAATCCATGTAATATAAATTCAGGAACCAAAGATATCAACTGTATGGGAAGGATCCAGTGAAGAGTGACAAAAGAAAAGCAATAATAAAGAAGAAGGCTAAGAACACAGGAAAATGTCATGTTTGGTTTCCACATGGAAAAATCCATGAGATTAATAAAAGCCTCCCCTAAACTTCAGAGCAAACAGTATTCCGTTACTCACACCACAGTCTAGGGCAGAATATTCAAACTTGCCCACAAAGAAATCATTGATTAACAGAATCATTAACATTCAGAATGTTGGAAGGGATCTTAAGAAAAATCTTTTATTTTTTTCTTCCTCCTTTTCATTCTCTTTTTACTTCTCACTTGAATTTTGAACATTTCCTGAGGGTCGAACACGACTGAGCGACTTCCCTTTCACTTTTTACTTTCATGCATTGGAGAGGGCAATGGCAACCCACTCCAGTGTTCTTGCCTGGAGAATCCCAGGGAGGAGGGAGCCTGGTGGCTGCCGTCTATGGGGTCGCACAGCGTCGGACATGACTGAAGTGACTTAGCAGCAGTAGCAGCAGTAGTGCTCTTTATACTGAAGAAAGAAATGGCAACCCACTCCAATATTCTTGCCTGGAGAATCCAATGGACAGAGAGGCCTGGCTATAGTCTATAGGGTTTCACAGATTCAGACATGACTGAAGTGACTTAGCACAGCATGTGCTGTTTATAAGGTGCTGGGAATAATGTATCAAGCAAAGAAGCCACATTCTGTGATATCATAAAACTTAAATTCTACTGAGCATAGCTAACCTGCACCAAATAAACACAAATATAAAATACAATGTGGTTAATCCTATAATGGAAAATTAGGGAGCAGCCAGAAACTGCTAAGAGAGAATAATCAACCTTGACTGGGAGTAAGAAATAGGATCAGGAAAAATCTCCCTGAGATAGCAGTGTTTGAGCTGAGAATGAATTAGGTGAAGCGGTGAGAAAAAAGAAATGAAAATCAAACCTACATTTAAACCAAAAGAAACACAAAATCTGAACATTTCTATGAAATAATAGGGAATATTGATATTAGACATACATTTAAGATAACTAAATAAAATAAATATGTGAATGACCTCTACATATAAGTTTTTCTGTTGGGAAAATTGAAAACAGTAGTCAACTTATAGAAATAAAGAAGCTAGGGAAAAAAGGGAAAGATGAACAGTAAAAGATACTTTAATGATATTTGTAATATTTTCTAGAGATATCCAAGCCACAATACTAAAGCAAGTGGAAGATTTTCATTTCAGTCAGAAATTGAAGCAATTAGTCAAAGTGTGAAATCCATAATCATTTGTTGGGCTGCTTTTAAAAGTGTTTATCATCACATTTAGTAAATTTCAGTATCATAATTGACCATCTTCTTCTCTCACACATGGCAGGAAGAAGCACACATGCTCCTTATTGATGCCACTAGAAGACACATGCACTGAACCCCAGGAGCAAAATTTAACTTTAATGCATACATAGGAAAATCACTTTACTCATAACTATGCACAAGTATAATTACTGAACAACGATGAAATGGCATGCAATTAAGTGGAATACCCAGGGATCAGCCAGGGTATAGTTACAGAACAGAGGAGACCAAAGGAATAGCTGTTTGGGGGATAGCAAAATCATGCATGAACAGTGTGTCCTTTCCCTCCCCCGCTGACTTCTCAGAGGAGGCTGGGAATATGTCTTAATGGATTTAGTTGAAGAACTACTGTCCTCCCAAACAACCCTTTGTCTTCTTCTTCTGGTTACATCCAGATTCTCTCTAGTAGTAGATGTTTAAGGATAAGAAACAAACAAACAAACAAAAAATCAAAGTAAGAAAACTATAGGCTGGATTTGTTACAGCTCTTAAAAGTTGTATCTTGGTCATCACCATAAAAAGAGATAAGGTCTAGAGTCACCAAGACCTTAGAAATTGACACAATGACATTATGTGTGATTAGATTAGATAGCTGTGCTTGTAAGGATGATGATCATATGTCCCAGTTTTCCCATGACAGTCTCATTTTGTGGCTATTGCCTCAGCAGAATTGTTAACAGTATCCACTTTCATCTCTGAAGGTGTACCTACTTAGGTGATCAATTAGACAGTCACCCTGTCAATAAGGAAAGTATAAATATAGCATATTGGGAAAATATGCTATTTGAGTAAACCATTGTATTCAAGGGAATAAAATTGAATTCTAGTTAATGAATCTGCATTTTCTTTCTGTACTGCTTAGTGGCAAATATGAATAACACAAGGAGAGATATTAGAGGAAACATTTGATACCACCTTTTATAAATTGAATAAAATTCCACTCTTACATTGGTACAGTAACAAAGTTTTGTCCAGCAGTTTGAGAGATGAATGCCATTTTTCAAAGTCTTACTCAAGACTTTAACTTGTATCAAATCAATTGGGATCGTTGTGCAATTCAGTTCCATCATTATACTGATCTTTATATACATTGACTTATCTATCTCTCTGAAGTCAAAGAAAGTCTCAAGTATGCTAATATATGACAAAGAAGGTGTATGGCCTTCTTATCTCCATGATATTTGGTATAGCATAACCTACTCTTCTTCACTCCACAACACCTGAATGGCTTACTGCAATTCATGGGCATTTTAATCAAATAACCATGGAAGAAAACATTATATCCCGCCACACCATTTGATTTTTTTTTTTTTTTTTTTGTATAGACTATACTTGATTTTTTTCTTAACATACATTTTCAAACTTTTAATTTCTGCAGTGAAATTTTTGTGAAGATATTATGTTATTCACACAAGACTTCCCTTGAGATCTTAGGCCATATTGGTATAATTCTCAGGATAAAATAGAAGGGAAGCACCATTTGAACAAAAATCACTGAATAAACTTTCAGATCTATCCATTCTTTGTCTCGGAAACCATCACAGCTGTTCTTCTCTAACCAAAAAATTGATCAGGAGATTCAAGCTTGAGATTTGAAGTTTGTTATAAAAACTTATAATTAAAGAGGATATCAGAAATGCTTTCTACCTATAGCTTAAGAAATACTGAGTCCTATACAGCAGTCATGCATTAAGTGATGAATTCAACATGGCGACCTAAGAGGAAAATAAAAACAAGTAATATAGTATTAAAATTTGTTTATTTCACCTGAGAAATCAATGGATTGGATGTAAATGGAAAGAGTGAGCTAAATTTCTGCTGAAAATAAACCAAGAACAGAGTAAGACAAACAAAAATGTAGCTAAGAACTCCCACCATAGGGAGTAACATTTATTTCTAGATAAATAAGCCATGCTCTACGGATTTGACTCCAATACCTATTTACGTAGATGGAAAAAGAGAACCAACCAAATGTCCCCCTTCACCACTTCAAGGAGTAACTGCTGGGAAGAGGCAATTACAGTCAAATTGCTTACACCTTAAACCCCAGGTGCTCTAGACGGATGGACAACCCCTACAGTGTGAGTCTGTAGCTGTGAAGCTCAGGGGAGTGGAGTAGGCAATGCCAGGACAGATGTGTTTTGTGAAAAAGAAAGCAGAAAGACCTTCAAAGTTAGAAGACTAAAGGCCTGTGGTAGTGGGTGAGAGCCCTATTTCAACAACAGAAGTACATTTAAAAACAAAAAAACAACAACAACAAATGCATTTGTCAAGGTAAAATAAAAATACGAAGAAGGAAAAGAGGTAGGAAAGAATAGGATATAAACTAAAAGGATGAGTCATTGTATGTACAGGTTTCCCAGCTGGACTGACCATTACATATTCAGAAAGTGTTTTTTGAAAAACTGTAATGCACAAGGCTCTATGAGGAACCAAAGATGAATCAGGCACATAAAGACCTTGCCCTCACGAGTGGGCTTTGAAGAGGAAAAGGACAGCTAGCCTATAAATAGAAAACACGGGAAAATAAATACTTGGTTGGACAACTTACTAAAAATTGTCTTCAAGCAAATATGCAGTGTTTGAGCACTCTGGCATCACACTTACTGAGTTTGGATACATGGTTCTACCACTAAGTAGTTATGAGACCATGGGCAGGAATTTAAAACTATAAAATGAAAATCATGAGTCTGGTCTTCACATGAAAAGGGTAGAGGTTAAATTAGATAGTGCATATAAAGTATCTAGTGCTTTGCTTAGCATGAACATGCAAATAGAAGTAGTTATATTATTTCTGTTCTAAGGGAAGTTTGCTATCCCCTCAGGAGTGTTGATATTATTATTATTTGGAAAGATGAAGCTAATAATACCAACACATCTTACAGGATCCCAGTGTTGGGGAGGAAAAACAATTTTCCCTTTGTCCTTCTAGGTTTTTGGCTGAAACCTCCCTGTGATAAAACACAGCTTGACAGAATAAAAACAAACAGAAGTTTAATAACAGGTATACTTCCTGTATACATTCAAGACACCAAGGAAAACTCACTAGTAACTCCCCCAAATGGTTCAGGTTATCAGCTTAAATACCATCTCCAGCTAAAGACAAAAGAAGATGTTGAGGGCTGGGGGAGCCAGTTGTGACAAGTTAGCAATAGAAGCACAGTTAACCAGAGTAAGGTTAGTATGCAGATCTACATCCCGGCCTTCTCCATGAATAAGAGTTTCTAGAGACTGGATCATCCTCTTCTTCCTGGTATAGAGAGGGAGACAACCTTACGAATGAAGATTTTCCTTTAAAATATCTCTTACAAAAGGGTAACTTCCACTCAGTTCTCAGCTTTTCCTGTGTCTGCATTTTCTTGAAAATAACCAACTCAACATAATCCTTATGCCAAAAAACGTATTTTGGGAAATTCTGCTTCCTTTCACTAGGAAGGTTATAAGCGACATATTACCAATAATTATCATGTTTTGCACATTTGAGTTGCCTTATCGATACGGAAAAACATATGCACATTAGATGAATTCTTTTGGTGATAGAAGTTTCCCAGTATTAGTTTCTATTGGATATAGGTTTTTCTCCACCAAGATGAACCCCATCTTGGATTTTTATAATAGGGTTTGCTTGTCTGCAAGGTTTCTATGCAAATCTCTAGTAAGAAAATCCCAAACCAGCCATGAGCTGGTGTACCTTGCCCTTTAATTGATTTCCGGATAGAGAGCACTGCCCAGGGAGTCATGGAACACACACTCCTGTAGAGTCATTCTCCTTTATCTAGATTACCCTTGATGTGTTATCAGGAAACCCTGCAGTGCTCTCTCTCTTCAGGGGATCATTTTTTCCTTTGGGTGGAGATGCCAGGGTTTTACAGATAACACAGTTGGGGGTTTTCATGGTCATACCTCTTATAATCACAAACTGAGAAGCAAAACCTGTCTTGCAGCTAATATAAGTCAGCCTCTTAAATTCTAGCAATAGCCTATTCAACACAATATATGCTTTTAAATAAAGCACTTTTTTTTTTCCGTTTTGTTTGTCAACACACTGTTTGATGCTCAGGATGATTTACTCAAGAGCAAACACTATCAGATACCTGCGGTTTCTCTGTACTACCTCAGGGGGGCTTCAAAACCTGCCACCTCAGATCTCAGCACTTCAAAGAGTTTCCCCTGAAGCTGTGTTTACAGCCTAAGTTAACAAACAAGGTCCTGCTTGCCTTCACACACCTTTTCACCACTTTAAAATCCTAGCTGCACCAAAATAACAACTCTCTCTGCATCAGTTGGTGGTGGATTTGGGGGTGCCTGCCATGCATTTTAACTTTTTAAAATCACAAACCACAAGCCAAGTGAAAAATCATCTAAGTGGACTTCTGCCAGATCTTCTAGCCAATACTTTTCTCTCTGTAGGATACAGCTCCACCTTATGGCAGGAAATTATTTAAAGTAGAGACAGGATTTGGAAGGCAAGAAAGTGGCATGCATTCTTAATTTTTTTTTCTCTAGAAGCACACTTTTTCTTTCATTTCAACTACAACTGCAGTCCTATATGCAGAAGAGTCAGGGAGGCAGCCCTTCAATGTGTCATCCTTGGGAGCCTGTAAACAGCTGGCGCTGTGTGTGTTAGTTGCTCAGTTGTATTTGACTCTTTGCGACCTCAGAGACTGTAGCCCACCAGGCTTCTCCGTCCATGGGATTCTCCAGGCAAGAATACTGGAGTGGATTGCCATTCCCTGCTCCAGAGGATCTTCTCAACCCAGGGACTGAACCTTAGTTTCCTGCATTGCAGGCAGGTTCTTCACCGAATGACTGCTTTGAACACAAGAGTAGCTAAGGAGACAAAGGAAAGATGGGTTTATAAACTTGCAAAAGGAAAAAAAAAACAGTCGTGTACTGTTATATTCTGGTTAGTGGCAAAGAGTCAGGCGCAACTGAAGCAGCTTAGCAGGCCTGCAGCACTGTGTCAAGTTTCTCTGTCATATTATCACCTCATCTCCCCATTCATCTGTTTTGTATGTATATGTCTTTTCCATTTTTCAAGTTTGCTTGGTACAGTGTCTGCATGCTAGCTCCTGGAAACCAAGAACCACCTACTGCTAGCTAGGAAAGTCAGTAAACTTTTCTTTTAGACTTTTTTAAACTTTACCACCATAATATATGTGCAATTCCGAGACCCACTCATTTACAGTAAGGTGACAGCTGGTTAATACTACTTTTTTTCAAACTTTGTCATTGAGTATACTCGGTATATTTTATAAATATGTTAAAAATCTCATAGAAAACTTCTGAAACTTATTCACATTTATTCAAAAAGCTCTATATTTTAAATTTTGGAAAAAAGGATTCACTCTTGTTGCCTTCCTATCTGTGTCCCTGTATGTTTCTTAGGTAATTGAATGTATTTTAACTAAATCCACAGCTATCTTCCAAAATATTCACATTCTCAATGTACCTATAACATCAAGTGGTTTTCCCAAGGCAGGCAGCTAATAAATCTTACTATCACACTACACCACATTTTACTACCACACCAATTGGCTGAGAAGAGTTTTATGGCAGCTGAACATTTAGCATCTTTCAAATCCCACTGAAAAGATAACTACTTTGTAAGTTTTGCCAAACAGTAAAGTTAGAAGGAATCTTAACAGAACCTCGTATATCTTACTCTATCCCAGTAGTAAGCATTTATTGAATACCTGCTACAAGTAAGAAATTCTGCTAGGCTCTGCTGCTAAGTCACTTCAGCTGTGTTTGACTCGGCAACGTTATGGACTGTAGCCCACCAGGTTCTTCTGTCCATGGGATTCTCTAGGCAAGAATACTGGAGCTGGTTGCCATGCCCTCCACCAGGAGATGTTCCCAACCTAGGGATGAAACTCTCATCTCCTAAATATTCTATATTCTATTCTTATACTAGGCGCTATATGAATATAAACAGAGAAAAGATATAGTTCCTCTCCTCACTGGTACTCATGAAGTAACTCATGTAACAAGCATTGAATAACAACAACAGGTGTTCCTAGCAAAGGCAAAGAAGCTGAAGCTACCTCTATAGGAGAAGATACGTGTGTAAACAACTGCTATTAAACTCAATACCAACTATCACACTCACGGGAGAAAGGATCCAATACTTTCTAGGTGAGAGAAGGAAATGGGAGTTTTGAGAATGCTTTCTTTGGGGAAGTTTCACTGGAGATGGATCTTTAGGGTGAATCCCCCAGATGTTTTGTTTCACACCGCTTCCTGTCAAATGAAACATGCTTCATTTCAACACGGTATTAAATGAGATTATACATTTAAAGTAGAGATAATATACATACGTGTGATCTTGTTTCTTCTGTGATCACTGCCTCAAAATATCCAAACATATATTAGTATAGCACAAATTTTCATAAGTTTGGAGAAGGTTCAATAGCTGCTCTATGATTTCTGAAAATTCTGAGTGCTTACTATCATCTCCTGGTCAGCTGTGAATCTAAGCTCCTGTCTCCTTAAATTAGTTCATTTTGGGGACTGTCTCACTATGTTGTGTTTTCTGCTCTTAATAGAATCCAGTTTTGTCCCTTGTTTCTATTGTATGTCACTTCCATAAGGAACTTGAGAGTATACAATGCACTTTGAGGAACGGAAGATAGGTTTGGAAAAATTAGATAGATGATGATGATGGTGATACATTGATGATAGATGATATAGACAGGTCATCTCACAAAAATGCAAAAACTATCTAAATTGAATACTAGATCTGTTGTAATTAAAATTTTCTGGGCCATTTCCAAAATATCTTCTAACTTTCTGCCAACCTACTCAGACCCTGTTTTTCTTCCTACAACTTCCCACATCACCTACCAGAATATCAAATTTTTCTTTGCCTCTGCAGGAAAATGTAGCAATTACTCCAGACCTGCACAGTCCATCTTTAGTAATTTATCATAGCAAATATTCTCAGGAGAGCAAAAGAGCACTTATTTTACACAAGCCATCAACTTTATAAGATGGACATGGTTTTAAATAATAATGTTTATTTTCCTAAACTACACTTAAAGAGGTTTGTTAAGACAACAGGCCCAAGATGGTATTGCTTATGCTGAGCAGCACATCACCAGACTGAGACTTAAGTTATAGTTTCGGCTCCCCCTGACATGAAATCTTAAATCAGCCAATGAGGAATTGCCTGATTAACATGTGTTAGGCAATCTGCCTCATAAAACTTTGTCATGCCCTACAAGGAAAATAACCTTGCAATAACCAGTCTGCTTTTTTGCCTAGACAACTTCTTGTCTCTGCTCCCTTCTACCTGTAAGTCTTTCATTTAGTACAGCTCCATGGATTTCCTTTCTGTCTGCTAAGCTGGATGCTGCCCAATTCATGAATCACTGAATAAAGCCAAGATCTCTCAAATTTACTCAGTTGAATTCTGTTTTTAACAGGTCACAACAGTGCATAACATAGCAACCCCTTAGTAAGTGATAGATATTAATAACTTGGTAATATAACACAGTTATATAAGAATTACCATGATAGAGTTAAGACATATATAATCAAATGGACATGAAGAAATTTATGTAATACGTATGTCATAGATAGGCCTACAATTTTAATTTTATTCACCAGAAGAACTAATTTGTCTGGCTTAAATTGTTCTTTTAATACTTAACATGATATTGAAAATAGCACTTTGAATTATGCAGCTGAATATCTTGGCTCCAAGAATGACACATGAGCTGAGAATGATTACTTGCTGGACACATTATGATAGTAGCCCTTCAAAACTGTCAGCAGGTTAAGTATTTTCATCTAGACAAACTGATGCAATTACCAAAATAATTATTTGCCTATCCATTAACTACCTATAGATACTAAAAGTCTAAGTTATTTCAGTCTTGTCCAACTCTTTGTGACCCCTCAGGCTGCAGCCCGCCAGGCCCCTCTGTCCGTAGGATTCTCCAGGCAAGAATACTGAAGTGGATTGTCATGACTTCCTCCAGAGGATCTTCCCAATCCAGGGATAGAACCCAGATCTCTTCTGTCTCCTGCGTGGGCAGGTGGGTTCTTTACCACTAGCACCACCTGGGAAGCCCTATACTGCTGCTGCTACTAAGTCACTTCAGTCGTGTCTGACTCTGTGTGACCCCATAGACGGCAGCCCACCAGGCTCCCCCGTCCCTGGGATTCTCCAGGCAAGAACACTGGAGTGGGTTGCCATTTCCTTCTCTAATGCATGAAAGTGAAAAGTGAAATTGAAGTCGCTCAGTCATGTCCGACTCTTTGCAACCACATGGACTGCAGCCTACCAGGCTCCTCCATCCATGGGATTTTCCAGGCAAGAGTACTGGAGTGGGTTCCCATTGCCTTCTGGTGGCTCAGACGGTAAAGCGTCTGTCTACGATGTGGGAGACCCAGTTTCGATCCCTGGGTGGGGAAGATCCCCTGGAGAAGGAAATGGCAATCTACTCCAGTACTATTGCCTGGAAAATCCCATGGACAGAGGAGCCTGGTAGGCTACAGTCCATGGGGTCGCAAAGAGTCGGACACGACTGAGCGACTTCACTTACTCACTCTCCAATATAGATACTATGGAGGAGGACTAAAAATAATATTGACTTTATCTTCTTTAAAAAACCAAAGTAAACATTAGAAGGACACAGTTTCTCCTCTCTTCTATCTTTTACTTTAAGCCTTTGTTGAATCTTTCCCCTTCCTTAACTTACATTTTACATCTTACACAACTTGTGTCTTACACAAATCTCATTCATGTTTTAGCACTCAAGTTCAAGGTCAACTCTAGTTGTGAAGTTGTCTTTGTTATTCCATAATACATCATATCTTCTGAACAACTATAAGCCTGGTTTATAATGAAATTTGGTACTGAAGCAAATGTTATCCTGTATCACTCAAAAAATTGCCCCATATATTTAAATTTTTTGGTTGTTACCAGTATGTAAGCTCCAAGAGAATATTTTACTTCTTTTATATATACCTCTATAATACCATTGGGCTGCACCCCACAGGCCTATAAGGCCTACACTTGCCCAGCTTTAACACTGAAGAAACAGCAATAGACAGCTTTAAGACTGAGGAGTCAGCAATAGACACATCAGTGGTTTAGAGGATAAGGGAGCTTACATGTCAGAAGTAAGGTCTTGAAATGACACCCCACCGTGTGCAGTCAATGATGGGCAGGACATGGCAGCAGTCTTCACTCCTGAGGGGAGGGAAGATTGCCAGTTATAAGGGGAATTAATGTCAGGTGGGCTCATTACTTACCAAGGAAACCAGCAAAGAGGCACGCCCCTCACTGCCCCTTTGATAAGAACAATCACTAGCCTGCATTTGGGGCAAATATGCAGGAAGGTCAGTCATGTGCATAAGATGTAAGCGAAGCAAACAGTGGTTGGGCAGGGGGATGAACAGAGAGCCAGAGAACAGCCATCTTGAGTGGCCTGACCATACAGTCTACCCCTACATACCTCGCACTGCCCTTACAATCTTGGTCCATCCTTCTTCTGGGATATCCCTGGGATCAGGTATGTGGCACCCCTGGTTTTCACAAGCCCAGGGCCCCTCCATGGGGAGGGGAAGGGTCTGGCTGTAAAAGAAACATTCTGACGGCCTAGCCAGAAGTCAGTCATCACGGTACAGGTCTGCCACTCCATGCTATGTTGGGTATCAACAGGGGTGAACACATTTACGTTTCCAAACAAAAACTAGTCCCACTAGTTGGGCTGTTATGCCCAGAAGCCAGCCTAATCCATTCTACCCAGCAGATCCCAGGAGTGCTCATGGGTAGTCAGTTATACAGTGATGCTTACTTCTGAAGGTACTGGCATATAGGATCAGAAGATGGTGAGTCTTTCCCCCCATTGTCAGAAGTCCCTACGTAGTCATATTAGCCAGGTCAATTTTTCATGGAAGTCCAGAGGAGGTCGACAATGGCATCTCACCATCAACCTAGCAATCAGACCGTTTCTCAGTGAGGCCAGTGCTGCTGCCCCGTCCTTGAACAGTTTTCCTTTCACTTGGGCTAGGGATGAAACGGAAGACATCTAACAGACATAACATGGGGTGCTATGTGTGGTAAGACACTTCAGTCGAGTCCGACTCTTTACAACCCTATGGGCTGTAGCCCGCCAGGCTCCTGTGCGCATGGGATTTTCCAGGCAAGAATACTGGAGTGGGTTGCCATGCCCTCCTCCAGGGGATCTTCCTGACCCAAAGATGGAACCTGTGTCTCTTCTGTCTCCCGCATTGTCAGGCGGGTTCTTTACCACCTGGGAAGCCCCGAAACAAGGGGAGATAGGGAAAATTAAGCAAAATGCAAGAATTAACCACATCTGAGATAATACCACACCCACCTTTACATTATAGATCATTCAGTAGACATCACTGATGATCAAAGTATCTGTCCCTCAATGCTGCAGTGCTGGCTCCTACTCCAGGTTCAGATCATGCCCCTTGGCACTAGGCCTCCTTTATATTCATCTAGACATTCACACTAGGGGAAAACTAACCAGATCTCATGAGTCCCTCATGCCCAACTGTCACACAACACTGTACATGTGCTTTTAGAAACAGACTTAAAGAAAGCCATGTCACAATTTGTGACTTGTTATATTCTGTGATGACTTCATTATAGAATTTTCTTTCCTTCCTGAACATCAGTTATGGCTAACACAGTAACTGTCATAAATTCAGATCTTAACTAACAGTACTTAACATCCACTGAAACATAATACTGATCTCTCTAAAATTATCCTTATCTCCACCAAACACAAGCAAATAGAAGACTAATCTGTTTGCAAAACAAGTCTGGTCAATTGACCAGATAGGTTCCTCCAAACTGGCAGTGGTGGAACTCCTGAGGAGGAGTGTCAGACTAAATTCCCAATAGATATCTCAAGGTCAGGAAAACCATGCCAACAGCCTGCTATCAGGCTCTGCCTTGGTGAATTTATCTCTTCTTTCCACGGGATTTCCCAAGCAAGAACACTGGAGTGGGTTGCATTTCCTTTTGCACGGACTATTCCCATTGCAGGGATCAACCTGCATTTCCTGCACTGGCAGGTAGATTCTTTACAACTGAGCCACCTGGGAAGCCCTCTCAGTTCTACAAGTCCAAAATATCAAGATTTCTGTACACTGTAGGACAGTCTTTCCCATTCATCTGATAAGACTGCTCTAAACCAGAGTCTCAAATTTCTGGAAGGAAATGGCAGAGAAAAAAAAAAAAAAAATGTCACAGGGGTGTAGTTTACCAAATTGCTGTAAGTCATAAGTAACTTCAGGGGAAAGGCTTCCCTATATTTGGAAAACAGGTTAAAACCTGTAATATTCCAGACAAAAAAAACATAAACATATGACCATATTCACGAGTTCACTCAGTAAGCAATCCTGTTAACATTTTATGAAGTCATCAGATTTTTCCTTTAGTGTTCTTTAATTTCTTAGCCAGTTCTCCAGTATAATTTGAGATTTATCAGGGTACAACAGAGAACAGCTGTCTATAAATGACAGGAAGACTTAAAAAGTCACTGTTAACCATTGGATCACAATGTAATTGACAAAAGGAACTTAATTTCTGCTATGACATGCAACATTTTAAGATAACTAGAATTATGACTTATCCCTGGTGGCTCAGATGGTAAAGAATCTGCCTGTAATGTGGGAGACGTGGGTTTGATCCTTGGGTTAGGAAGATCCCCTAGAGAAGGGAAGGGCTACCCACTCCAGTATTCTTGCCTGGAGAATCCCCACCTACAGAAGAGCCTGGCAGGTTACAGTCCATGGGGTTGCAAAGAGTAGGACACGAATTGAGTGACTATGCACAAAATCTTAACCCTTGAAAACCTTAATGTTTGGCAAAAACCAAGAAGCAAGTAATTGTGCATTTCCTGATTGGAAACTTATGCCTTAGTCTTCTAAGAAGACAAGAGTAGGTAAAATTAGACTTACCCAGCAAGTAATGTTCCAGCAGTGGTGGTATGGTTTAGTAGCTAAGTTGTGTCCAACTTTTTGCAACCCCCATGGACTGTAACCCGCCATGCTCCTCTGTCCATGGATTCTCCAGGCAAGAACACTGGAGTGGGTAGCCATTCCCTTCTCCAGGGGATTTTCCCAACCCAGGAATCAAAGCCCTGTCTCCTGCATTGCAGGCAGATTCTTTACCAACTGAGCCATCAGGGAAGCCCAATATTTTCCTCTATTTGAAATGACCCAGATAATCAATGAATTCTCTCCATTTAACTTAGTAAAGAATCTGTGGGCAATACAGGAGGCCCTGATCTCTGGTGGCCTCAGCCTGTAATGGCTTGAAATGGGGCTTGGGTTCCCAGCCAGAGATTGGACTGGGTCCTGGCAGTGGAAGGACCAGATCCTAGCCATTAGACCTGTGTGGTAAGGGACAAGGGTTCTGACCCTTCAGCTTAGAAAAAAAGAATTTCCACAAAGATGGGAAGTAGTGAAGCAAGTAAAGAATTTTTTAGGAGGAAAAAGAGTACCCTACATGTGGATACACATACAGGCAGACTCAGAGGGAGAGTCCTTGAGTTGCTGAGTCATGTCCTCATGGCAGTTTGAATTATTTCTATGGGGCATTTCTTCTGCTTTTCCTTTGGTTCATCATTTTGGTTTGCCATATTTGTCATATCTCAGAATCATCCCATGTGTATGCACATATCTCTTAGACAAGATGGATTTTCCCAAAAGTGTGTCTGTGTAAAACATCCCTTGGTATAACTCTCTTTTGGCCTGCAAGGAGTGTTTTTGGCAGATGTGTGGTCAGGGAAGTCTCCTGACTTGGTTGTGGTCATTCAGTGGCTCAGTCATGTCCAACTCTTTGAACTCCATGGACTGTAGCATGCCAGGTTTCCATGTCTTTCACCATCGCCCAGAATTTGCTCAAACTCATGTCCATTCAGTTGGTGATGCCATCCAACCATCTCATCCTTTGCTATTCCCCTCTCCTCCCTTCAATCTTTTTCAACATCAGGGTCTTTTCTCATGAGTTGCTTCTTCGCATCAGGCGGCCAAAGTTTGGAGCTTCAGCATCAGTCCTTCCAATGAATATTCAGGACTGATTTCCTAAACAATGGACTGGTTGGATCTCCTAGCTGTCCAAGGGACTCTCAAGAATCTTCTCCAACACCACAGTTCAAAAGCATCAATTCTTTGGTGCTTGGTTTTCTTTATAGTCCAACTCTCACATCCATATATGACTCCTGGAAAAACCATAGCCTTGACTAGATGGAACTTTGTTGGCAAAGTAATGTCTCTGCTTTTCAATATGCTCTCTAGGTTGGTCATAACTTTCTTTCTAAGGATTAAGCATCTTTTTTTATTTCATGGCTGCAGTCACCATCTACAGTGATTTTGGAGCCCAAAAAAATAAAGTCTGACACTGTTTCCACTGTTTCCCCATCTATTTGCCATGAAGTGATGGGACCAGATGCCATGATCTTCATTTTCTGAATGTTGAGTTTTAAGCCAACTTTTTCACTTTTCTCTTTTGCTTTCATCAAGAAGCTCTTTAGTTCTTCCTCACTTTTTGCCATAAGGGTGATGTCATCTGCATATCTGTGGTTATTGATATTTCTCCTGGCAATCTTGGTTCCAGCTTGTGCTTCATCCAGCCCAGCATTTCTCATTATGTACTCTACATATAAGTTGAATAAGCAGGGTGACAATATACAGCCTTGACGTACTCCTTTTCCTATTTGGAACCAGTCTGTTGTTCCATGTCCAGTTCTAACTGTTGCTTTCTGACCTGCATACAGATTTCTCAAGAGGCAGGTCAGGTGCTCTGGTATTCCCATCTCTTTCAGAATTTTCCACAGTTTATCGTGATCCACAGAGTCAAAGGCTTTGGCATAGTCAATAAAGCAGAAATAGATGTTTTTCTGGAACTCTCTTGCTTTTTTGATGATCCAAAGCACATTGGCAATTTGATCTCTGGTTCCTCTGCCTTTGCTAAAACCAGCTTGAACAATGGAAGTTCATGGTTCACATATTGTTGGAGAATTTTGAGCATTAATTTGCTAGCATGTGAGATGAGTGCAATTGTGCCGTACTTTGAGCCTTCTTTGGCATTGCCTTTCTTAGGGTTGGAATGAAAACTGACCTTTTCCATTCTGTGGCCACGGCTGAGTTTTGCAAGTTTGTTGGCATATTAAGTGCAGCACTTTCACAGCATCATCTTTTAGGAATTGAAATAGCTCAACTGGAATTCTATCACCTCCACTAGCTTTGTTCATAGTGATGCTTTCTAAGGCCCACTTGACTTCACGTTCCAGGATGTCTGGCTCTAGGTGAGTGATCACACCATCGTGATTATCTGGGTCATGAAGATCTTTTTTGTACAGTTCTTCTGTGTATTCTTGCCACCACTTCTTAATATCTTCTGCTTCTGTTAGGTCCATACCATTTCTGTCCTTTATTGAGCCCATCTTTGCATGAAATGCTATCTTGTTATCTCTAATTTTCTTGAAGAGATCTCTAGTCTTTCCCATTCTATTGTTTTCCTCTATTTCTTTGCATTGATCACTGAGGAAGGCTTTCTTATCTCTCCTTGCTATTCTTTGGAACTCTGCATTCAGATGGGTATATCTTTCCTTTTCTCCTTTGCTTTTCGCTTCTCTTCCTTTCACAGCTATTTGTGAGACTTCCTCAGACAGCCATTTTGCTTTTTTGCATTTCTTTTTCTTGGAGATGGTTTGATCCTTGTCTCCTGTACAATGTCACAAACCTCATTCCGTAGTTCATCAGGCACTCTATCTATCAGATTTGGGCCCTTAAATCTATTTTTCACTTTCACTGTATAATGGTAAGTGATGTGATTTAGGTCATATGTGAATGGTCTAGTGGTTTTCCCTACTTTCTTCAATTTAAGTCTGAATTTGGCAATAAGGAGTTCATGATCTGAGCCACAGTCAGTTCCCAATCTTGTTTTTGCTGACTGTATAGAGCTTTTCCATTTTTGGCTACAAAAAATACAATCAATCTGATTTCAATGTTGACCATCTGGTGATGTCCATGTGTAGAGTCTTCTCTTGTGTTATTGGAAGAGTGTGTTTGCTACGACCAGTGCATTCTCTTGGCAGAACTCTATTAGCCTTTGCCCTGCTTCATTCTGTACTCCAAGGCCAAATTTGCCTGTTACTCCTGGTATTCACTTAAAGATTAGAGAAGATTAAAATTTCAGAGAGCCCAGGTAGATCATTTACATCTCAAAGGAACAAGAGAAGTACAAATTCCTTCTAGGAAGCTAGTTTAATCAATTACAAAAGGCTCACCTTTAGAGCCATTAGAAGCCATTGTTCTGCAGATCTCTTGGCAGACCCATTTATCAAGGACAGCCACCACAAACCCCACATACTAGTGGATGGCCATTCTAGGATTTCCCCTACAATTTTCTGGACTATGACTGCATCTCTTGGGCTTCACCTATTAGTGAACGGTCACCTTGGATTACACCCTCAGCTTTCAGGCCTCACATGCTAGTGGATATCCCCTACAATATTCTATTCATCTGTCCTATATTTCCTGACTTTTTAGCTCTCACGGGAGTTTCCTCCACCACTGGGGGCACAGGTTCACAGGTTCAATCCCTGGTTGGGAAACTAAGATCCCACATGCCAGGTGGTATGGCAAAAAAAAAAAACAAAACAAAATAGAGAGAGCAAAAGTGATAAGGAAAAGTTCTTATAATTGAATAAGTTAGACAATTATCTCCATATTACAGTATTTTCTTAATTTAGGGAAGCATTTATTTTACAGTGTTTTCATCAATTTTGTGCTTAATAGAGACTAAAACAAAATTTGTAAGCTTTAGTTTATAATTTAAACCCAAGAAAATCCTTAGTTATAATCTATTTAGGTAATAGACTAATCAATAATCTATTACGTACTGTGTACTATAGGCAATGTGATAAATAATTATGTTAACAGTATAGGAAGAAAAGTTATCACCATCTTAGACAGCATATTCAAAAGCAGAGACATTACTTTGCCGACTAAGGTCCATCTAGTCAAGGCTATGGTTTTTCCTGTGGTCATGTATGGATGTGAGAGTTGGACTGTGAAGAAGGCTGAGTGCCGAAGAATTGATGCTTTTGAACTGCGGTGTTGGAGAAGACTCTTGAGAGTCCTTTGGACTGCAAGGAGATCCAACCAGTCCATTCTGAAGGAGATCAGCCCTGGGATTTCTTTGGAAGGAATGATGCTAAAGCTGAAACTCCAGTACTTTGGCCACCTCATGGGAAGAGTTGACTCATTGGAAAAGACTCTGATGCTGGGAGGGATTGGGGGCAGGAGGAAAAGGAGGTGACAGAGGATGAGATGGCTGGATGGCATCACGGACTTGATGGACATAAGTCTGAGTGAACTCCGGGAGTTGGTAATGGACAGGGAGGCCTGACGTGCTGCGATTCATGGGGTCGCAAAGAGTCGACACGACTGAGCAACTGAATTGAACTGAATATTATAGGGGAGCAAATGTCTCCCAAAATGTCTGTTTGGCATGTGGATTACTAAAAAAATTTTAAAAATTAAAAAAAAAAAACAATCAAAGTTCAAAAGACTCAGGGAGAAAGGGGCCTCCCAGGTGGCACTAGTAAATAACCCATCTGCCAATGCAGGGGACACTAGAGACATGGGTTCCATCCCTGGGAACAGGAGATCCCCTGGAGGAGGGCATGGCAACCCACTCCAGTGTTCTTGCGTGGAGAATGCCATGGACAGAGGAGACTGGTGGGCTATAGTCCATAGGGGTCGCAAAGCCTTCACCACAGATATCTACAAAGGATATGGGTTAAAGTTCTGGGGGAAACTCTAGGCAGGGCATAAAAATCAGAGTTTACTTTGTGTGCCCTTTTCTCTGCATGTCCAGCAAACACTTATTTACCAAACATTTGCTTTTCCACCTCCATGTGAATTTGCCTTCCTCTTCTTTGAAGTCCCAAACCACTACCTGCAACATCCTCTTTTGTACTTAGCTGAAGATGGTATTTAAGGTGAGAGCTTCAGCTATTTTGGTGAGTTACACAGTTTTCCTGGGTCTCTCTCACATATATATGTTATTATACCTTTGTTTTATTTTCTCCTATTAATCTGTCTTCTAGCCAGCTGGAAGAATCTAGAAGGGTTGAAGAAACTTTCTTCCTCCCCTACAAAGGAAAGAAATAAAGGAAGACCTTTATTTAATCAGTTTACTTTAGTTTTTAATCTATTTCAATTCATGTGAAACTGCAGAAATGCATCTCAGGGGCTCCAAGGAGTTCCAGTTCTTTATGACTCAGCACAAAGAGAATTCAGTGAGAGGCAAAGTAATAGCTAAGTAGTGATATATTAGAACAGGATGCTTGTGAGGCTTATAAGTGGGTGGACAAGAGGGTGCCACCCCAAGAACGTAGTGGGCTACAGTTCTATCATCAAAGGAAGAGTGGGGAAGTGGGAGAAGACCACCTTCTTCCTTGTTCTTGAGTAGATGTCAAGCTTCAATCACCAGTTCTTCCTCTACATCTGGCAGGGGCAGTTCTCTTGTCTCCACATAGTCAAATTGGGATTGTCAAGGTGCCAAGGAAATGAGCAAAAAGGCAGTAACATATACTAAAATATGGTAAATCGTCTCAGGTTTCAGGATAACATCACCTCTTCCTTATAGTTCTCAGTGTGCACAGAAAAGCGTGTCCCAGGAATCATTACCTTACTGAGCCCAGGGGACAGGATGTGGCTCTCATGCCACCATTGTTTTATTGTTTGGGAGCATGTTTCATGCTTCTGTGGCATGGTTTTGTTACTAAGCAAGCATGCTTGGTTTAGTGGTTAAGCAAACCTGCTTTCTTGCCTAATCTTTAACTTACAGGGGTTTCCAATACTTTTTTCTTTACTTGTGATCCCCTAGTGGAATTAACTGTTTAATCACTTACTTTGTCCCTTTACTCTGTTCCTATCACATGTATGTCAGAGTTTCTCAACCTCAGCACTACTGATCTTTTGGAATGAAAAATTCTTTGTTATGGGGGGTGTCTTGTGTATCATATGAAGTTTAGCAGCAGCTCTGACCTATACCTACTAGATGCAGTACAAAACCCCACAGTTATCTCAAAATATGTCTCCAAATTTTGCTGAATATTTCTTGGAAGGGTGGGGAGCAAATCAGCTATGATTAAGAACCACTGATACATATAAATTTGGTTTGTTTCATAAATAAAAGATTCACATTTCACTTTAAATGACAAAATCATTCTAAAGAACCAGCAAAACTTAACTGATGTTCATAGCTTACCAATAAAACAAATAAAACTGGACTGCTTCTACCCCAGGTTTCAATGGTGAGCTGTAGATATTAATAGATAAATACATACATAGATAGATTTTGTTTCCCACAAACCTTGCAATGAAATGTAAATATTTGTTGAAGTTTGCTTAAAGGACACTGTGCTGCTGTGCTGTACTCAGTTGCTTCACTTGTGTCAGACTCTTGGCTTCCCAGGCTCCTCTGTCAATGGGAATCTCCAGGCAAAAATACTGGAGTGGGTTGCTGTGCCCTCCTCCAGGGGATCTTCCTGACCCAAGAATCAAACCCATATCTCCGGCGTCTCTTGCATTGCAGGCAAGTTCTTTACCCACTGACCCACTTGGGAAGCCCATAAAGGACACTAGTTAAAGTTTACTTGAAGATTTTTACGAATAATGGCAGGTGGAAGATTCCAATATATATGTTTGTTACTTAGCAGAGTTCTATTTAATTTTTTTTTTTTAATTTGCTGGAATATAGTTGATTTGCAATGTTGTTTTAGTTTCAGGTGTACAGAAAGTGAATGTAATACATATACAGACATCCACTCTTTTTAAGATTATTTTCTCATATAGGCCATTGCAGAGTATTGAGTAGAGTTCCCTGTGCTATACAATAGGTTTTTATTATTTATTTTATAAACAGTAGTGTACATAAGATTTTTGAGGAATCATGTTACTCTTATTACATATAGAAATTTATTTTCTCCCAGATTTAAGGTCCTAAGACATAATGTAAGATACAGTTCTAACGTGGTTACAGGTCCTAACTATGCAGAGGACTAAAATGGTTAGCCAATGCAAGCTCAATAAACTTATTCAAAAGTTGTTCTTAAGATCCTGTTCTGCCTCAAATCATTTACTTCCATAAGTTCATCAATTACACCTCTGTCTGAAAGTATTCAATATGCAGTCTTCCACACGTTAGAAGGGGTAACTTACCACTCGTAAAAAATGAAGAGCTAGTTGTTCATTTAATATGCTTTCCAACTTTGATATCTTTCTGCTTGAGCAACTGAAAGTTTGGGTTCTCATTGTAATTCTTTATGTGAGGAGCAAGGAAATTTTAGACTTAACTCTTGAAATATTGATTATTATTGAACTTTAAAAAATCTCATTGAAAAGATGCTGCTAAAAATAGCATAGCTCCTCAGACTTTTGATTATCTTTACATCTGCCTTTGAGTCTATGGGATATGTTTTTTTAAGCTCTGTGAGTTTAAGATAAGTCTCCCAGTTATTAATATGCTTGCAAAATCGACATCTATGGTATCATTGCCAGAATCAAGCAAGACAGCAATTTAAATGTATAAAAGAAAAATGAGTCTTGGACTTTCTTTTTACTTTCAAGCTAGATATTTTAATATTCTTTGCAAAAAGAATTGTATCTTTGCCCACTTGCAAGAGTGAAGAGGAAAATAATTACCCTTCTTTACAATAAGGTCATGATTTTATTATCATGAATCATGACAGATCTTAGAAGAATTATGAACTTGATAGTTATCTATCAAGAAGAGGAGATTAACATTAATTATGATAACAAAAGTACTTATTATTTGAGCAGGGCTAAACAATTCTACAATATCTAAGTGGTTAATATTAATTAATTTCAGGCAGCAGAGAACTTCGTTCTGTTTTTGCCAATAATAATTTGAATTTTGTCAATGACATAAATATATTCAAAAGGCCACTATCTTAATAACTACATGACCTGGGAGAATATTGTAGAAGGCTTTTAATTTTTTTTATTTTTTTTCTTTTCTATTTTGTAGAGGGTTTTTTAGTGACTGTTTTGCAAAATTGATATCATTTGCTCTAGTGCTTTTCAGTAGTAGAATAATCTTTCATGCATGCATGCCCAGTCATGTTCAACTCTTTGAGACCCCATGGACTGTAGCCCACCAGGCTCCTTTGTCTATGGAATTTTCCAGGCAAGAATACTGGAATGGGTTGCCATTTCTGTCTTCATAGGATCTTCCTGACCCAAGGATCAAACTTGCCTCTCTTGTGTCTCATGCACTAGCAGGCAGATATTTTACCACTGTACCACCTAGAAGCCACCAGCATAATCTTACCATTTGTTTACTTTGTTCCCAAAAGCAGTAGTTTTGCTCTTCTTAATCAGTATAGAATACTATCAATATTAGCAATAATGTTAATATTTACCAAAGAATTACTATGTGCCAGACATCTTTCAATGTATTATTTATTTTCAAGGTGATCTATTGAGATACATATTAAGAGACAAAGATCATTATCATCACAGATGAGGAAATTTAGACAACAGAGAGTTTAAGTAAATTGTCCAATATCATATATTTGGTAAGTGGCAAATTTACAACGCAAAGCAAGGCTAGGGAAAAAGAGAAATAAGCATAAGTGGTACCTATTCACTCTCTTCTGCCTAGTCTATGCTGTATATTTGAGTCAAATCAGAACACCAAAGGCCTCATTTTAGCATTATTAAGTTTTTAAGGCAGAGAATGTTTCAAGAACACAAAATTGGATTCATCATAATCCTTAATCATCTTGAATTCTAATCGTTAGTCTAAGCATGGCTCACTTTTTGTAGTTAGCATGATTATTTTAAACACCGGACACCAACCACCCATGAGGATCTTGGTAAAAACCTACATATAAATTTAAAAATAAAAAGTAAATAGAACTGTGATAAGATCTTAAATGTTATTAATGGTTTCTCCCACTCATTTAAAAAATATTTTTAATTTGGATAAATTGCTTAGAGCAAAATGTGCATTTCTAATTCATAACTTTTTGAGCTTGATAAGTTTGGAAATAGGCTTTGCTTGCTTGTACCCATACTCCGTCATGTTCAAATCTTTGAGACCCCGTGGACTGTAGCCTGCAAGACTCCCCTGTCCATGGGATTCTGCAGATAAGAATACTGGAATGGATTGCCATTTCCTACTCCAGGGGATCTTCCTGACCCAGGGACTGAAACTTGCATCTTTTGTTTCTCATGCACTGGCAGTCGAATTCCTTACCACTACACTATCTGGGCATATAAGGGTTAGTCTGTACCCTCAAGGCACATAATATCTACAAAACAAAAAGTTCCTCTGTGTTTTTTTCCCCAGTAAATGCCACCCCAGACCAAAGACACGATTGAACTGATGTCTCTCACAACCGCTCGCATGTATGCATGCTCAGTTGCTTCAGTCATGTCTCTTTGTGACACTATGGACTGTCACCCGCCTGACCCCTCTGTCCATGGGATTCTTCAGGCAAGAATACTAAAGTGGGTTGCCATGGCCTCCTCCAGGGGAACTTCCCAACCCAGGGATTTTATGTCTCTTAATTCTTCTGCATTGGCAAGCAGGTTCTTTACCACTAGTGCCAACTGGGAAGCCCATCACAACCACTTAGTTTTGATTATATCTAAAGTTTTATGAAGTACATACTCTGTGCATCTGGTTGCTTCCTCAGTCACCTTAATGCTTTTAATATTTATTCATATTGTTTTGTATATCAATTGTCCCTTCCCTCATATTGCAGAGTAATCTTATCAGTTCAGTTGCTCAGTTGTGTCCGACTCTTTGTGATCCCGTGGACTGCAGAATGCCAGGCTTCCCTGTCCATCATCAACTTCTGGAGCTTACTCAAACTCATATTCATTGCATCGGTGATGCCATTCACCCATGTCATCCCCTTCTCCTCCCGCCTTCAATCTTTCCCAGCACAGGGTCTTTTCCAGTGATTTGGTTCTTTGCATCAGGTGGCCAAAGTACTGGAGTTTCAGCTTTAGCATCTGTCCTTCCAATGAACACCCAGGACTGATCTCCTTTAGGATGGACTGGTTGGATCTCCTTGCAGTCCAAGGGACTCTCAAGAGTCTTCTCCAACACCACAGTTCAAAAGCATCAATTCTTCGGCACTCAGCTTTCTTTATAGTCCAACTTTCACATCCATACATAACTGCTGGAAAAACCATAGCTTTGACTAGATGTACCTTTGTTGGTAAAGTAATGTCTCTGCTTTTTAATATGCTGTCTAGGTTGGTCAGAACTTTTCTTCCAAGGGCAAGTGTCTTTTAACTTCATGGCTGCAGTCACCATCTGCAGTGATTTTGGAGCCAAAAAAGTAAAGTCTCATAGTGTTTCCATTGTTTTCCCATCTGTTTGCCATGAAGAGAGGGAACTGGATACCACGATCTTAGTTTTCTGAATGTTGAATTTTAAGCCAACTTTTTCACTCTCTTCTTACTTTCATCAAGAGGCTCTTTAGTTCTTCACTTTCTGCCATAAGTGTGGTGTCATCTGCATATCTGAAGTTATTAATATTTCTACTGGCAATCTTATAGAGTAGTCTAGTCTTCCATTATATGAGTATACCATATTAGTATGAATATACAACATTATATATTCTCTTAAAAATGGACTTTGAGTTTTTCTTTTTAACTTTTAACTATTATTTATAAAGCAGAAATAAATACTCTTGTTTAAGATTTTTGTGGTCAATTTTTTTCTTGAATAAGTGCCTAGATATGTAACTGCTAACTCATACATACATAATTTTTTAAAAATTCAGTATAATCGACACATAACATTGTATAGTTTTAGGTATACAGCATAATGATTTGATTATGTATATTTGTGAAATAATTACCATAATAACTTAGTCAACATCCATCACCACACATAACTAAAAAATATTTTTTCTTGTGATGAAAACATTTTTTTAAGGTTTACTCCCTTAGCAGCTTTCAAATATAGAATAAGTACTGTAACTATAGTCACCATGTAACTACATACACCCCTCAGACTCATTTATCTTATAACTGTGGGTTATTTTTGATCATCTGCACCAATTTTGTCCAGCCTCCAGCCCCAACTCACTAATATGTTATCTGTATCTATGAGTTAGTTTTTGTTTATATCTTAGCCTTTATTTTTAAGATTCCACATGTAAGTGAAACCATAAGAATTCCCTGGTGGTCTAGCAGCTGAGACCCCATGCTTTCAGTGCAGGGGGTACTGGTTTGATCCCTGGAGGCAGGAAGTTTCTCATGCCTAGCTGCACACTGCCCTCCCCCCACAAAAAAAGAGTAAGACCATACAGCATTTGCAGTACTTGTCTCTCTCTGTCTGACATTTCACTTAGCATAATACCCTCAAGGTCCATCCATGTCATTGCAAATGGTAGCATTTACATCTTTTTCTGGCTAAATAATATTCCATTGTATAGATCACCACATTTTCTTTATCCATTCATCTGACAATGGACAATCAGGTTGTTTCTTTTTCTTAATTACTTTAAAAAAATAAAATAAAGTACTGCAATGAGTATGGGAGTGCAAATTTATTTTTGAGATAATAATTTTGTTTCCTTTGGATAAATACCCAAAAGTAGAATTGCTGGATCATATGTAATTCTGTTTTCAATTTTTTAAAGGAATCTCTGTACTATTTTCCATGGTAAGTGCACCAATTTACATTCTTGCTAATAGTACACAAGGGTTGCCTTTTCCCCACATCCTTGCCAACATTTATTATTTCTCCTCTTTTTGAAAATAGCGATTCTACAGATATAAGGAGATATATCACTGTGGTTTGGATTTGCATTTCCCTAATGATTAGTGATGTGTGCTTTTTTTATGTACCAGTTGGTCACTTGTATGTCTTCTTTGAGAAAAATAACTATTGCAATCCTCTGCCCATTTTTAATCAGATTTTTCTTTTCTATTGAGATACATGAGTTCTTCACAATAAGTTTCCCATGCTAACCACTTTTAATTATACAGTTCAGTAGTCTTAACTGTATTCATATTGTTTTGAAACAGATATCCAGAATGTCTTCATCTTGAAAAACGGAAACTCTATATCCTTTAATCAATAGCTTTCCTTTTCCCCTTTCCTCCAGCTTCCAATAACCACCATTCTACTTTTTCTTTCTGTGAACTGATTACTTAAGATACTTCTTATGATCATACAGTATCTGTCTTAATGCAACTGATTGATTTTACTTAGCATAATGTCCTCAGGGTTCATCCATGTAGTGACATATGACAAGATTCGTTCCCTTCTAAAGCAGAGTAATATTCTGTTGCATGGATGTATTATGTTTTGTTAATCCATTCATCTGTCAATGGATATTGTTGTTACTATCACCTCTTGGCCTACTGTGAATAGTGCTGCTAACAAGATTGGGTATGTGAATATCCCTTAAAGATCCTGATTTCAGTTCTTTTGGATATGCACCCAGAAGTGGAATTTCTGGATCATATGACAGATTTTTTTTTTTTTCTGGAAATTTTAAACTATTTTCCGTAGTGGTTATCTCATTTTACAACGCAATCCCACCATCTGTGCACATGTTCCAATTTATCCACATCCTCAGCAACACTTGTCATTTTGGTGGTTTGTGTGTGTGTGTGTGTGTGTGTGTGTATTTTGTTTGTTTGTTTTGTAGTAGTAGTCACCCGATGCTGTGAAAGTGCTGCACTCAATATGCCAGCAAATTTGGAAAACTCAGCAGTGGGCACAGGACTGGAAAAGGTCAGTTTTCATTCCAATCCCAAAGGAAGGCAATGCCAAAGAATGCTCAAACTACCGCACAATTGCACTCATCTCACATGCTAGTAAAGTAATGCTCAAAATTCTCCAAGCCAGGCTTCAGCAATACGTGAACCGTGAACTTCCAGATGTTCAAGCTCGTTTTAGAAAAGGCAGAGGAACCAGAGATCAAATTGCCAACATCTGCTGGATCATCGAAAAAGCAAGAGAGTTCCAGAAAAACATCTATTTCTGCTTTATTGACTATGCCAAAGCCTTTGACTGTGTGGATCACAAGAAACTGTGGAAAATTCTGAAAGAGATGGGAATACCAGACCACCTGACCTGCCTCTTGAGAAATCTGTATGCAGGTCAGGAAGCAGCAGTTAGAACTGGACATGGAACAACAGACTGGTGCCAAATAGGAAAAGGAGTACGTCAAGGCTGTATATTGTCACCCTGCTTATTTAACTTCGATGCAGAGTACATCATGAAAACCGCTGGACTGGAAGAAACACAAGCTGGAATCAAGATTGCCGGGAAAAATATCAATAACCTCATATATGCAGATGACACCACCCTTATGGCAGAAAGTGAAGAGGAGCTAAAAAGCTTCTTGATGAAAGTTAAAGTGGAGAGTGAAAAAGTTGGCTTAAAGCTCAACATTCAGAAAACGAAGATCATGGCATCCGGTCCCATCACTTCATGGGAAATCGATGGGGAAACACTGGAAACAGAGTCAGACTTTATTTTTTGGGCTCCAAAATCACTGCAGATGGTGACTGCAGCCGTGAAATTAAAAGACGCTTACTCCTTGGAAGGAAAGTTATAGCCAAACTAGATAGTATATTCAAAAGCAGAGACATTACTTTGTCGACTAAGGTCCATCTAGTCAAAGCTATGGTTTTTCCTGTGGTCATGTATGGATGTGAGAGTTGGACTGTGAAGAAGGCTGAGTGCCGAAGAATTGATGCTTTTGAACTGCGGTGTTGGAGAAGACTCTTGAGAGTCCCTTGGACTGCAAGGAGATCCAACCAGTCCATTCTGAAGGAGATCAGCCCTGGGATTTCTTTGGAAGGAATGATGCTAAAGCTGAAGCTCCAGTACTTTGGCCACCTCATGCGAAGAGTTGACTCATTGGAAAAGACTCTGATGCTGGGAGGGATTGGCGTCAGGAGGTAAAGGGGGTGACAGAGGATGAGATGGCTGGATGGCATCACTGACTCTATGGACGTGAGTCTGAGTGAACTCTGGGAGTTGGTGATGGACAGGGAGGCCTGGCGTGCTGTGATTCATGGGGTCGCAAAGAGTCGGACACAACTGAGCGACTGAACTGAACTGAATGGATGTGAGGTTAGAAGTTTGTCAATTGTATTGATCTTTTCAAAGAACCAGTTTTCTTTTTCAATTTCATTGATTTCTGCCCTTATCTCTATTATTTTCATCATCTCCTTTGTTTTGGGATCATTTTACTCTTCTTTTTTAGGTTCTTGTGATAGTATCTTATATTACTGATTTGAAATTTTTCATCTTGCCTACTATAAACATTTAGTTCTATAAATGTGCCATTCAACACTACTTTACCTGTGTCCCAGAAACTTTGATGTGTTGTATTTTCATTTTCATTCAGTCCAATGCATTTTTCCCCCCTTCAGACTTTCCATTTGACTCATGTATTGCTTAGAAGTATGTGGAGTTGTTTTGTTTCTGTTTGGAGACTTTCTTGTTATTTTTCTATTATTTATTGATTTCTACTTTGATTTCACTGCATTAGAGAATATACTTTGTATGAATTCAATTCTTTTAAATTATTGAGGTTTGTTTTATGGGATATTGTCTATCTTGGTAAGGTTAGAATCTCTTGAAAAGAATGTGTAGTCTTTGCTCTTCAGTGGAATGCCGTATACCATAAATTACATTTTCCTTTTTCTGTGTGTTGTATGAATTACATCAGTTGATTTCCATATATTGAACCAACTTTGCGTTGCTGAGATAAAACCCATTTGGCCATAATAGTTTAATGTGTTTTTGTATTGTCGGATTCAGTTTGATACTACTTGTTCTATACTCCGTGTCTATGCTCACAGTGGATATTTGTCTGCAATTTTTTTTGTATATGGTGTTCTTATCTAGATCTGGCTTCAGAGTTAAGTTGGTCTTGTGAAATAATTTGGGAAGTATATCCACCCTATTACTATAAGAAAGAGTTTGTAGAATATCAGCATTATTCTTAATTAAATATTTTATAAATTCTCCATAAGAAGCTTTCATGAAAGCAATGTAGGAATTGCTTCAACCACAAATTCAATTTAACAAATGAGTATAGGGCTTTTTTTTAGGTCTTCCCATGTGGTGCAGTGGAAAAGAATCCACCTGCCAATGTAGGAGATTCAAGAGATGTGGGGTCAATTCCTGGGTCAGGAAGATCCCTGGAGTAGGAAATGGCAAGCCACTTCAGTATTCTTGCCTGAAGAATCCCATGGACAGAGGAGGCTGATGGGCTACAGCCCATGGGGTCAGAAAAATTGGACATGGGTATACATGCACTATAGGGCTTTTTAGATTTTCTACTTCTTTTATCAAAGCACATACTCTATATGATTTTTTCCCACTTATTGCATTAAAACATAATTTGCATTCAGTGAGATTTATAATTTTAAGCATACAATTCTGGTGTTTTGACAAAGACATATAGTTATATAAGTACTACCAAATGAAAATATAGAGCAGAAAGCATCCAATTATGAACCATGGACCAAACGTGGCCCATGGACTGCTTATGTTTGGCCCTTTTATTTTCTGATCTGAACAAGAAATGTTATTTTCATCTGCTAAGGAATTTTTTGAGGATTTGTTAGATTTCTCTAGAAATATAGAGATTTTGGACACCAGCAGGAAGGAAAAATTAAGTTCTGTATGGTTATCTATTTGTCAAGGTCTTACAGGGGAGAGAGAAGTTTTGAGAATTAACTTCATCTGTCATTTCCATGTCCCAGAGTCTTAAATCTGGGTTTCTCAAACAAACATAAGCCCAGCATATTTTTGTTTTAAAAACAAAACAAGTGAAAATCTTGAATTATACAGAACCTGTGCCCATAGCCAGCACGGACCCTTTTGGAAGCTACAATATGTTTTGACTCACTGTTACAGAACATCCTGAAACAGAAAATGTTGAATCCAGAATGTAATGCCTTTTAGAAAAATGCCCTTTGGAGGCTGCAAGTCCTACGTGGCATCAGTGTGATTGTCATCGTCAAGATCTTCTGACTTAATAGGTGGAGGTCACATGTACACAATGTGCCTTTCCTCGGGAATGCCATTTAATAACACCCTAATGCCTGAAATCTGATGATGACAGCGATGAGAATCTTCTCCCATTCTGCCAGAACCCCCTGCTGTAGTCGGAAAGAAGGAGATACTTCAAAATGAATGTGAGAATAGTGAAGTTAAAGTCTTGTTTAAAATATTTTAATCATCAGACTGTATGATAGAAATGGATGTCTTCACTCCAGCAAAGGTATGGCATTAGCACAAAAGACCGAAGAGAAAAGAAATGAATATGCTTGACAGAAAATTGGCAAAGCCATAGCAGTGTTGTGTGTGTGGCAGGGGTTGCGGGGTGGTGTTGGCAGAGGCAAAATGCAAAAATATCACACTTATATTAAAGTAAACCCAAAGGTTGAAATTATATTCACTTTGAGTTGCTATTTTGTTGTTTTCAGGGTCCTTACTGCAAGATCATGCTAAAGGATTACCAAGAGGCAGCAGAAGGAAGATTTGAAATTGAGGAGACCTGAGATCTTGTTTGGGAACTTAGCTGTCCCTACCTACGTTATTCGGAGAAGGCAATGGCAACCCACTCTTGCCTGGAGAATCCCATGGATGGAGAGCCTGGTGGGCTACAGTCCATGGAGTCGCTAAGAGTCAGATATGACTGAGCAACATCACTTTCACTTTCATGCATTGGAGAAGGAAATGGCAACCCATTCCAGTATTCCTGCCTGGAGAATCCCAGGGACGGCGGAGTGTGGTGGGCTGCAGTCTATGGAGCTGCACAGAGTTGGACACGACTGAAGTGACTTACCAGCAGTAGCAGCAGCTACATTACTTAATTCTTTTCTGGTTCTTAAATCTCACTTCCTAAAAATGGGTATTTAAGGATAATTGTATCTCACATGCATTTTAAGAAGAAGCCATAAAATGAAATATGGTCATGGTTATAAAAATCACTGCAGATGGTGACTGCAGCCATGAAATTAAAAGACGCTTACTCCTTGGAAGAAAAGTTATGACCAACCTAGATAGCATATTCAAAAGCAGAGACATTACTTTGCTGATTAAGGTCCGTCTAGTCTATGGTTTTTCCAGTAGTCATGTATGGATGTGAGAGTTGGACTGTGAAGAAGGCTGAGCACCGAAGAATTCATGCTTTTGAACTGTGGTGTTGGAGAAGACTCTTGGGAGTCCCTTGGACTGCAAGGAGATCCAACCAGTCCATTCTGAAGGAGATCAGCCCTGGGATTTCTTTGGAAGGAATGATGCTAAAGCTGAAACTCCAGTACTTTGGCCACCTCATGAGAAGAGTTGACTCATTGGAAAAGACTCTGATGCTGGGAGGGATTGGGGGCAGGAGGAGAAGGGAACAACAGAGGATGGCATCACTGACTCGATGGACGTGAGTCTGAGTGAACTCCGGGAGTTGGTGATGGACAGGGAGGCCTGGCATGCTGCGATTCATGGGGTCACAAAGAGTCGGACAAGACTGAGCGGCTGAACTGAACTGACACAATGATACTGTAACTTTTTAGCAGTGCAAATATTAGTAACTTGTTTCAGTTCAGTTCAGTTCAGTCATATGTATGCAATTCTCAACTTTACAGATTAGCCCTGTTAGATTCAGCACACAGTGAATTCCACAACAAAGCAAATAATTTTAATTTCCTGTTAACAGATAATTTTAAAATAAATTATTTTAGTTGTTTAATATTATTATGATTTTTCACAATAATGAATCTGCTTTACATAATTTATTGACTAAAGTTCCACCCTTAATCTACCATTCAACATAATCTTCTACCCCTTTCCCTCTAACTCCTAGAACTGGCTCTATCTTACAGGATTAATTTAATTTGTCTCATAAGAATGTTGTGGAAGAACTATATAACAGAAGGTTTTTAAAATTCTAATTTGAAGCTTAATGAAAGAGATGGGAATACCAGACTACCACCTGACCTGCCTCTTGAGAAACCTATATGCAGGTCAGAAAACAACAGTTAGAACTGGACATGGAACAACAGACTGGTTCCAAATAGGAAAAGGAGTACGTCAAGGCTGTATATTGTCACCCTGCTTATTTAACTTACATGCAGAGTACATCATGAGAAACGCTGGACTGGAAGAAACACAAACTGGAATCAAGATTGCTGGGAGAAATATCAATCACCTCAGATATGCAGATGACACCATCCTTATGGCAGAAAGTAAAGAGGAACTAAAAAGCCTCTTGATAAAAGTGAAAGAGGAGAGTGAAAGAGTTGGCCTAAAGCTCAACATTCAGAAAATGAAGATCATGGCATCTGGTCCCATCACTTCATGGGAAATAGATGGGGAAACAGTGTCAGACTTTATTTTTGGGGGGCTCCAAAATCACTGCAGATGGTGATTGCAGTCAGGAAATTAAAAGACGCTCACTCCTTGGAAGGAAAGTTATGACCAACCTAGATAACATATTGAAAAGCAGAGACATTACTTTGCCAACAAAGGTCCATCTAGTCAAGGCTATGGTTTTTCCAGTTGTCATGTATGGATGTGAGAGTTGGACTGTGAAGAAGGCTGAGTGCTGAAGAGTTGATGCTTTTGAACTGTGGTGTTAGAGAAGACTCTTGAGAGTCCCTTGGACTGCAAGGAGACCCAACCAGTCCATTCTAAAGGAGATCAGTCCTGGGTGTTCTTTGGAAGGACTGATGCTAAAGCTGAAACTCCAGTACTTTGGCCACCTCACGTGAAGAGTTGACTCATTGGAATAGATCCTGATGCTCGGAGGGATTGGGAGCAGGAGTAGAAGGGGACGATAGAGGATGAGATGGCTGGATGGCATCACCGACTTGATGGACATGAGTTTGGGTGAACTCTGGGAGTTGATGATGGACAGGGAGGCCCGGTGTGCTGCGATTCATGGGGTCACAAAAAGTCAGACACGACTGAGCGACTGAACCAAACTGAACTGAATAAAGTTTTAAGATCATGATGTTCATAAATTTTTTTCTGGGATTCAAGGTACAAATTAATAGTAACCCTGATTACTGGAACAATATTTCTTTCTCTCACACATACCCTTCTCTGATCTCCCTACATCCACCAAAGGCCTTACTTTCAAGTTTTTTTCCTGTTGACTCTGGCAAAATGAACATGGAGGTCAGCAATTCATTATGTGAAGTTGCAAGTAAAAAAATCTTTTGATCTTGTTGTAGCCATGCATTCCGGGAAACAAACTCACTAAGAAGGACAATGCAGATAGTGGAGTGCTTTTTATAACACTGGCAGGTCCAAGGCAGAGTCTCCTCTTAGCCAAGGACTCCGACCAGTTTTCGTGAAAACCTTATATACCCTAAGTGTACCTGCTCAAACCCACCTCCCCAAATTCTCTGAAAGTAGTCTGAACAAAGGAAAAGAAAGATACAATCAAAGTTAACCTGTGATTCGTATGCCTTAAGCCTAGGTAGTTAACAGTGGACAATTATCAATAGGCCTGTGGTCATACCCCAATAAGCATAATAGAATTTATGAATCTATTGGTTACACAGATAATTAGGGTATTCTTTTAGGCAATGGAAAGTCTAGGTATGAGCCCTGGGGCTCTTCCATCTGGGGATCTTATTTTCCAGTTGATATTTTCTTTCCATAGATACTGGGCATATAGCTCAAAGTCCACAGTCCAGCCCAAGATGAAGTCCTGCTTTCAAGATGGAGCCTGTTCTTGTCAGTTTCCTCTTTCAATCTAACAAATCAAAGAAAAGAATCTGGAATCCCAGAAGTCACCCAGCAGAAGGCTGCATTATCTTGACAAACTGTAGCTGTGCTTAGATGTGTTATAAATTCATTTGGTTTTCATTTTTACAAAATAGAGAACCTAACCAGTTTTTCCAGGATTTTCAAATGAGAGTAAATCTCAACCCATATTGCTTCTACACCATGCAGCTAATCTTTGATGACACAGAGTGACATCTTACCAATCTCAATAACACCTGGTAAGTGCCTCCTGTTGATAGTAGTGTTGCGTTTTAATGAACAAATAAATGGCTTATCTACTCTTCTTGGCAAGAAACCCCAGCTACTGAGGCGAAGCACCAGCTCTCCCTACGTTACTTGGGCTAATTGACTCTTTGGATGAAGTTAAATCACACTTATCCCCAGTGGGATGTATGTTTGCCAGTAATCAATAGCTCAACAAGATCCACATGGCAGGTAATTAAGTGGAAAGTAATTAATACCCATCAAAGGTTTTATTAACTGTTTGCCATTCCTTCAATCAAAAGTTCCACTGTACTGTAAATAAGAGAGGAAGAGGCAAGAAGAGAAGGGAGGGAGAAAACTAGCTTTGTTTTCTAGGAAGTCAAAGAACTCCTAGTTTTCTTCCTAGCTTAATTCCATTTTGAGGCTGAGAGCTTCTCTCCAAGTTATCATTTTATTGGTTTATTCTCTTTGTTCCATTTTTGCAAGGATTCAAATTAAACCAGGATCACAAGTAAATCCACTATTGTAGGAAAATGGTTTTATTCTGACATTATGAAGGAAAGGCAGAAAAACAAAATGCCACAGTATTAGGTACCTTTGTGTTGAAGAAACAGAGTACCAAAAGACTAAATTTTGGGAGAGAAATTCTACATTGTGGATTATCCTTTTTAAAATCTGTCTTTTGTGCCAATACCTTTTGGAAGATACATTCACAGGACTTTTTCTTATTTTTTTTTTGCTTCTTGTTCCTCTTCTAATCTAAGAAAGGAATTGAGCCAGTTCCCAAAGAAGCCCTGTCTGTAGGCAAGACTTTTGAATAAGGTAGGACACTTGAATACGGTAGGAAAATGATATGGAGATGATGAGTAAACTAAGAAGACATAAAACAAATTAATCCACTTGGGGAGGCAGTACTTTATTTACTTGAAAATTTTTCACTTACTGACCTGGTAAGGTTTAGGACTTTAAAGCTTGGATCAACCTCATTTAGTTATGGTTTAAAAAATGTAGCAGCATATGTTAATGATAGGAATCTGGAGAAGAGGTTGCTCCCAGCTTAGATCTTTATTATCACACCTCTATACCATACAAGCATGCCTTTATTGTAATTATTGAGATCTCAAAACAGTCTTTTGAAACTAATAAAGGCACACATGTTCAGGAAGACAAAGGCAATATTTGACAGTGTTACATGCATATTTTACCCTATTAATTCTATGCTTACAGAAATTTTATAGTGCCAAACTTAAAAAAAATAAGTTTTTCCTTTAAATAGAACATATTTTATTAATGAAAATGAGTATTTTAATTGTCAGTCTAGAGTCATAATTGAAAAATAAGCATGTCTATCCTTGTAAAGGTAGGAGGAGAAGGGGATGACAGAGGATGAGAAGGTTGGATAGCATCACTGACTCGATGGACATGAGTTTGAGCAAGCTCTGGGAGTTGGTGATGGACAGGTAGGCCTGGCAAACTGTGAGTCCATGGTGTCGCAGAGTCAGACACAACTGAGCAATTGAACTGAACTGATCCTTGTAAAACTGATCTAGAAAGAGAGCTAGATCTATAGATGCTTTGAGAACTAATTTTTGTGTATTACTTTATGCTCAGAAAAATATATTTAACTTAATTTAATGTTTTTGTGGGCCTCCCAGGTAGCTCAGTGGTAACAACAACAAAAAAATCTGCCTGCTAATGCAGGAGAGTCAGGAGACTTGGATTTGATCCTTCAGTTGGGAAGATCCCCTGGAGGAGGAAGTGGCAACCCACTCCAGTATTCTTGCCTGAAACTTGCCTTAAACAGAGAAGCTTGGTGGGCTATGGCCCATGGGGTCACAAAGAGTTGACACAACTGAGCACAGCACAGCAACAGTATTTGTATTAATATTACTCATGTTTTTACAAATATTCATACATATATTATATCTGTGTACTATATACAAGTGAATAATATGATCCTAGGACTTCCCAGGTGGGGCTAGCAGTAAAGAACTCTCCTGCCAATACAGGAGACATAAGAGATGTGGGTTTGATCCCTGGCTTGGGAAGATCCCCTGGAAGAGGGCATGGCAACCCACTCCATTTTCTTGGCTAGAGAATCGAATGGACAAAGGAACCTGGCAAGCTACAGTCCATACGGTCACAGAGTTGGACATGACTGAAGCAACTTAGCACACACACAATGTGATCCTATCAAAAATGTTTTAAGCAGCAAATAAAGTTTTCCCTTTTTGCTTGATTTCTCTTCTTGAACTCCTAAAGTTCAGTTCAGTTCAGTCGCTCAGTCATGTCCGACTCTTTGCAACCCCATGAATCGCAGCACACCAGGCCTCTCTGTCCATCACCAACTCCTGGAGTTCACTCAGACTTATGTCCATCGAGTCGGTGATGCCATCCAGCCATCTCATCCTCTGTCGTCCCCTTCTCCTCCTGCCCCCAATCCCTCCCAGCATCAGAGTCTTTTCCAATGAGTCAACTCTTCGCATGAGGTGGCCAAAGTACTGGAGCTTCAGCTTTAGCATCATTCCTTCCAAAGAAATCCCAGGGCTGATCTCCTTCAGAATGGACTGGTTGGATCTCCTTGCAGTCCAAGGGACTCTCAAGAGTCTCCAACACCACAGTTCAAAAGCACCAATTCTTCGACGCTCAGCCTTCTTCACAGTCCAACTCTCACATCCATACATGACCACAGGAAAAACCATAGCCTTGACTAGACGGACCTTAGTCGGCAAAGTAGTGTCTCTGCTTTTGAATATACTATCTAGGTTGGTCATCACTTTTCTTCCAAGGAGTATTCACATAAACATACCAACAGTGTTGAACTTTACCTGAGTCCTATGCTCCCAAGATGCAGCAGTGGTTGGGAAGTGACTCTCCTACTTTCTGTATTTCCATAGAGGAAGTCTCTGAGCAGGTCATGTCAGATGTTGACCAGTCAAGATTCTCATATTGTACTGGCTCTGTTTTTGCTTTCAGCAAATTACCTGAATTTGCTTTCAGCAGCCTGAAATTCCAGCAATTTGACAAATGACTAGGCAATGACTACAAAATGACTAGGAAACTTATCACAGAGAAAGGAAATTCAGCTGCTTGGACAGGGTTTCAAGAATAGGCAAGAGGTTGAACTCAGACAAGAGAAATGTTAAACGTCTTTAAGAAAAGGAAACATAAACTTACTTGCTGATTTCCATTAATATTGGAGAAAATATATTAGTAGAAGGTTAAGTCAGCAGTTAGAAGGTAACATATTAAAATAAAAAATGATTTGGATTCTGGATGATTGATTCATGTATCATAATCATCACGACAACATCATTTCAGCTACTATTTTTCACATGCTTATTATTCTGCATCTAGAGCTCATTCCTTTAATAAATCTTCAGGGGGTTGCTATTACTAACCCCACTGCTCAGCTAAAAATACTAAAGCTTGGAGAAGACAAAGAAATTTTCCTGAGTTCAAAGAGCCAGTAAGTGGCAGAACATGCATTCAAAGTCAGGCCTTTAACCATTAGTCAAAGTCTAAAAAGAAGCAAGTTCTTACATATAAGTTCAGTTCAGTTCAGTCGCTCAGTCATGTCCGACTCTTTACGACCCCATGAATCGCAGCACTCCCTGTCCATCACCAACTCCCGGAGTTCACTCAGACTCACGTCCATAGAGTCAGTGATGCCATCCAGCCATCTCATCCTCTGTCGTCCCCTTCTCTTCCTGCCCCCAATCCCTCCCAGCATCAGAGTCTTTTCCCATGAGTCAACTCTTCACATGAGGTGGCCAAAGTACTGGAGTTTCAGCTTTAGCATCATTCCTTCCAAAGAAATCCGAGGGCTGACCTTTGGATTTCTACAGTTAAATAATTTCAAGGACTTCAAGTAAATCCAATGCCCAACATTCCAATATCTGACTTCTGATGGGTAGAAAGGAAAAGATCCTACTGATGCTGCCACTGCTGCTAAGTCGCTTCAGTCGTGTCCGACTCTGCAACCCCAAAGATGGCAGCCCACCAGGCTCCCCCATCCCTGGGATTCTCCAGGCAAGAACACTGGAGTGGGTTGCCATTTCCTTCTCCAATGCATGAAGGTGAAAAGAGAAAGTGAAGTTGCTCAGTCATGTCTGACTCTTAGCGACCCCATGGACTGCAGCCTACCAGGCTCCTCCGTCCATGGGATTTTCCAGGCAAGAGTACTGGAGTGGGGTGTCACTGGAGTGGGTTGCCATTTCCTTCTCCAATGCATGAAAGTGAAAAGTGAAAGTGAAGTCACTCAGTCGTGTCTGACTCCTAGAGACCTCATGGACTGCAGCCTACCATGCTCCTCCATCCATGGGATTTTCTTGGTTTAATTGTACGCAATTACCAGTACAAAGAGAGTATTCCGCAGAGCTACTGACACTGAATGCTCCATATTTTTAAAGAGGAGCGTGGCTCCTAATACACCCGGCATGAGTGCCACTCTATAGTTACACTGCTAGCAGGTCTGTAATAAGGACTTAATTTTCCCTCCAATCAATATAAATGCCTATCAATGTAAAATAGCCACACAGCTTCCCTCAGGCAGGAGAGTAAAAAGCAATCCCAGGCTGACATAGCATATCTATAATATATCTAAGCATATTGCTTTTTTCAATATGCATTGCGGGTACTATTTAACATGCATTGAGGGTGGCCAGCATGCAGGAATAATTAGAACAATGGACACCTCAAAGGGAACACATAGATGCCCTGCTGTACTGATAATGAAAGGTGCTATCAGAGGCAGATCACACCCAATTAAGACATAAAAAGGAGACATTATTAATGCTTAATTCTGACTGTGTCAAGAATCTCTGTTTGCTTTCCTTTACTGCTGATAACAGCACTGCCTTGACCTTACTGCAGAATTAATGGTAGGCATTTCATTGTGTGATATTCAGTGTAACTTACTGGAAATTTGAGTGTGTATGTATTTATTTATGTGCTTGTGATTTGTGTCTTTATAGTAACATATCACTTAGCCTTAACTTTTTTCGTAATTCTTTTAAAAATGCAAAGCCTCAGAACAGAAACAGAAAAAAAAAAAAACTTCATTCACAACATTCTGAACTATTAAAGACCAGCTTAATTTAAATTTGCATGACCTATATAGACCCCCAAGCTAAGACTCCATTTGTTTTCTTGTTGTTGTTGTTTTTTTTTTTGTAAATTCTATATACTTTATATATCTAAAGCCTATACATTAGAAGTTTTGTTTTGTGTGTAATCATTGTACCTCTCCTCTGGCAGAATTGATGGTAATCCTTAAGCAGTATAGTTAGATGACCTTTGCCTTTTTATAATTTTTTGAAGTATAGTTGAGGTACAATATGATATAAGCCACAGGTATATAAATAGTGATTCACAATTTTTAAAAGTTATACTCTATTTATGGTTATTACGGCTTCCCTTTTGGCTCAGATGGTGAAAAATATTAGCTATATATATATATGATATAATATATTCTTGTAGCTTATTTTATACAGAATAGTTTGTACCTCTTAATCCCCTTCCCCTATATCACTGCTCCCCCTTCCCCCTCCCCACTAGTAATCATTCATTTGTCTTCTATACCTGCTAGTCTGTTTCTTTTTTTTTTTAATATTCACATTTGTTGTATTTTTTTAGATTTCACATGTGTTATTGTACAATATTTGCCTTTCTCTTATTTCACCTGGTATAATACCCTCCAAGTTCATCCACACTTGGAAATGGCAAAATTTCATTCTCCTTTATGGCTGATAAGTATTCCATTATACATATATATCATAGCCGCTTTATTCATTCATCTATTGATGGACATTTAGGTTGCTTGTGTATCTTGGCAATTGGAAATAATGCTGCTATGAACACTGGGGTGCATATATCTTTTCAAATTTAGTAGTTTTGCTTCTTTTGGATATATATCCAGGGGTGAAACTGCTGAGTCATATAGTAGTTCTATTTTTAGTTTTTTGAAGACGCTCCATACTGTCTTCTACAATGGCGGCACCAGTTCCCACCAACCATGTACAAGGATTCTCTTTTCTGCACATCCTCACCAACATGTATTATTTGTATTCTTTTTGATGCTAACCATTCTGACAGGTGCAAAGTGATATCTCATTGTAGTTTTAATTTACATTTCCCTGATGCTTAGTGATGTTGAGCACCTTTTCATGTGCTTGTTGGCCATCTGCATTTCCTATTTGGGAAAATGTTTATTCAGTTCTTCTCATTTTTAAATCGAGTTGTTTGCTTGTCTTATGTTGAGTTGTATGGGCTGTTTATATATTTTGGATATTAACCCCTACAGTTATACAATTTGCAAATACTTACCTCCATTCTGTGTGTGGTCTCTTTGTTTTATTGATGGTTTCCTTTGCTGTGTAAAGGACTTTTAAGTTTAATTAAGTCCCATTTGTTTATTTTTGCTTTCATTTCCTTCGCTTTAGGAGACAGACCCAAAAAATACTGCTACAATTTGTCAAACAGGGTTCAGCCTATGTTTTCCGCTAGGAATTTTATGGTTTCTGGCCTGACATAGATGATCTTTGTCTCCATCTTCCCTAACAGCTATTCTGGGATCCTCTCTTTGTGCCTATATGTACAGTTCCTGTTGCAGGACTCTTACTGAGTCCTAGTTTCACTTAAAAACTTCCTTAAAGGACAATCTTTAATTTTGAGCCAACTTTTGTTAATATTAGGGATGTCTATGTAGTGATGCAAAACCTATATTCTCTGCAGTGACTTGTGTTATTTCAGTTTTACTTTGTGTATGACAGGGGTCATGATGATCTTTGGAGGCAACAAAACTCTTACGGTTTCAAATCTGAAATAGGGAATTGGCTGGTGGTATAGTGGTTAGGGCTCCAAGCTTCCACCACCTCATGGAGCACAGATTCTATCCCTGGTGGGGACACCAAGATCTCACAAGCCACATGGCATGGCCAAAACAACCACCACCACCAACACCACAACCAAAAAAAAAAAAACCAGATCTTCCATTATAGCTGTGTCAGGACACTTTCTGTGTTTGAAAGTATAAAAGATAAATTCAGTTCAATTCAGCAAATATATGTTGAGTATTTAGTACAAGCCAAGCCTATGTCAGCTGGTTTCTCAACAACAAAACAGTTCATAAACTGATCCAAAAACTCATATCCATGATGAGTCATACTACAGAGCAATTCTGAAGAAGGTATTGATGCCACATGAGAGTCCACAAGGATCCTCCCACACATGTTCTAGAAGAGAGAGAGGGGCACATTGCTCTTCTGATAATAATTTTACCTCTTCAACCATTAGACTTTTCACAGCCAGCATAGAAGAACAAACAAAATCTAATCAAGCTTTATTACCTCTACTGAGTTATCTTTACTGTTGAGTAGAATGACACTTTACTGCACTCTACCAAAAGGTGCTTTTTAAGTACCGTCAGCTAATACTAAAAAGAGGAGGGTTATGCGTACATGGTCAGTAAAGGGACTTTCAAGGCCTGAATCTTCTATGAGGACTGAACGAAGTTAAGAAATTGAGTGCTTTTTGTTTTGCTTCATTATTCCTTCAACTTCCTAAATAAAATATTCATTAATAGTGTGAAAAAGATATGAGTATAAATGGGAACAAAGGGACTATATCAAAGACTCACTACATCTGCTGGGCCAGTGACATAGCATGCGAGCTGGAATCTTACCAGTACCTGGTTTCCTTTATCACCCAAAGAAGAGTTTAGTGCCCATTCTAAATACTGATGAAAATAGGAAGTTATTGTCACCCTGCTTATTTAAGTTATATGCAGAGTACATCATGAGAAACACTGGGCCGGAAGAAGCACAACCTGGAATCAAGACTGCCGGGAGAAATATCAATAACCTCAGATATGCAGATGACACCACCCTTATGGCAGAAAGTGAAGAGGAACTAAAAAGCTTCTCAATGAAAGTGAAAGAGGAGAGTGAAAAAGTTGGCTTAAAGCTCAACATTCAGAAAACAAAGATCATGGCATCTGGTCATATCACTTCATGGGAAATCGATGGGGAAACAGCGGAAACAGTGTCAGACTTTATTTTTTTGAGCTCCAAAATCACTACAGATGGTGACTGCAGCCATGAAATTAAAAGACGCTTACTCCTTGGAAGGAAAGTTATGACCAACCTAGATAGCATATTGAAAAGCAGAGACATTACTTTGCCAACTAATGCTTCATCTAGTCAAGGCTGTGGTTTTTCCAGTGGTCATGTATGGATGTGAGAGTTGGACTGTGAACAAAGCTGAGCACCAAAGAGTTGATGCTTTTGAACTGTGGTGTTGGAGAAGATTTTTGAGAGTCCCTTGGACTGCAAGGAGATCCAACCAGTCCATTCTGAAGGAGATCAGCCCTGGGATTTCTTTGGAAGGATGCTGAAGCTGAAACTCCAGTACTTTGGCCACCTCATGCGAAGAGTTGACTCATTGGAAAAGACTCTGATGCTGGGAGGGATTGGGGGCAGGAGGAGAAGGGGATGACAGAGGATGAGATGGCTGGATGGCATCACGGACTCGATGGAGGTGAGTCTGAGTGAACTCCAGGAGTTGGTGATGGACAGGGAGGCCTGGCGTGCTGCGATTCATGGGGTCGCAAAGAGTCGGACACGACTGAGGGACTGAACTGAACTGAACTGATGGTTGAGATTGTCCAACTCGGTGACAGATAAATTTGTAAATTCATAGAGGCAATGAGATTGTTACAGTTTAATATACTTTCCATTTTGAACACTGACTGTGATATTCTTTTCTGGTCCTATTATTTCCAGGTGGTGCTAGTGAATGCAGGAGACATAGGAAACTTGGGTTCAATCCCTGGGTCAGGAAGATGCCCTGGAGAAGGAACTGGCAACCCATTCCAGTATTCTTGCCTGGAGAATCCCATGGACAGAGGAGCCTGGCGGGCTATGGTACAGGGGTCACAAAGAGTTGGACATGATTAAAGCAACTTAGCATGCATGCAGAGAAGCAATGGCACCCCACTCCAGTACTCTTGCCTGGAAAATCCCATGGATGGAGGAGCCTGATAGGCTGCAGTCCATGGGGTCGCTAAGAGTCAGACACGACTGAGTGACTTCACTTTCACTTTTCTCTTTCATACATTGGAGAAGGAAATGGCAACCCACCCCAGTGTTCTTGCCTGGAGAATCCCAGGGACAGGGGAGCCTGTTGGGCTGCCGTCTATGGGATCACACAGAGTCAGACAGGACTGAAGCGACTTAGCAGCAGCAGCAGCACGCATGCATTATACATAATAGTTTCCACAAAACTAGTCTTTTTTGTGTGTGCAGTATTATGCACAGGTATGCCAACTATTTTTTAAAAGAAATTGTGCTTCTAGCCCTGAACTTCTTCTATCCTGTATGTTTTCCCAAATCAGGACAGACAAATACTTGGTATGTATGCTGGTCAATTACTGTTCAATTACTGCTTGCATTCCTATTGAGTCTCAGAATCCTTTTCAGCACAGCTCCTCTCCAGTATCACAGTCAATCAGAGTTACCTGGGAAATCAAAAACGTTTTTGCTATTCCAGGCATAGATAATTACAGAAATAATATTTTGGAGTTCATTCTTTACATTCATCTCTGCCTGGTGCACTTATTGACTTGTGTTTGTGTCAGTATGAAATCATTTTTTCTTTAGTTATGTTTTTTTCACTTTGACCTGATGTCTTTTGTTACCATTTTATGTTTTATTTTATTCTGACTTTAACCAGAGTATGAATCAAATGTACCTCAGTATTAATAACTGCCCATTGAGTTTCCCTCACTCATTTCAGGAAATGTCTTTACTCCTGCCATTATGATGCTGTGGGGTTCACAACAGGCCTCCCCAAGATATACCACTTTGGCATGTGGGTTATTTTGAGCTAAAGTCAATGGAGACCCTGTTGAACTCAGGAAATTAGCTATTGTCTTTTCCTTAACTATCTAGAAAAATTTAGATTGGGGATTTTTCCCAGAAAAAGAATTATTTCCAGAGAGAAATTTTATCTAGGTGGCTCCATCTGTACGGCAGGGCAAACATCTAATACATCTGTTCTTCTTCTTGTTGTCCTGTGAAGACCTTCCTGTCCTTAGAAGCCCCAGACCCCTATTCCAGTCCTTAGCTCAGGAGGACATGTAAACCTCATTTTACCTTTGTCTATGGACCTCTTGTGTGTAGGTTCTCTGACACGCTCATGTATGTGAGATTCCCATACACATGAGATTATATTTGATTTTCTCCTGAGAATCTTTCTCATGTCAATTTAATTCTTAGATCAGCCAGAGGACCCTAGAAAGGTAAAATAATTAATCATTTCATTTTTCATTGTGACTAAGAGTATGGGCCCTGGTGCCAATCTGTTTGCATTATGTGGCCTTACTTTGGTTTCCTTATCTGAAAACCTCCTACAATTGCTACAACTCCTACAACTGAGGCTGAAATGAGTTAATACATACAAAGTACTTAGAACAGTGCCTACCACACAGTACGTGTCTAGTACATGTTAGTGCTAGCAGTCCTTATAATATCAGCCACTCTTCTTGACCCAGGCTAGGTGAATTTACTCTTTTTTATCTGTACATTCTCAATATATAAGATCTGATCTCTTATTTAATCAACTTTTGCTCATGGAACCCTAAGTTCACCATTATATAAGTGGGGCACATTAATAACAATAGCTGTAGCGTAAATTTCACTGTCTCATTCACCTGCTTCCGTGGAGTCATATCTCTTTAAAAGTGCTATTGAATGACACTTCAGTGTCCTCTTAATAATTTCTTCTCTTCTACATTCCCTTTTTCAAATCAGTTCACACACATTGACTTGCCAGAGACCACATACTTTGCTTTCAAATTTATGCATGAATTAGTTCAGATATTATACACACACCATAAAACAATTTAGTATTTACTGTGCTCAAAACTGTTAGCATAACAAAGTAGAGAAACAGAAACTTCTCTATTTCTTCTCCCTTTTTCTTTAACCTCATCTCTGCGTCTACCAACCTCCAGGATTTTCTCCCAAACTGCAAGGAGTTGACCCACCACACATGTCTTTTGTCTTTACACTTCCAATCATCCTCAGTGTCTGAAATACTTGAAAAATACAAATGTATAACCCTGGAACACCCTAGCTGCACAGTTCCTTGACATTAACAAAACTTATGTACATTCCTCCTTTCTACATCTAGATGTGATTGTATCCACCTCCTGCATGTTTTGGATTGAATCCACCTACAAGACCTCAAACCCAGAAACCCTCTTTCCTGAGCAGTTGTCATCCTTCCACCCCTCTCATTTTGTTTTATGACACACTAACTTGGGTTATAATTGCTTGTACTTTTTAATTATCTCCTATAATATATTGCAGGTCTTTTGAGAGGGGAAAAGAAACATTGGTTTTCTATTTATCAGCAATGCCTTGTGCATAAGAAGGGGCATTTTAATGTATGTGGAATAAATCACTCTGCTGGATAATTACATAAAGATGTATCCCTCTGCATTCCTTGAATGCTGTCCTGGGGCTCATTCGTATGATCTGTTCCTAACAAAACATCCTGCACCTAGTTTTCATAAAATAAATCCGTGCCATTTGATCATAGACTTACACTTTACCAGTGGTGTGTTTTGTAGGAAATTTTTTAATCTCTTAGAGCCTCACTTCTCCTTTATATAGAAGACAGAATCTTTCTGGTATTGTTATGAAATGATAATAATGAAAAGCACCTAGGACACAGGACCAAATGTTCTTCTAAATACTTATCTGTCTTTAGTATGTGATGGCCCTTCTAAAAATTTTGAATACACTGAATACACTTTAATACACGAGATTATTTATCTTCGCATAGTGAGAAAGAGTAACCATTTTTTGATAATGCCTAGCTTTATGAGAATATAAAGAAACAGATATATGGTGATAAATGCTGGAGTGAATATAAATTAGCATAAGCTTTGGGAAGAGCCATTTGGCAATGAGAAAAAGGAAGACAAGATAAACAATTCAAGAGAGAGATGAAGAAAAATCATAGGTGGAAAAGGAAGAGAGAGATCAAAGAGGCTGGGGAGTGAGAGGAAGTAAGAAAGTGGTGTTGGATAGATAAAGAGACTGGAAAGAGAAAAAAGAGAAGAGCAAAATAGGCCTGATGTCCTAGATGAGCAAAATGCTTCTGGGTAGAGACACTGCTGAGCCCAGGAGTAGCAAGCACAGCACCAGTGCTCAGTGGTTGCTCCTCCCTTCCCTTTCCTCTTGTGTGCTTCTGCTCTGCTGTTTTACCTGCGGTCACCTTCTGACATTGATCCCAAAAAGGAGAGCATGTGCAGTCATTGTCTAATGAAGCCTTCTATCCTAGGCTTTGTTCTCTCTGGTCACATTTAATATTTTTCATATTCTTTTGACAGTTACATGTGAAATGTAGGATCGGTAGGAATTTGATCACAGACTACATGAACGTCAGAAAGCAGACAGAAATTACATATACTATTTTCTCTTCATTCTGGATAGCAATTCTGACGTGATTTCTGATAAGAAATATATATATATATATATATTCAACACCACAGTTCCTGGCAGAGCTCCTTGGAATTTCCTAAATGATGGGGGGGGGGGGTTGTTTTGTTAATAAGGTAACTTTTGTACACCACCTAAAGATAGTGGCCAGTCAAGCTAAACATGAGATTAGAGGACTAGAACTTTTAGTCTCACTCCGGACCTCCAGGGAGGGGAAAGGGGCTACAGATTGAATGAATTGCCAGTGCCCAATGATTTAATCAATTATGTCTATGTAATGAAGAGCCTATAAAAAGACTCAGTTCAGAGAGCTTCCAGTGGGTAAACAGGCTGAGATTTATGGAGAGTGCTGCTGCTGCTGCTAAGTCACTTCGGTCGTGTCTGACTTTCTACGACCCCAGAGACGATAGCCCACCAGTTTTCCCCATCCCTGGGATTCTCCAGGCAAGAACACTGGAGTGGGTTGCCATTTAGGGAGAGTAATATGAGGAAATTCTGTACCCTTTCCTCATACCTCATCTTATCCTTCTCTTCCATCTGGATGTTACTAAATTATATCCTTTTATAATAAACCTATAATCTTTAAGTAAAATAGTCCTCTGAGTTCTGTGAGCCATTCTAGTGAATTAATTGAACCCAAAGAGGAGGTGATGGGAACCTCTGATGTATAACCAGTAAATCAGAGGCACAGTTAACAACTAGACTTCTGACTGGTGTATGAAGAGTGTATGTGAAGGAGAGAAGAGAGCCTTGCAGGATTAATTCCTTAACCTGTGGAATCTCATGCTGTCTCTCAGTAGAGAGTGTCTGAATTTACTTAAATTCTTGGGGCTTTGTGCTGGGGTCTAGGAATTGCTTTCTGGTGGTGTAGGAAATCCTCTTCTCCCCTCACAACTGGAATCAGTACCAGAAACTACTTAATGGGTAAATACTGGATGGCCCATTTCTGTGACTACATATATGTGTAGTTTTGGCTGATGTTGCCCCCATGTTCTCAAGTTTCCTTCTTTCAGCTGAAGGAATCAGAAGTTTTAGTTTGAAGTCTGAGTTTCCCAGAACTTAGAGAGTTCTGTGACTCTTTCGTTGGAGACTAAAGTCAGTGATTCCTGTAGAAGGTGAGGAAGCATCTGGTAGACAAGGCTCAACAAAGTGGCTCTGCTTTTTATTGTTCCACGTACGATTTCTACTGGGGAGGAGTTTGCATTCTCTAAACCCTCATATTCTGGGTGATCACCAGACTGTGTACAACTGGTCAGAGGACACGTTCATAATTGTTCCTGTCTCCTCTCAGCAGCCAATTAGCCATGGCCTGTCTTTAACTTATGTCCAAAGTTTGCCCAGCTTGCCACAGCTTGTAGATCCTAATGGGTTCATATTGACTAAAAAAATTATAGGCCTCTTGGCAGATGCACTTACCCCCATAAGGATAGACCTCCAGCCCATCTAAGTTCACTTTCCCAAATTTCTTTTTGCATCCTCACTAATTATGCAGTGGAGTTTTTCTGCCCTGGCTGCTCTCCTCCTTCATATCAACCATTTCTGAAGCCATCTGAGGTCAACCATCAGCCCTACTGGTAAGACTGTGGGACTCTCTCAGAAGTTAACCATTGAGGAGTTAACTCAATGTGATAGCATCCCATCCCCCAAAACCCTGAGTGTGTGGAGTCACACGTATTTCATGCAGAAAAGAAGTTCCTACTCTGCCCCTTCCTGTGATGCATTTTGTCCTCTCTGACTATACTTTCAAGGTCTTCCCTTTCTGGGATTAGCTTATTCCTCCTATTTCTGCCTGAATCCTCTTCTCTCCAGAGAGGAAAAAAAAAGTGAAAGTGTTAGTCACTCAGTCGTGTCTCACTCTTTGCGACCCCATGGACTGTAGCCCGCCAGGCTGCTCTGTCCGTGGGATTCTCCAGGCAATAATGCTGGAGTGAATAGCCATTCCTTTCTCCAACAGATCTCCCCTTGGACACAAATTCTGTGATGGTGATGGCATAGTACCATCTTCTTACCTAGAACCACACTGATTTTCTCATCCACCCGTGTCTTTCACCAGGAAAGCAGAGCAAAACTTTTCCTCCCGCCTCTCCAGTCCCTTTATTACCTCCAGGGAATTTATCACATGAAAATAGTGCTTTAGCCAACCTGATTTATTAAACTCTTAGTTACTTCCAGGCTTATGTGAGTGAATCTCAAAAATGCCTAAATTCCAATAGTATCCCATCAATGATTATAGATTCCCATTCCTTCAAAGATTATGCTCTTTACAAGTTGATGAAGGGTGCATCTGATGGCATGCTTTACCCATGATTCCATACATATTCTTAAAAACCCATTAGAATCTTTTATGGAAGAAACAGACAAAAGAAATGTGAGTTGGTGAGGTAGGCAAGGACTGGGGGAGTCTGAGAGAGTTTAGATACATGTACATGGATAGATAGATACATATAATGTATAAATACTATATGGTGTGGTGTGTATGTATACATGTATATTTATACATGTATAAACAGACATATATGTATGTACATATGTACATGTATAAATAAACACCAGAGACTTATGTCCTGTGTGAATATTTCTATTTATGATCCATCAAAGGAATAAAGGTAGAGCACTAATATAAGAAAGTATAAGAAAGCATAAGAAAGCAAGAGCTTACTATAACAGAAAAGTAAATCTCAACCATGACCCCTAAAGATTTATAAGAAAAACAAGCAAGTTAGTCATGTCTCTAACTTTCCATTGGCTGTAAAAAGGGCTTTAGACCCACTTTTGTTGCTTCCCTGAAACAAGTATACAGATGTACATTATACACTTTGTGCACCTTTAACCATTTCCTGGGTTTATTGTCTCTCCTAGGAGGATCTCATTTTTAATACTGCATGTGTTTTTAAAAACTAAGTTTTTTCATTAATTTTATCAAATTATTTGTTAAATAAAATTTGCTAAATTTTATTGTGAAATGTATAATAAACACAAATATATATATATACAAACACAATCTATGTGTGTGTGTATGTGTACATAGATAAAAAATTTTTAATATTTTAGAAGAATGCAGCAAATAGAGCATGTTAACTTAGCAAAGGCTTATATAACAAAACCAAAATAGCTTTTGCTAAATGTTTATCAGTATTATCAATAATCTCTAGGTGCTTAAAATTGTACTATGTAACATAACTAAAGTGATTTCACATCATATGAAAAAAATTTTTTTAAAAAGCTTATTTTTAGGAATTAAGTGTATATGAAAAGATGTGAGAATGAAGGAAAATGAAAGAAATAAGGCCTAGTTCTAAAAACAGTGATATTTATCAAATCCAGAAGTAAATTTATTATAATATTTTAAAATATGCAAGTACAAGGAGAATTCATGGAACTCCAACTCCAATCCAAATGTATTGGTCAAGCACATTAAGTTTATGGTGGGGTCTAGAAGGCAGTGAGAGGGCTTCCACTATGGCCCACCAGGAAAAGAATCTGCCTGCAATGCAGGAGACACAGGAGATGCAGGTTCAATCCCTGGGTTGGGAAGATCCCTTGGAGAAAAAAATGGCAACCCACTCCAGTATTCTTGTCTGAAAAATCCCATGGACAGAGGATCCTGGTGGGCTACAATCCAAAGGGTGGCAAAGAGTCCAACATGACTGAGTGGGTAAGCACACAAAGCACACAGACAGAGGGAGTTAGGTATGCATGTCTACATCAGTGCTTTGGAAAGTATGAGTTAAGGTACTCACTGAGCCATGAAATCAATAATGTATTAGAAACCTTTAAAATGGAATAGAATAGAACCCTGCATATTCATTGGAAGGACTGACGCTGAAGCTGAAGCTCCAATACTTTGGCCACCTGATGCAAAGAGCCAACTCATTGGAAAAAACCCTGATGCTAGAAAAGATGGCAAGAGGAGAAGGGGGCAGCAGAATCTGAGATGGTTAGATTGCATCACTGACTCAATGGACATGAGTTTGAGCAAACTCCAGGAGATAGAGAAGGACAGGGAATCCTGGAATGCTGCAGTCCATGGGGTCACAAAGAGTCAAATATGACTGAGAGACTGATCAACAACAAACAAAATAGAAAAAATAAAAACATGAAATAGAAAGATAACATCTGTGTATTATCCCAGGCAAGGGTGCTATTTCAAGATACTTTGTTTCAGGGAGACAGATATACGGTACTTTTGGTTTAGTTATTGTTTTTATTGTGACTACCTATTGTATGTTTTGATAGCTCCTACCTTTTATAGAATTAGTGAAAAACAATTTGCATGACACCAAGAAGGCAATGTTCTACTTTGAAGGTATTGTAAATGGTGATCTTCCTGTTCAAATGACAAAGCACTTCACAAATAAAACCCTACAGTTGAAATAATCAACATGAAATGATGATGTGTGGAAAGAAAAGGAGTGGAGAGTGGAGCAGTGGGGAGTGGTTGACAGTGATAAAGAGCCACTTCAATCTATCAAAGAAAAAAATTCAGCTATTAGATTAGCTACTGTCCATAACTAGTGGTTTCTTCTCCACTTCTACATCCCATACACTGTGTGCTGCTTTTTTTTTTCTTCAAATGTGTGAGTTCTTGGACAATACAGATTTTGACATTTCCCATAATATAGAATGGCTCAAAAATCATTACAATCAACAATCATTACAATCAACTGAGTGAAATGGCTGGAAGATGCTTAAATGCCTTTAGTGCCAGCTTCTCACTCACTGAAGCAGACCTCAGACCATCTCTCACTGTTGATTAGGCCATGGCTTAATGCATTGTAGCTGGGACTCTGATTTGCTAGGAAAAGGGGAGGAAGGGGAAAAGAGGAGAAAAGTTGAATGTTTTAATATGAACTGAAAGGTCTCCCTCCTTTCTATATTCTGTAACTTCTTACAGCTCATATTTTCGTTCTGGTTACATTGAGAAGATATTTCGGAGATTTTGCATTAGGGCAAGGTTCTGTGTGCTGCCTGTGTGACTTCTCAATCTTGAGAGAACTAAGTTTGCAAAGGTTTTCCTTAAATGCATCTGATTTAAAAATTTATTATGAAAATGAGCTCTGTGCTCATCTCAAAGATCTGGACAGACATCTCCACATGACGGAGAGAATCTTAGTCTGTAAGTTAGTTCACCCAGGATTCTCGCCCAGTCACTGACAGATGTTGATGAAAAATGGACACATTCCTGCATCTCTCTGGATTTAGTAATCTGTAAAACAAGTTAGAAACTTGGCTAAACGTTACTAGTATTTCCTTCTATTCTAAAACCCCTCTAATTTCTCCCTGACACCATGGGATAAATACAAAAATCTTCACCAAATAATCCATGTGTTTGTTTAAGCATCAAGCCATGATAATACCAACTAAATAAATTATACCTATAGACTGCTCATGATTTGCAACCTCTTGTTAGTTATTAGTTCTTAAAAACTAGAACAATTCTAAGGAAATTATGTGAACTAAAAGAGGGAAAAAGTAAAAAATAAAACCCATGTAAGATCCTACCAAGGAAAGTATCAGTACAGATGTATCTTTATGGAGAAATAATAATAGTAGAAAATTCTATTCTGTTGTCCTCTGACTGGAGATAACCAACAATGCAATAGTTGAACAGAGCCTACCCACCATAATTCCACTTGAAAGAATGATTGAGGAAGCTAGTAGAGAAAAAGTGATCCTAACGGAAGAAAAAGTTATTCAGGCTTGACCCATAACATCTCTGTATAAATACCAACAGGAGTGAGGGTGGGTGGACTGACTCACAGCCTAGGACCTGAGTTCTGGAATAACTCTTATTTTAACTTGTTTTCTAACTGAGGTTGTGGCGTAGGGTGAGGGACTAGGTAGGAGGAGGAAGTTGGCAATTATTTTGTTGGTAGATTTAAGCCCCCACACTTCCTGGTGAGTACAAATGACATGAAGTGGTTCAGAGTTGAATACTGTTCTATTTTAATAGAAATATATTTAACAACCTATAACTCATATATAAAAGCCTATGAATTTTAAAGATACTGCTGTTTAGGATGTCCAAGGAAAATAAGTAATTAATCTGAAGAAAATGGGCAATAAATAATAATCCTTGTGGTGTGCAGATATAGCAAACATCTTAAAGGTGACCCATGAATGGGCAAAGTGTGGGGAAACACTTGACTTTCTTATTTCCTGTCTGTGCATATGTTTGGATTTCATGCAAGCTTTCATTTTTACTTTTTTTTTGGGGGGGGGGACATTTGAGAAGACATATTTTTAAATAATCAATTTTAAATGCTAACAGCAGTCTCCCATCTTCCTACTTGTTTAAAGGGGGATTTCCTCCCTCTCAGAACAAGGAAAGATAGGGCTAAGCACAGTTCATCAAGACCAGGAATCTTAGCAGCAATGGTCTGTTGTAGGCACTGTTGAAACAGATTGGTTATAACACCATGTCTAATAATATCACTGAAAGCAAAACTATGATGGGTGTCCAACTTGGCAGGCCTTCCTCCAGAAAGACCATTTCATTTTTGGCAACCAAAAAATAAAGCTTCATCAGATATACATGAGAGATGATTCACAGCATCTAGTCACCAGACCTTACTTTCCTTCCTCCCATGGAGACAAAAAAGCCACAGTCTTACCTCTAAAAACTGCATCACAGGAAGATGTTTTCAAAGCACTCTTCCTGGTCACTAACTGCTATAGACTGGAGAATTGTCCTGTTTCTTTAATGGTAATGAATAACAATGATAATACACATGTTTTCCTAACTATGTTGGGGAAAAAAAAAAATCAAGCCTTTAACCTTTAGATGACTTTAGGTGGGAAAATGTAAATTCTTAAATACATCACTTTATAGTGATTAATTAGTTTGGTAGGGTTATGGGAATTAGAACAGATACTAATTTTCTTTTGTTATTGAAAAATGGTAAATCTTGAAAGGGACATTCTGTTGCTTTGGAACTATAGTATAGAGCACTGATTTGGGGGTCATATTTAACCTCCAGTTAATTAACTGTTTGGCTCTAGGAGATATTAAACTTCTGTAAGGCTTCAGGTTACCTATGCAAAATAAAATGATAAGATATGAAATTTGAAAGGTATATGTAATATTAAATGATATATTGAGTGCATAGGAAAGCAACTGGCATATTTAAAATTAAAGGCATTATTTTTGCATTGATTTTTATACATACAAGTTTCAAGGTCAACTTGATACTGTAGTTAAAATCTGGAAATGTCAGATTTTTGTGCATAGCTACACTTTTATTAATGTTGTTCATTAAGTTTCTACTTTCTACATTTCCCCCCCTGCTTTGCTCTATTTCATTCTCTATTGTCTTCTTTTAAGAACTTGTTGCTTGCATTGTTTCCCTGCACAGTGGAGGATATTGGCAACCCAGGTTTTGTATTTCATTTTCAGAGATGTGTTCTCAGCCCCTTAAATGTGGCACTTCATCTCCTTTTTGTATTGTCAACTTTTTAAAAAACTTGATTCATTTAGCTGTGCACAGGCATGTTGTTAGAACTAGACTCTCACAGTCCACTTGGGAGAACAAATAAAATCTTCCAGCCTCTGCTGATGCATAATCAATAAAGACCTGCCTGTTTGAGATTTTACTTATCTTATAGCTACCTCTGGAGCATAAAGGGAGATTAGAACACTTAAGAATTCTGGGGGTATTCATAAACTTTGCTGAGAGATTTTGGTTTCTGACTTAATGGACCCACAGTGAATATTTTTTATTGTTTTTCATCTACTGGAGATAGATTATCCATCTCTTTCCCTTAAGACATCCGGTGTTAGCACCTGATTTGCTCCTCAATTAGCAGGTTCAAATCCTTATCTCACTGCTGTTTTTGGCAGTACTTATGGGAGAATATAGAAACATAGACATTTCCTGATCTGACAGTTGGTGAAGGGGACTGCAAACTTTTTACTATATTATTTTGTCTTTTTCATTTAGCAAATAGGTAACTCAGATACTAACTGTATTAGTTTCCTAGAGCCACAACTAAGTACCACAACATAAGTGGTTTAAACAACAACAAAGTACCAAAAGCTTTAGACAGAATCTGCTCCAGGCCTCTCTTCTAACTTCTGACAGTTCCCTGTCTTGTGGCAGCATGACTCCTGTCTTCAGCTGACTTTCTTTCCATTTGAGTGTCTGTGTGTGTGTGTGTGTGTGTGTGTGTGTGTGTGTGTGTGTGTGTGTACTCAGTGATATCCAACTCTTTGCGATCTCATGGACTGTGGCCCACCAGGCTCCTCTGTCCATGGGATTTCTCAGGCAAGAATTCTTGATTGGGTTGCCATTTCCTTCTCTAGGGGATCTTCCCGACAGGGATCAAACCCACATCTCTTGCATCTCTTACATTGGCAGGTGGATTCTTTACCAACCGCATCACCTAGGAAGCCCTCCCTATGTCCAGATTTCCCCTTCAAATAAGGATAAGAGTCCTATTGCATTAAAGGCCTCCACCCCTACCCTGGTATGACCTCATCTTAACTACATCCACAAGGCTCTATATCCAAACAAAGTCACAAGTCAACCCATAACACGACTGAACACATAAAGTCATTTATGAATTAATTACTATATTCTAAGACCTAGTCTATAATAAGAGCTTATTTTTCAGATTGATCTCTGGTAGATGAATTTACAGCATAGGGCTCCCAAGAACTTCACTCAAGATGCCGAGTGACAGAAACACCTGGAAGAACACAGGGATGATACTTGTTGACTGTGAGCTGATTGTGTAAAGAGAAATGGCACCTATCTTTCCAGTACTGTGCCCCAGGTCCCTAGCAATCCCAGCACACACACAAGCAAAGCATGGAAGATTCTCACATACAACATGGATTCACAACATGACAGCACATCGGTACTGTATAAAAGTCTAGATAGACCACTTCATGGATGTATTTCACACCTACACTGAGGTGCAAAGTTGTGAATATGTTAGCTCCAATTCAGATAAATTAAGTAATTGTTAAATCATCTGATTCTTATTTCATAAAAGAGTGAACCTGACATAGAGGTCCATCTTTACATCTAGCCACTCTAAATTCTTTGAACTTACAGGGATGGGTCCTCACCATTCACATCGACCTAGGGAATTTAGGGAAAGCATGACGATAGATTTCAGGTGTACATTTACCCATAGAAGCAGAGCTTTATTTGGGAGACAGTCACTTAAATAGTTCCTTTAAAAGACTATGGTTTACTGAAACTTATGTCTATGCCTAACAATGCTTGGCACACAGCTGGTGCTGAACAAAGTATTTGTTGAATTAATAAAAATGACTTACCAAGAAATCAGTACTTATCCTACTCTACATTTTTTCCATAACCATTCATTCATCATGGACAACATTTGAACTGAGACTAAGACAAATGGGAATAAAGGAGAGAAAAAGCTGAAGACAGAATGGTGAAGAAAAATGCAAAGAAAAGGAGAGAGAAAGAGAAAGGACATCAGAGAGATTAAAAGTTCATAATTCCTGTTCTGGGTGCTACGCCACACGACCCTTTCAGAGGTCATTCTTACTAAAGTACACTGGTACTTTCAAACAGAACTTGGAATTTGAAATGGCCTTTGAAAATGTAACATTCATTTAATGTAAGATAAATTATTTGTTTCAGCGAACTGAAAGTTGTTCAGTAGTGTCCGACTCTGCAACCCCTTGGACTATATAGTCCACGGAATTCTCTAGTTCAGAATACTGGAGTAGATAGCCTTTCTCTTCTCCAGGGGATCTTCCCAATCCAGGGATTGAACTCAGGCCTCCCTCATTGCAGGCGGATTCTTTACCAACTGACCTATCAGGGAAGCCCAATTATTTGTTAAAAGATTTTTCTTTTTAATGTTCAACAGGCTGAGTCATAGCAAGAAGTCTTAAATCCTATTGGCTTCTTTTGATTGTATTTGCAAGTACCTCATGAAAATGTGCAAATCAGCCCATCTCAGAGTTTCCAGCTTCCTGTTGATTGTGTGACAGAGTTGCCAGGCACATAACACATTTGTTTTATAGCCCCACATGATGAACTCACAGTGTTTTACCTCCAGGACTGAAAGTCCTTAATTTGTTCTTTGAGGAACAGCCTGTTTTCATCAGGAGACACGCTTTTGTTGATCAAGCAATTCTACAGAAAGTGAAATTCAAGAAAAAAGATCTGCAGAGATGGGTTAGTGAGGAAGTATCTGCCCAGTGCCTGTGAAAACATAGCAGTTCTCATTTTCCAATTAAACACATTTATTACCTTTTAAATGAAGTTTCCCAAATAGGCCTACATCCAGCATAACAGCAATCTCCAGGGCAAAGAAAAAAAAAAGCAAAGAAAACATTGATTAGTGACTCTGTACTGAGTGCTCTGTTTAAGAGAAGTCATATAAGTGTCAAAGAGTATATGGCATATTTAAAATATGACTTTGGTAAAATGTAACTCTCTCCTTAAGAATCATTTTTTAAAATCCAGCTTAAATATGTTGTAGAGTGAGGAAAAATATATGTACAATAGATATTGTTTTTCTGGTTGATATTAGAATTCCTCTTAGGGAGTACAACAATGCATTCTGTGTGTGTGTGTGTGTGTGTGTGTGTGTGTGTTTATCTGTTCCATGTCAGCCACTCATCCCCCAACTACCCTCTTCAGACACTGAGGAGGTAGGGATGAAATGGCAGACACTTCTGCTCCCCATGTGCTATCTACACTCTAGTCTGCATTAACATGTGCTCCGTCATATCTGACTCTTTGCAATCCCGTGGACAGAGGAGCACCCTAGCAGCACTGCAACCCTAGCAGCACTACAGGATAGTCCATGAGATTTCCCAGGCAAGAATTCTTGAGTGGGTTGCCATGTCCTTCTCCAGCGGATCTTCCCAACCCAAGGCTTGAACTCAAGTCTCCTGAATCTCCTGCACTGGCAGGCAGATTCTCTAGTCTGAACGCATCTGAAAAAAATCACTGGGGTTTAAGGTAAGGTTTGTGGAGCTGGGGTGAAGAAAAATAAGAAAGACTTGTAAAGTACTCAGAATAGGAAAGGAGCAGTAACTTAGGGACAGGGCAAGCACAAAATCAAGTAGAAGGTAAGAATTTAGAGAAAAGAGAGGGATAAGAATAAGGCAAAAGCTTAAACCTGAGGTAGTGAAAACGCCTGAGAAACACTGAAAAATCAAGTTGTCTAATATCCAGCTTTAAAATATCTGTTGAGCAAGTATTTTGTCATTACCTATGAACAACTAGAAGAATCCTCTACACTCCTGGAACTACCACCATACATAGAGAACTGGCATTTAGAAGCAGCTAGAAACTGGAGCAGAGATGTCTAGTAAACTACACACAGGGTAAGTCAAGGGACTCGGACAGGTCTAAATGCGAGATAAAAATCTGAGCTCATCTTAAGGTGCTGTGGGGCCCCAGATGAAATCCATTAAAGAAATCTCCTCCCCTCTGTGTGTGTGTGTGTGTGTACATACCTGTGTGTATTTATTTATTATATACAAAAAATTTCAGGTTAGAACTGGATCTGGAACAGATGGGTTACAAATCGGAAAAGGAGTAGGTCAAGACTATATATTGTCACCTGTCTATTTAACTTCTATGCAGAGTACATCATGAGAAATGCCACGCTGGATGAAGCACAAGCTGGAATCAAGATTGCTGGGAGAAATATCAATCACCTCAGATATGGAGAAGACACCACCCTTATGGCAGAAAGTGAAGAAGAACTAAACAACCTCTTGATGAAAGTGAAAGAGGGGAGTGAAACAGTTGACTTAAAACTCAGCATTCAGAAAACTAAGATCAGTGCTCGCTTCAGTAGCACATATACTAAAACTGGAATGATACAGAGAAGATTAGCATGGCCCCTGCACAAGGATGACACGCAAATTCATGAAGCGTTCCATATTTTTTAAAACACTGATGAAAGAAATCAAAGAGACACTAATAGATGGAGAAATATACCATGTTCGTGGATCAGAAGAATCAATATAGTGAAAATGAGTATACTACCCAAAGCAATTTACAAATTCAATGCAATCCCTATCAAGCTACCAGCGATACTTTTCACAGAACTAGAACAAATAATTTCAAGATTTGTATAGAAATACAAAAAACCTCGAATAGCCAAAGCAATCCTGAGAAAGAAGAATGGAACTGGAGGAATCAACTTGCCAGACTTCAGGCTCTACTACAAAGCCACAGTCATCAAGACAGTATGGTACTGGCACAAAGACAGAAGTGTAGATCAATGGAACAAAATAGAAAGCCCAGAGATAAATCCACACACATATGGACACCTTATCTTTGACAAAGGAGGCAAGAATATACAATGGAGTAAAGACAATCTCTTTAACAAGTGGTGCTGGGAAAACTGGTCAACCACTTGTAAAAGAATTAAACTAGATCACTTTCTAACACCTCACACAAAGATAAACTCAAAATGGATTAAAGATCTAAAGGTAAGACCAGAAACTATAAAACTCCTAGAGGAGAACATAGGCAAAACACTCTCCGACATAAACCACAGCAGGATCCTCTATGATCCACCTCCCATAATTCTGGAAATAAAAGCAAAAATAAACAAATGGGACCTAATTAAAATTAAAAGCTTCTGCACAACAAAGGAAAATATAAGCAAAGTGAAAAGACAGCCTTCTGAATGGGAGAAAATAATAGCAAATGAAGCAACTGACAAACAACTAATCTCAAAAATATATAAGCAACTCCTGCAGCTCAATTCCAGAAAAATAAATGACCCAATCAAAAAATGGGCCAAAGAACTAAATAGACATTTTTCCAAAGAAGACATACGGATGGCTAACAAACACATGAGAAGATGCTCAACATCACTCATTATTAGAGAAATGCAAATCAAAACCACAATGAGGTACCACTTCACACCAGTCAGAATGTCTGCGATCCAAAAATCTGCTGCAATAAATGCTGGAGAGGGTGTGGAGAGAAGGGAACCCTCCTACACTGTTGGTGGGAATGCAAACTAGTACAACCACTATGGAGAACAGTGTGGAGATTCCTTAAAAAATTGCAAATAGAACTGCCTTATGACCCAGCAATCCCACTGCTGGGCATACACACTGAGGAAATCAGAATTGAAAGAGACATGTGTACCCCAATGTTCATCGCAGCACTGTTTATAATAGCCAGGACATGGAAACAACCTAGATGTCCATCAGCAGATGAATGGATAAGAAAGCTGTGGTACATATACACAATGGAGTATTACTCAGCCATTAAAAAGAATACATTTGAATCAGTTCTGATGAGATGGATGAAACTGGAGCCAATTATACAGAGTGAAGTAAGCCAGAAAGAAAAACACCAATACAGTATACTAACATATATGGAATTTAGAAAGATGGCAATGATGACCCTGTATGCAGGACAGCAAAAAAAGACACAGATGTGTATAGCGGACTTTTGGACTCAGAGGGAGAGGGAGAGGGAGAGATGATTTGGGAGAATGGCATTGAAACATGTATAATATCATGTAAGAATCGAATCGCTAGTCTATGTCCGATGCAGGATACGGCATGCTTGGGGCTGGTACACGGGGATGACCCAGAGAGATGTTGTGGGGAGGGGAGTGGGAGGGGGGTTCATGTTTGGGAACGCATGTACACCCGTGGTGGATTCATGTCAATGTATGGCAAAACCAATACAGAATTGTAAAGTAAAATAAAAAATAAAGAAAGAAAGAAGGGGAAAAAAAAAAGAAAACTAAGATCATGGCATCTGGTCCCATCACTTCATGGCAAATAGGTGGGAAAACAATGGAAACAGTGACAGACTTTATTTTGGGGGCTCCAAAATCACTGCAGATGGTGACTGCAGCCATGAAATTAAAAGACGCTTGCTCCTTGAAAGGAAAACTATGACCAACCTAGATAGCATATTAAAAAGCAGAGACATTACCTTGCCAACAAAGGTTTGTCTAGCCAAAGCTATGGTTTTTCCAGTTGTCGTGTATGGATGTGACAGTTGGACTATAAAGAAAGCTGAGCATCAAAGAATTGATGCTTTTGAACTGTGGTGTTGGAGAAGACTCTTGAGAGTCCCTTGGATAGCAAGAAGATCCTACCAATCCATCCTCAAGGAAATCAGTCCTGAATATTCATTGGAAGGACTTATGCTGAAGCTGAAACTCCAATACTTTGGCCACCTGATGCAAAGAACTGACCCATTTGAGAAGACCCTGATGCTGGGAAAGATTGAAAGCAGGAAGAGAAGAGGATGAGATGGTTGGATGGCATCAGCGAATCTATGGACATGAGTTTGAGTAAACTCCAGGAGTTTGTGATAGACAGGAAAGCCTGGCATGCTGCAGTCCATGGGGTCACAAAGAGTCGGACACAACTGAGTGACTGAACTAAAATGAACAGCACAAATAATTAACCTTGAGAATTTAAACTTGAATCCCAAATTCAACAGCCAGCCATTTCTGTTTCTTCAGTTGTAAAATTAATCATGCCTGGTGCTACCTGCCTTCACAGAGCCTCAGTATTCACATCTGTGTGATAGGGGTTATTTCTTTCTGTTCCATAAGACAATTCTGAAAGCTGAATTCAACAATATGCATTACAGCAATTTGTAGTTTGCCAATTTGGGGGGCTCCAAAATCACTGCAGATGGTGACTGTAGCCATGAAATTAAAAGATGCTTACTCCTTGGAAGAAAAGTTATGACCAACCTAGATACTATATTCAAAAGCAGAGACATTACTTTGCTGACTAAGGTCCGTCTAGTCAAGGCTATGGTTTTTCCTGTGGTCATGTATGGATGTGAGAGTTGGACTGTGAAGAAGATGAGCGCCGAAGAATTGACGCTTTTGAACTGTGGTGTTGAAGACTCTTGAGAGTCCCTTGGACTGCAAGGAGATCCAACCAGTCCATTCTGAAAGAGATCAGCCCTGGGATTTCTTTGGAAGGAATGATGCTAAAGCTGAAACTTCAGTACTTTGGCCACCTCATGCGAAGAGTTGACTCATTGGAAAAGACTCTGATGCTGGGAGGGATGGGGGCAGGAGGAGAAGGGGACGACCGAGGATGAGATGGCTGGATGACAACACGGACTCGATGGATGTGAGTCTGAGTGAACTCTGGGAGTTGGTGATGGACAGGGAGGCCTGGAGTGCTGCGATTCATGGGGTCACAGAGTCGGACACGACTGAGTGACTGAACTGAACTGAACTGAACCACTAAACAATAAAATAAATAATAATAAAAACAATAATTTTTATTTGGACACCTCTGAACATTCTAAAGCTCTTTATTGTACATTATCTTCTTTTTTGTTTACAACTACTCTGCAAGATAAACGTTACTAGTACTACTGAAAGGCAATAAGAGAAAGCTCTGAGAGGCTAATTGAGTATCTCAAAGTCACACAGCAAATGTGAGAGGTCACTTCCTATTTCAAGAATGGCATTTTTTACAACATGCATTTTTTTCCTAACTGCTTGAAGAGATATATCAGATAACCTGCAGTAACATCAGTTTCACCTAACCCATCTTGCCTCTGACTGAACAAACTCTGTACAAATGACCCACATCAGAGACTTTGAACTGTCTTTATATCCAGTTAAAAACAAATATCCAGAAGTATGGAGCCATTCCCTCCTCCAAAGAATCTTCCAACCCAGGGATTGAACCCAGGTCTCTTGCATGGCAGGCAGAGCCACCTTTACCATCTGAGCCACCAGGGAAGCCCAGCACATGGAGAGGGTAGGCTAAAAGGGAAGAGAGTGAAGAAAATGTTGAAGTTGAAAACAGAGTTTTTATCATGCTGGGTAATTGCTTTCCATAGGATCTTTTTTTAAGCAGAAATTATAGATCCATAATATGCTAATGAACATTCACACTCACAGCATGTGCTGTAATGACTCCAAGTGGAGAAGCACGCAGCTTCCATTCACTTTGAACAGGCTGCCAGATGAAATCCTACCTGGTTTCAAGCAATCACAGATTAAATAATATCAGTAGCTTACTTTAAAATACACACACACACACACACACCCCACCACCGTCACCACCAACACCACTACCACCACAATAAAATAATATTATGATTACAATAAAATAGAATCAGAGAGGAAAAGGAATCTTTAGAAGAAATTGTGAAATGACCCTCAAATTAAGCATTTTTAAAGGTTAAACAAAGCAGAATATATTAGGGAATCTGATGGAAACCTCCTGCTCATCCTAGTTTACTGTCAATTACGATTGTTAGAAATGCCAGAACCTGAGAGACATAACATCAATAAAAAATGTTGTAGTGATATTAAGCACAGGATAATTCTCTTAACACTTTTTCTAGACCAATATAATTTCTCACCTCTCCATATGGCTCAGCTGGAGTATGGGTGTATTATACATTTATGTGAATAGAGTACCCAGTCTAGTCCCTGCCACCCATCCCTTCACAATAACACAGCTGTCAGCATTTCAGATCTGAGCACATTGAATATAAATCATTTACTCATGTTCTCCCTACATCATTTTGCCAACTGATAGGGAAAAATCCAGTCAGTAAGGGCTGATAATTTTCATTATTCCTCTCTCTGTGCTGTGGGACAGCTTTATGGTACAGACATGATTCTGTGTGATGTTGTCACCTCTTTTTTCTCCTGTTTTCTCTACTTAGGACTAAAATAGATTTAGCTATTTGTCCTAATTGCTTCTTGAAGTTATTCTACTCTTGCCCTTCCTTTCAAAGAATTCCATGCATGCCTGGGACAATACTTCCTCAGTCCCAGAAATATACATCTTATCTAGTTCCCCAATTTAAGACAGTTCTATATTTATGTATACATGGATATACAAGTGAATATACAGGTGTGGTTTTAGGTTGGGTTCCTCCAGAACCTTGAAATCAGGACTGAGTAAAAATAGTTGGTTTGGAAATTTATCCCAGGAAATATTAGTGAAGGAGGGCAGTCATAGGTTGTGTTAATTCTTCTTCCACTTTGCAAGAGGGCAGACCTGACTCCAACTATTAAAAAAAAAAAAAAAAAAGCCTCTGGTCAAAGACAAACAGAGTGTGGCATTTAGCAGCTGTTTGTCAAAGACAAACAGAATGTAGCATTTAGAAGTCATAACTGCATGCATTACTGGTTAATGTCCTAAGGAATATCACCAGGCACCAGCGGCATTCGCTTCAGGATAGATATAACCCAAACAGGATAATAATGGAGTACACATGTCAAGGTGCTGTTAGGATAAAACGGATACATGTGTATAAGCCACTAGGGTCTGTGCGTGGTAAGTATTCAATAGGCATGTTATGCCTATGATAATTCGGAAAAGGCAATGGCAACCCACCTCAGTACTCTTGCCCGGAAAATCCCATGGACGAAGGAGCCTGGTAGGCTGCAGTCCATGGGGTCGCGAAGAGTCGGGCACGACTGAGCGACTTCACTTTCACTTTTCACTTTAATGCATTGGAGAAGGAAATGGCAACCCACTCCAGTGTTCAGCCTGGAGAATCCCAGGGACAGGGGAGCCTGGTGGGCTGCCATCTATGGGGTCACACAGAGTCGGACACAACTGAAGTGACTTAGCAGCAGCCTATGATAATTATGATTATGATGATAGATTATTTTATCAATTTGTGTTTCTTCATTTTCATTTCCTTAGTTATCATTCATCTCTTCCTTTTCTGTATTCCTTGACTGTTACAGATGTTATTTTATTGACTTATAATTATAGTAAATTATTAAAATGTAGAAAATAGAGAGATACAATTGGAAATACAGAAAGGAGCAATGAGTGGGACTGAAAATACATATCACAATGACCTACACATTTGTCATGGCAGATATATTACACATCAACATATAGATATTTCTCTAAAGCTGTTTAAAAGGCAAGATTAGCAAGACGGCAAGCCAGAACTAGCTTCTTGTTAAATCTGAGCAAAGATGCCAAGAAAGAATTGAAAATCTCTTCTGAAGTCAAGAGGCCTGGGTGTTTCAAGATCCAAAGACAGCACAAGGAATAAATCAGCCACATTTTCCCTAAAAATTGTGTTCTGTTATCAGAGATACAGAACACATCAGCATATGATATGTATGCCCTTTATACAGAAATGTAGTGTATGGATTGGTAGTATTTTTATGGCACTGAAACCAGAATTAATATTCCCCAGTTCCATTTATTAAGTAGCTAGCTCCAAGCAATTGAAAAAGTATTTATGGTTCTAACAATATCAGTTCAGTTCAGTTGCTCAGTCATATCCAACTCTGCGACCCCATGAATCACAGTACACCAGGCCTCCCTGTTCATCACCATCACCCAGCGTTCACTCAGACTCACATCCATAGAGTCCATGATGCCATCCAGCCATCTCATCCTCGGTCATCCCCTTCTCCTCCTGGCCCCAATCCCTCCCAGCATCAGAGTCTTTTTTAATGAGTCAACTCTTCGCATGAGGTGGACAAAGTACTGGAGTTTCAGCTTTAGCATCCTTCCTTCCAAAGAAATCCCAGGGCTGATCTCCTTCAGAATGGACTGGTTGGATCTCCTTGCAGTCCAAGAGACTCTCAAGAGTCTTCTCCAGCACCACAGTTCAAAAGCATCAATTCTTCGGCACTCAGCCTTCTTCACAGTCCAACTCTCACATCCATACATGACCACAGGAAAAACCATAGCCTTGACTAGACAGACCTTAGTCGGCAATGCAATGTCTCTGCTTTTGAATATGCTATCTAGGTTGGTCATAACTTTTCTTCCAAAGAGTAAACGTCTTTCAATTTCATAGCTGCAGTCACCATCCGCAGTGATTTTGGAGCCCAAAACAATAAAGTCTGACACTGTTTCCACTGTTTCCCCATCTATTTCCCGTGAAGTGATGGGACCGGATGCCATAATCTTCGTTTTCTAAATGTTGAGCTTTAAGCCAACTTTTTTGCTCTCCTCTTTCACTTTCATCAAGAGGCTTTTTAGCTCCTCTTCACTTTCTGCCATAAGGGTGGTGTCATCTGCATATATGAGGTTATTGATATTTCTCCCGGCAATCTTGATTCCAGCTTGTGTTTCTTCCAGTCCAGCGTTTCTCATGATGTACTCTGCATAGAAGTTAAATAAGCAGGGTGACAATATACAGCCTTGACGTACTCCTTTTCCTATTTGGAACCAGTCTGTTGTTCCATGTCCAGTTCTAACTGTTGCTTCCTGACCTGTATACAGATTTCTCAAGAGGCAGGTCAGGTGGTCTGGTATTCCCATCTCTTTGAGGATTTTCCAAAGTTTATTGTGATCCACACAGTCAAAGGCTTTGGCATAGAAAATAAGGCAGAAATAGATGTTTTTCTGGAACTTTCTTGCTTTTTCCATGATCCAGAGGATGTTGGCAATTTGATCTCTGTTTCCTCTGCCTTTTCGAAAACCAGCTTGAATGTCAGGGAGTTCACGGTTCACGTATTGCTGAAGCCTGGCTTGGAGAATTTTGAGCATTACTTTACTAGCATGTGAGATGAGTGCAATTGTGTGGTAGTTTGAGCATTCTTTGGCATTGCCTTTCTTTGGAATTGGAATGAAAACTGACCTTTTCCAGTCCTGTGGCCACTGCTGAGTTTTCCAAATTTGCTGGCATATTGAGTGCAGCATTTTCACAGCATCATCTTTCAGGATTTGAAACAGCTCAGTTGGAATTCCATCGCCTCCACTAGCTTTGTTTGTAGTAATGCTTTCTAAGGCCCACTTGACTTCACATTCCAAGATGTCTGGTTCTAGATTAGTGATCATATCATCATGACTATCTGGGTCGTGAAGATCTTTTTTGTACAGTTCTTCCGTGTATTCTTGCCACCTCTTCTTAATATCTTCTGCTTCTGTTAGGTCCATACCATTTCTGTGCTTTATCGAGCCCATCTTTGCATGAAATGTTCCCTTGGTATCTCTAATTTTCTTGAAGAGATCTCTAGTCTTTCCCAATCTGTTGTTTTCCTCTATTTCTTTGCATTGATCACTGAAGAAGGCTTTCTTATCTCTTCTTGCTATTGTTTGGAACTCTGCATTTAGATGCCTATATCTTTCCTTTTGTCCTTTGCTTTTTACCTCTCTTCTCTTCACAGCTATTTGTAAGGCCTCCCCAGACAGTCATTTTGCTTTTTTGCATTCCTTTTCCATGGGGATGGTCTTGATCCCTGTCTCCTGCACAATGTCACAAACCTCCGTCCATAGTTCATCAGGCACTCTATCTATCAGATCTAGGCCCTTAAATCTATTTCTCACTTCCACTGTATAATCATAAGGGATTTGATTTAGGTCATACCTGAATGGTCTAGCGGTTTTCCCTACTTTCTTCAATTTGAGTCTGAATTTGATAATAAGGAGTTCATAATCTGAGCCACAGTCAGCTCCTGGTCTTGTTTTTGTTGACTGTATAGAGCTTCTCCATCTTAGGCTGCAAAGAATATAATCAATCTGATTTTGGTGTTGATCATCTGGTGATGTCCATGTGTAGAGTCTTCTCCTATGTTGTTGGAAGAGGGTGTTTGCTATGACCAGTGCATTTTCTTGGCAAAACTCTATTCGTCTTCGCCCTGCTTCATTCTGCATTCCAAGGCCAAATTTGCCTGTTACTCCAGGTGTTTCTTGACTTCCTACTTTTGCATTCCAGTCCCCTATGATGAAAAGGACATCTTTTTTGGGTGTTAGTTCTAAAAGGTCTTGTAGATCTTCATAAAACCGTTCAACTTCAGCTTCTTCAGCATTACTGCTTGGGGCATAGACTTGGATAACTGTAATATTGAATGGTTTGCCTTGGAGACGAACAGAGATCATTCTGTCATTTTTGAGATTGCATCCAGGTACTGCATTTCGGATTCTTTTGTTGACCATGATGGCTCTCTAACAATATAGTAATCATTAAAAACAACACATATTTAAGTAAAAAATAATATTTCTGTTTATCCCTTAAGTAAATCTTATAATGGAATCTGCTTTCTGTTGGACACTGCATGCTAACACTACCTGCAAATTCTAACTCTTGCTTTCCTTCAACTAAGAATAATCTTTGGCTTTCTCACCTGTGTTTTTTACCTGCGATGGCAAGTGAGAAGTGCTGGGGAATCAAAGTTCCCCAAGAGCATTTCCTAGTGAACTAATGGTAAGAGTTGATGTATAAATACTCCAGCTCCCTTAGCCATGAAGGGATGGAACGGAGGGGTTTGTTCTAGTCTGTCTCTGTGAGTTCCCTTATGGCATTAAGTTTCAGTTAACTACAGTAGAATTCTGCATGATAATGCACCACTTTATTGGCAGCTTCTCCTTCTGTTTAATTTTCTTACTCCCCTTCTATCATTTCCTGGAATCACCACCTAATCAATAACCTTTGTACTCGAACCCTTGTTCAAGGGTATTGTTCTGAAGGAAATAAAATTAAGAGGAATTAATGATTCATCAGCCTTGTGCACTTGCTAGCAATTCTTTCCTTGTAAAATTTCTCACTTCTTTCCTTTTCCTTTTATCTTAGATGCTAATGCAAAGTGTTATGTATATGACAGGCACAGTTAATCATTATATTCTCACAGTGCCTAACCACACTACTATTCACTCAACTGCAATACATCAAGCACCCATATTATATATACTGTGCTCAGTGCTGGAAATACCAATATAAATAAATATAAATAGAACATACAATTCCTGCCTTCAAAATTTTATAGTCCCCAGAGAAGAAATATGAATTGATGACTACTAATATTAAGTAAATGCTTGAAAACTCTCAATAAATAGTTCCTGAGTACTTGAAGAAAGACAGACATCCTTCTCATCCCCATAATTTTCTTTCTTTCTTTTTATTTTTGTTGTCTTCCCCTTCGTCACTTCGTAGAGCATTGTCAGAAAAGAGAAAAAACAGTGAATACAGGTCATAAACCACATGTTAGGAAAACCCCTCTTTGTTGTTTCTGCAGTGAATGTAGGGTCTATTTGACCCATTTGTTTAGAATAATGCATTGTGAGCCCAAGATTATAAATCTCACCTTGGGCAGACATACGGAAAAGAGAGCATGAAAGCATTAACACCAATCCATCACTACTGCTAAAGAAATAGTTTAAAATTACCACTCGTGGTGGGATTAGTAAAAGAGGTTGATTCATAAAAAAGTCACTTTCCCCCTTTCACAACTTATCTTGTTAATAGTAAAGGTCCTTTGGGAAAGTCATCGTCACTGATCAGGGATCCAGAAAGTGCTACCGAGGCCATAAACATTAAGTTGAGCAGTCCTGTGCCAGATTACCCATGATTCTTCAAGTGGGGTTAAATTAAATAGATAGACAGATAGATAGGTAAACATAAAGATATATAGTGAAGGATGCAATAATTAATTGTATTAATTATCCTTAATTCCTTGCCCAGCATCTACAACAAAGATAAAATAACTTTTAAATAACTAGGAGTTATTTTCAATTTAGCCATATTTTCACCAAAGGTCTAGGTTTCCCTGGTAGATCTGCTAGTAAAGAACTTCCTTCAATGGAGGAGACCCAGGTTTGATCCCTGGGTTGGGGAGATATCCTGAAGCAGGAAATGGCAATCTACTCTAGTATTCTTGCCTGGAGAATTCTTTAAACAGAGGAGCCTGGCAGGCTACAGTCCATGGGGTCACGAAGATTTGGACATGACTCAGCAACACTTTCATCAAAGGTCTAGAGAGGTCTTGTTAGGGGAGTAGAAAGAAAATATATATACTATTGCATACAATATCATAAGGCAAGTTAAGAAGTTACCATGATCTCAACTAGTGGTCACAATATGAAGACATCAAATATCAGAAGTTGGTAAAAGACAACAAAGTGGCTACCACAATGAGGGCTTGAAAGGAGATCATATTTCCCTTGAACAATTTAATACTCTATTGGTCTGATATAGTCTACAATTTCTGTCCTTGGAATTAAGCACTGAAGGAAAGGAAACTTGAAACTAAACCAGAGCATTCCTTGAATGAATTGTTGATAAGGAGATATTGTGTTTATATGGTTATGGATGCTATGTTGCTATGGCTGCCATGTCTAAACAAGATACAAGGAAAACAGGAAGCTTTTCATGGCCCTACCATCTCCTTCAGTTTCGGACAGCAAGAAAATTCACTTCTCTGCATCTGTACATACTTTTATATAGACACAGACCCACACACACAAAGACAAGATCATTTTAAACCCCTATACCAAGTCATACATAGTACCTATGTCCCTGACAATTTTCAAAGCCAGTCACTGGTTAAATACCAGGAATTAACTAGTGGAGATGATGTGTATTACATCATATTCAACAATTATATATCACTTCCAAGAACAAAGGGACAGAAATAATTTAGAAAAATACCCTTTTTTCCGTATTTGTAGTGACCTTTTAGAAAATAGTAGTAAAGTAACTGCTCCTTTCACCTTTTTGCTAGAATCAATATCACAAACTCAGTAACACTACACATCTTACATTTTGTAGCATCTTCTGATAGTACTTCTAAAAGGAAAGAAGCTTCAGGTTTATGTGTTTGTATAATTTGGGGGATTTTAAGTGGGTGTGCTGAAGCAGGGAGAATAAATAATACATTTAGCAAAACTCTGCTATTTTAACCTAACTAAAAGGGAACATCCTGAATTAATGACTATGTTGAAGTCAGTGGTATCTCTTTCCCACCTGAGTATGTTCAGTGCCTCACACTAGGCTAATAAAATGTTTCCTAGAAGCAGTCATTAGAGAAACTACTTTACTAAATAAGAATGTAAATAAGAGTAAGTCACAATTTGTAGTGTATCGATTGTTTTAAGGGAATATTCTGAAGTACTATTTACATTAATGAATTGAAGATGACCCTAACAAACTAGTTTATGTGATCAAATCAAGCCATGGACTCTTATAACTAGAGAACTAATAGTTCAAAAGTTGTTAGACATTTACACAGCAAGCCCAATAAAAATATATTATTTCAAAATAAACACTACACATCTACAGTCTTGCTACTCCATCCTTTTTACTTATACTGGACAAAGAAAAGGAGCATTGGCAATTTGCCATATACAGATACACACACATACATCCTTTGTTGGTATTTAGCACAGAAGAAATAAAAACCGCATACATTTTTTTTCTCTTGCTATCTAGGGCCTAAAAGAATATCATAACGGGTGAAAAGCACAACATCTAGAAAAAAATTAATATACTAATAACCAATAAATGGCCCCTCTGGAAACAAAACAAAGCAAAGATAAATAACGAAAATAATATTTTTATCTCCTAGGGAATAATAATTTAAAATACGTTTTTTAAAGATGTAAAAATCATGATATCAGAGACCAAAGAAACAAATAAAAAAACTGTTGCAATGATAGTTATGGGCAAATATTGATGAAGAAATGTATTAGAAGACAATTAAAAGAGGATCTTTAAAAACACAGTACTACTGACCGAACTAGGAGCCCAGACAGCAGGCAAATGCCAAGAAATAAGGGTCTGATATTTGTCCTTTCCCCGACATTTGTATTCAAGAGTAGTGTGATTTTTTAAATGTGGGAGACAGCAGTGTTTATAGTCAAAACAAGACAAAACAATGCATTTTAGATGTGTAATGAAGAGTTTTCCTTGACAGGCACAGAGAGCAAACACTGTTCCTGGACTGATTCGGGATAACTTACCACCAATTCTATAAAGAAAGATAATATTCAAAGTCGTACAAAAATATATGGTTCTTTGTTTCAGTTTGAGTCAATCTCTGTCAGTTATCAATAAAGAAAATATGAATTATTTTTATCATTAAAAAAATAAGTGAAATTTTCTCCATTGATTCTTGTCTGCTTTCAGTGAAATTTCAGAGGATTTTATGCAGCCTCCAAATAAACATCAAAGCTGCAAGAGTTCGTGAAATGATTTTCTCAATCTCGTAGATACTTAGAAACCCAGTTTCAGCTCAAATAAGCTGTCCTGATTGTATCTCTTAAAGAACTTAGAGTGGATGTTTCTTTGGTTCAGAGATAGAACAATAGCTGACAGACAATAGAAGTCCCTGTTTTTATTTTTTCTCATCAATGTCACAGAATCATCAACAATTAACTATCCTGGCAAAAACCGCATTACAGTAATCAGCCGCCCAACAAGATGCGTCTTTTACTAAAATGGAGAGAGTCTGAAGAGAGTACATTTTGAGTGTAGTTAGTCCTTGGCCTCTCTGCTAGGATGGGAAAGAAGAGTCAGGCTTCATTAATGTCAATGCTGATAAAATTGCTGGAGACAGGGGGACTTCAGTTGTGGAGAAGTGGACTAAGTCTACCAATTCTTTTAAAACCAACATCTAACAAAGCTTTCTGAAAATATTACATATGGCATGTATCAACCTACGACATGTGACCAATAACAACAGATATAAATTAACATGGGAAATTAGATATGAAAGGCATACAAACTCATTAATAAAGTGTATTATTCAACTCTAGAGACAATGCACAAGTAATTAAGCACGACACAGTCAGAGGGTCAGAGGACAGTTTTGACCACCAGTGCTGTCAGGGGTGCAGTGCAGGAATTTACAGTGAGGGGTGATGGACGTGTACCTTTTGAGTTGTTGGGGATGTTTTGGGGGAGCATTTCCTAGAGATTTGATAATGAAAGGAGCCGTCTTGCATATTGTCAAGATCACATAGGAATGAGAAGGCTGGTAGCAGGGAAGAAACAGAGCTTTATTACTGTTGAGAGATATATTTGCATTAGAAAGAGAAGTCAACAGTGAATAAATAATCTTGTTTAAAGAGTAATAATGTTGTCAGATACCCAAACCAGTCATTATCTGTGGGCAATGCCCAGCACTGGGTAACATAGAGGGTATGACAGAAGTAACGGTTATAATCCTTCCATCAAGAAACTTGTATTAGAATTGAGATACTCACAAACCAAAGGAGACTAAAGAGTGCATGCGTAAGTGCAAGCTAAGTCTCCTCAGTCATGTCCAACTCTTTTGCCACCCCATGAACTGTGGCCCGCCAGGCTCCTCTGTCCTTGGGATTCTCCAGGCAAGAATACTGGAGTGGGTTGTCATGCCCTCCTCCAGGGGATCTTCCCAACCCAGGAACTGAACCTGTGTCTCTTATGTCTCCTGCATTGGCAGGCAGGTTCTTTACCAGTAGTACCACCTAGGAAGCCCAAAAGAATGCATAGCAGTATGCATAAAATATAGTTACCAAAAAAATGTACTGGAGAAAAGTATCATTATTGTTCAGGAAAGAAGTTTAGCATTAATAAGAGTCAAGGCTCTTAGAGGAATTACAATAAAAGTGGGCCAATTGAATTTCTTTTTTTAATTCTATTTTATTTTTTAAATGTTGTCTTAGTTTCTACTACACAGCGAAATGAATCGGCCACACGTGTACTTATATCCCTTCCCTTTTGGATCTCCCATTCAGGTCACCACAGTGCACTAAGTAGAGTTCCCTGTGCTCTGCGGTGTGTTCTCATTAGTTATATATTTTATACACAGTGTCAACAGTGTATATGTGTCAATCCTAATCTCCCAGTTCCTCCTACCTACCCCCTGTTTTCCTCTTGGTATCCTTACATTTGTTCTCTATGTGTGTATGAATTTTAAAGTGAGAAAGGGGTGACGCACATACAAGATGTGAAGTAAAAGCAGGTGTAGGTAGGAATGATCACATTCTTTCAGGGGGATTTTGAGTAAAGAGACTGGACTAAAGCACTGGGTGCTGACTGTGGACTTCTTGATCGTCATCCTGAGAATGACATTATATTCATGTCCAATAGAACTTTCTGTGATGAGAAAAATGCTTTATACTGTTGCTGTCTAATGTTGTAGGCTTATGTGGCTATGGAGCACTTTAAATGTGGCTAGTGTAACTAAGAAATGGAATCTTAATTTTATTTAATTTTAACTAATTAAAATTTAAATTTAAGTGGCTACATGAGATTAGTGGTGTCAGTGTTAAGCAGCACCACTCTAGAGAGTAGGGAATCACTGTAGGTTTTAAGCAGGGAAAGACAAGATGAAAAATACATCTTAGGCAGATTAATTTAGCAGCAGTGTTTAGGAAAGGGGGAAAATGAGTAGTTCTTTTGAGATTGTACTAAATTTATAAATTGATCTGGGAGAATTCACATTTTTAAAATGTATTCTGATCGTGAACATGATGTACTCTTCCATTTATTTAGTTTTTAAATTTCTAAATGTCTTTCAACAGATTTTAGTGATATACTCTTTCATTTATTTAGTTTTTAAATTTCTAAATGTCTCTCAACAGATTTTAGAAACTTACAGCAACATAGTTCATAATAACAAAAATGTGAAAATGACCAAAATGTTCATATATAATCTGTGAGTAAAATACAGTGTAATTGTCTATTGCTAGAAAATGAAAGAGTTATAAGTATATGCAACTTGTGAGTAATATTGGATAAATGAAATCACAAGATGGTATATATAGTATTACTCCATTCAAAAAGGACAAAATAACAAGCAAGCAAAATTTTATTATTTATATACATAATAAAATCATAAAGAAAAACAAATAAATGATTTACTATAAAAGTCAGAATAATCGTTTTTTAAACTTGGAAGGGGTGCTGTTGCAACACAGGAAATTTCTAGGGTTATTTTAAATTGGTTTTATTTCTCAATTAAGGTAGTTTGTGTAATAGACCAGTTATACTGTATATATTATGGCTCAGATGGTAAAGATTCTGCCTGCAGTGTAGGAGACCCAGGTTCCATTCCTGGGTCAGGAAGATCCCCTGGAAAAGGGAATGGCTACCCACTCCAGTATTCTTGCCTGGAGAATTTCATGGACAGAGGCACCTGGCGGGTTACAGCCCTTGGGGTTGCAAAGAGTCAGACATGACTGAGTAACATTTTCACTTTTTTCAAAAACATAATAGTCATACAAATAAAACTATTATTTGCAACAAAAACAAATGTTGCTAAAATGATTCGCTCTTACTGTCTGTAAAATTTCTAAGCTATATAAATTCATCAGTTTTCTTTAATACAATTACTTACAAAGGCATCAAAGGCTATAGAAACCTTGTTTATGCATTAAAAATAACAAGGTTTAAAAATTTTGCTACTTATTGATTATAATTTGTCCCACTTGACAGTCTTTCATTATCCTGTTTCACAACTGTGTAATTTCATATTGATGAATCTGCTCCTATTGAGTTGAATCAAAACTTCCAATATTGGTAAGATTCTGAAATTTGATAAGCTGGCTAAGGCAAAAGTAATGATACTCTCAGAGTACCTGGCTATTAATTTAAAGAAACCTCATTTCTCCCATTCAAAACAAAATAAAAACAAAAAACTAAGCCTTCAAAACAAGGATACACATTAAAAAATAAAAAGTGTTGATTTGTATGTGTCCAGAGTTCCCTGTATTTTGTAAATCTCTAAAGAATATTATCCATGTGAAACTAACATTGGCATATGCCACCTGGATGTTTTCAGAAATAGTAAAGCAAATAAAAGAGAGATGAAGTTTTTAAGGGTTATAGAATTTGAATACAATAATTTCAAGGACATATAGAGGATTTAGAAGAGAAATCTTGCCTGCACTAGATGAAATTCTCCTCTGTTTGTTATTTAGTCACTCCCTGGTTCCTTTAATAGCTTTTCAGTGAAAAAATTAAGAGAAGAGCAGAGGATTGTTTGGGGAGTGACCAGGACGAGGGGATAGGAGAGCTGCGGCCTCTTGAGAAAGGGGAAAGGATTCTGAAGAGGTGGAAAGTGAGTTATTAGATCCACCTATGGAAAGAATATAAAAACATTCTGAATCCCAGAGGCTCAAGCAAAGGAAACCTTGGGGAGTTTTTCTGGACCTGAAAAAGGAATAAGTGCTGAGAAGCAAAAGAGGAATGTAATTTCCTGACATGGAGAAAAACGGCAATAAGAGCCCACAAAACAGTCAATCCTGAATGCTGAGAAACAGGTACACCAGAGGACTTGTCTTTGCTTTATTCAATGAGATTCTGAATGTGAGTTCATGGTCAACAAAAGTATCTTTCTCCTCAGCCAGAAATAGCACACAGCTAACATACTTAACTCCTTTCTGTTTATATAGCTATAAATGGGTTACACATCTTGTATAGTTTTAGAAACAAACAAACAAAAAAAAAACCCCTTACCTTTATTTCAAAAGATGTTTTCACAAGAATCCATATTGTTTCCTAATAAACTCCTCTACTACCATTAAGGAAAAAAAGTTGTACGTGTAAAGACTTCCTGGTATAAAATTTGAGTATGTAAAAAGAGAGTGGTGTAGATTGGCCCTTTTTGAAAGCTTCTGTGTGGTTTTTGTATGTGTGTGCCTTCATTAATGGATTTAGAATCATTGAATTGCAAAAAGAAGGCAGAAAGGTGATGTTTTGACAAAATGAGCTCAGTTGTTTGGAAGCGGCCCTTGAGGCAGTAGCTCTGAACTGGGAGCCTTGTGGATTTCTCCATAATGCAGATAAAACTTCATGATATATTTAAATCCTTTTCCGCAAACATTTTCCTGATTTGTTGCCAAGCTGTCACTGAATTTAGTAATCCAGACAGATTACCATAGGGGTTCTATTTTTAGGGTCCTTCTGTTACTGCGGCAGTTGCAGCTGATCGGATTACAGCTATATCCTACCCATGTAAAATGCACTGATGCTTCAAGAGAAACCTGCATCCACTCCCGTAATTACAATGTCAGACTCATTCCTAGATATTTCTCCCTAAGTTGATTTTGTAGCTGCATTGTGGCCAATCCATTATTAACTCACTTGATGGTGTGTTTTCTTTTAGTTTTGTTCTGTGCCTTTCAATACTAGCTTACTATTGTGTGTTTTAGTGGTGGGGGGGGGGGGGTGGGGGGTGGGACGTGGGTGATGGAAAATGCATGGTGTGGGTCGCGGAGGACATAAAAAATTTTCTCTAATTTTGAAGGCAGAAAAATGTGTAACCCAGCCTTTACTCTCTCCTATAAATGACAATATCTCCATCTAGTGGTGAAAATGAACTTAACCATAGTATTATCTTCGCTGTCAGATGAAGAAAGAGGCAAATTTGCCTCGGAACGTAAATTATATTTTACCTTTAGAATGCAAAGGGATTCCCTGGTGGCTGATATAGTAAAGAATCTGCCTGTAATGCAGGAGACACAGATTTCACCCCTGCGTTGGGAAGATCCCCTGGAGAAGGGAATGGCAACCCACTCCAGTATTCTTGCCTGGAAAACTCCACGGACAGAAGAGACTGGTGGGTTACAGTCCACGGGGTTGCAGAGTCAGACACAACTGAGCGACTAACACTTTCACTTTAGAATATAAAATTTTTCTTAAGAATACATAGTCACTGAGCCAAACTAGACTTCTTCCTGCAGTCTTTGCAAGGGAAAAATAACTCCATTTACTTCAGGGGAAGTTTGGCCTCCAGAAACAACTTTTCAATAGCCAGGTATACAAGTTGTCAATAATCTTTTTCATGATTTTTCACAAGGCTTTGGGAGGGAGGCAAAGTGTAAAGAAATACTAACAGCAAGTTGATTTAATATCACATGGATTCTTGTACTTGGTCTAATAAGTTATCCAACAAATTTCTCATCTCCCTATAAAACTCATATTAATTTCATAGTATATAGACTCCAGTGAATTAGTATATATTAAACATACTTTGGAGAAGGCAATGGTAACCCAACCCACTCCAGCACTCTTGCCTGGAAAATTCTATGGATGGAGGAGCCTGGTGGGCTGCAGTCCATGGGGTAGCTAAGAGTAGGACACGGCTGAGCGACTTCACTTTCACTTTTCACTTTCATGCATTGGAGAAGGAAATGGGAACCCACTCCAGTGTTCTTGCCTGGAGAATCCCAGGGACGGGGGAGCCTGGTGGGCTGCCATCTCTGGGGTCACACAGAGTCAGACACGACTGAAGTGACTTAGCAGCAGCAGCAGCAGCAGCAGCAGCATACATACCTAAGCAAGTAAATTACATTATTTTCTTGAAAGTATAGATGCCAAAGAAGGATGTTAAGATTTTCCCATTCTGTAAGTTATTGCAACCTTATACAGTAAAGTAAAATTTTAAAAAAAATTATTTAAAAAATAAGAATATCGGCAACACTATTTGTGAGAGCAAATATCTGGAATCTCTAACTGTCCATCAAGAAGAGATCTGTTTACAAAAAACACACATGGAACAAGTAAACTGTTGACCACCATGCATAAGATAGAAAGAACTGAACTGATTGATATAAAATGATAAATAAAGATTTTTCTAGATATGCTGATAGGTGAAAAAAGCAAATTCCAGAATGTAAATATTATTGTAAGCTAATATCATTTAAATAAATACCCATCCTTCAATAAAAATGTTCTATTTAAAAAAAAAGAAAAAAAGTTATTGTAATATAAAGTCAATCATTTAAGGCTGTCTTTTACAAATGTTCTTGATTATTGCTATTTGTATTTGCAAACTCACGATTGTTTTTAATTAATCTTGCAACTCCTATTAAGTTGCCCAGCTTTAGTAACAAATTTGTTTACATAAGTATAGTAGTCATCGGAGAACCAAGAGCGTGAAGACAGCCGCTGAGTTTGCAGCAGATTTCCACCAGGTGGCAGCACGTCTGTGGACACATTCCAGACCCCCGTCCTTGGACCCAAATTCCCGATTTCGGTGTGCTGAGCGTAGCATTTTGAGCTTCTCTCGTGGCTCACAATCTGCCTGCAATGCAGGAGACCTGGGTTCAATCCCTGGGTGGTAAAGATGGCTTGGAGAAGGGAATGGCAACCCACTCCAGTATTCTTGCCTGGAGAATTCCATGGACAGAGGAACCTGGTAAGCTACAGTCCATGGGGTCACAAGAAGTCACATGACTGAGCGACTAACACTTGCACTTTCATAGGAATTCGGTCTCTCTAAAAGGACTGCTTAGGGCGACTCAGTGCAGAAGTCAGATATTTCAAGTCAGAATGCCAAGTGATTTGTATAAAATTGAGGATATTCCTTTCCTGAAGCTATAATGTCAGAATACATAGAGAGAGATCAGAGAGAGACAGTTATGAAAATAAATACAAATACATGAGCACATACACATCTATTTTCCAGTTCTGTGTGCTGAGCAGCCATAAGAACAACCACATTCCAGTAGTTATGCAAACCTAGTGACCAGATTTGGTTCCTAAAATCATTCTCCTTAAAAAGAAGTGAGAAACAGAGAAATAAGTGATTTCAGGACTCATTGAGGGAAGTACAAGATGAGCCTCAAACATATTTTTAGCCAGAAAATATGGAAGTTCTCAGATAATGATGGAGATCTGTCAAAGTAACAAAGAGTCCAGACCAAAGAGGCTCCCGTGGTCCAACTTCAGACAATATGAACATCAAAGTAAATGATAATATTAACAGATTATAAGAAATCAGGGTTATGATTGTCAATGAACTGAGAAACTCTCCAAAAGCAAAGAAAACTAAAGAGACAGGACAACTGAATACAACATGTGAATCTGGATTGGACCTTGAACCAGATATTGTCTGTTGGAAAGACATTATTGGGGCAACTGAAAAACATAAAGTGGGCCTGAAGATCAGATAAGAGTACTGTATAATGCTCATTTCTTGATTTTGTTTATTATGCTATGGTTTTGTGGGGAAAATATTCCTGTTTTCAGGAAGTTCATGCTGAGATATTTAGTGGTAAAGGCTAAAAGTTGCTTTCAAATAAATCAGAAAAACGTGTGTCTGTGTTGTGTGTAGAAAAAGAGAAGAATAGAAATGAGTAAAATGCTACAATGCGAGGGTCTGAGTAAAAGTTATATGAACATTATTTGCATTATTCTTACAAATTTCGACAAGTCTGACTTTTTTTTTTTTTTTCAAAATAAAATTTAGAAATTTAGTGTCTAAAAAAGTAATACTAACACAGTTCCTGGCACACATAATCTTCACAAATATCAAGCTTAGAATTCATGATTTCCACAGAACCTTGTGAATTAATCATATGGTATGGTCTTCCCTGGTGGCTCAGCAAGTAAAGAATCTGCCTGCAATGCAGGAGACCTAGTTTTGATTCCTGGGTTGGGAAGGCCCCCTGGAGAAGGGATAGGCTACCCACTCCAGTATTCTTGGGCTTCCCAGGTGGCTCAGCAGGTAAAGAATCTGCCTACAATACGAGGTTAAATTCCTGGGTTCAGAAGATCCCCTGGAGAAAGGAAAGGCTACCCACTTCAGTATTCTGACCTCAAGAATTCCATGGACTCTATAGTCCTTGGGGTCACTAAGAGGTGGACACGACTGAGCGCCTTTCACTTCTCTCTTCTTCATGATAAACTAAGGGGTTTCCCTAGTGACTTAGACAGTAAGGAATCTGCCTGCAATATGGGAGACCTGAGTTTGATCCCTGAGTTGGGAAGATCCCCTGGAGACAGGAATGACAACCCGCTCCAGTATTCTTGTCTGGAGAATTCTGTGGACAGAAGAGCCTGGTGAGCTACTGTCCATGGTGTTGCAAAGAGTCAGACACGACTGAATGCCTAACACTTCCTTTTTTTCATGATGAACTAAAGTAATATGCCCCTGCCATTCAACATTTAATAATTCACAGGGTGAAAAATAAAATACCTGTGTGTTATGTTTAAGTCAGAGGATATACTTTTAAAATGACGTAACAAACAGTTTAAAAAGCTGAAATGATGACAAGATTTTTCTTTCCTTCCTTCTTATGAGCTCCCTGAAATAATAGTAAATATACACAAGAAGAATAAATTACAGAGGTTAAAAAAAAAAAGATGTCATCAAGCAACCACATAAATGTTGCATTTCTGTAATATAGGAAATATTGATATTTGGATATATTCAAATAGAGAAAAAAAAAAAAAAACTCTGAAGGAAAAGCCTAAAAAAGATGAGAACAATTTCTTTCTAATGAATCACAAATGGCCAAGCTCAATATTATAAAAAATGGAGAATGTACGGGGGCAGAAGTTTCAGAGTACTTAGTATCAATAAAAAGTTGAGTATAGAATGGCTGAGCCTCTGTAAGATCATACTATAAACTCCCAAGCAATGGCACAGAAGGAGGAGGTAATCTTGTGGGTACACTCTACTCCAGCTCTCTCTTGTTTGCAAATGAGTGAGGACGTCAGTCATAGTGTAGAAAGCCGAGATATTGCGGAATTGTTGCCAGTTAGCCTCTTGGCCAACCGTGGAGCCATATACCTCTGGACTTTTTATTATGAGCAGAAAGTAAATTCTTAATTGTTTAAGCCATAACTCATCAGGCTTTCTTCTATCTGGAGCCAAAAACATTCCGATATTGATCCAACATTTAAATGTGAAAATGCAATCATTAGAAAAAGTCACAATAATAATATATGCTATTAACAAAAATGTGTAGGAGTAGGTGGGGCTGGGGAGATCAAGTAAGAAAGATACCTTCCTCTTTTGCAGGAGATAAGAATTATTGAGTTGAGACATATTAAAATATAAACTTTCAAACGGGTTTATTTATAGATAGAAGTGCATTCTCAGACAACAGAACAAATAAGGAAAGACTTGATTCAAATGCCATCATTACAAATTAGAGCAACCAAAATTATGAGATGAAATGAGAGAAGATGAAAGAAGATATCATATGATTATCATTTTCTTTATTTTTTAAAGTTTATTTATTTATTTTTGGCCGTGCTGGGTCTTTGTTGCTGCTCAGGCTTTCCTCTAGTTGAGGCATGGAGGGGCTACTCTCTAGGTGCGGCGCCAGGGCTTCTCATTGCAGTGGCTTCTCTTGTTGCAGAGCACAAGCTCTAGGGCATGCAGGCCTCAGTAGTTGTGGATTGGATGCATGGGCTTAGTTGCTCCATGGCATGTGGAATCTTCCCAACCCAGAGATTGAACCTGTGTGCCCTGCATTAGCAGGCAGATTCTTTACGACCAGACCACCAGAGAAGTTCTTATTTTCTTAATTTAATAATGTGAATATTTATTGTACAAATTTTAAAATATAACTATAGACAATGATTTAAGGTATTTCCCATGTGTCTGTTGTGCAGTTTTTTTCTCAAAAATGGACTTAAGAAAGCCAAAATATTTCTCCTTTCTTCCCTCTGCACAATTGAGAAAGAATCAAATATTCACAGTGTAAAGAAACAAATTTCCTTAGTCTTTGAGAATAGATTTGAAAGATTCTTGGAAAGAAGTAATTGAATGATTATCTGATTTCATACACTGTCAATGGTTCTTTATTTTCCTCTTACATTTCCATTTTCAGTCCTCTCTTTTCATTTCTTCTCGTTGTGTTAGGTACACACCCTCCAATTGATGCAATGGCCTTAAACATCTGAAAATCTTCCTTTAGAGTGTGACCTGACTTTAGGCAATCTCCAATAAATCCGAGCGTCCATTGGCACAGCACCAAGAAGCAAGAGTATTTAAAAGCAAGATCATTCATCCAAGAAGAGGGATGCTTTCTGCCAAAGTTCTATTTTCAGATTACTGAGTTCTAAATGGAGCCATTCATTCTAATTGACAGTTGACAATGTTAATAGCCGGCAAAGTGCTTCTGTGAGCAAACATTCCTGTTTTCCTTTGTCTGCTTCCACCCCAGTGATAGCCATTGGCAGCAATCAGTGCCCGCGCTATGTCTCTGTACCAGCCCAGATGATTCTTGTGAGAGGCTGCTGTGCCTCATCCCTGCTCTCACAGACCTCACTCACTTCATCAGGACGAAAGTTTACTTTCAGACTAAAAGCGGAGACATGGTGAGCTTTACTTCCCCAGCGGACATCCAGATGTTCAACAGGTCACCAGATATTCAAGGCTAGAGCTCTTGGGAATCAATTCTTACACATTATATCTGAAGTGCATCAAAATATGGATTAAGGATAAAAACGTAATGCTATATAAAATCATTACTGCTTCCATTATACACATAGCTTTCCCTCATTGTTGATAATTTTTGTTTTTATTTTCTTTGAAAAATGATTTTCCATATTTTTCATGCCCACAGCTTATGCATCCTTGGTTAAGTTGTAAATCCTATGAAGAAATAGAACTTGCTTTTTAAATTTATTTTTTAATACAGCACTTTGTACATACATTTAGGAGGACATTCATAGAGTTTATCACTAGATGGCAGTAAAGATCAAAAACTGAATGAAACCAAACAACTTCCAAATAAGAATTTTGAAATAAAATTTTAATTTGAATAATTGAAATCAATATAAAAATTTTATGATCAAATACAAGAACTAATACATATCTGAAAAACATGCTGGCTACCATTTGCGCTTAAAAAGTGGATTATTCTCGGGAAAGCAATGGAAATATTGAAATCAAATTGTTAAAAAAAAATACAACTAATAATGATATGCCTGTTTGTATGATAATTATGCATACAAACAACTCCCGGGAGACAAACTTACAAGCATTTTACATTATGTGAGAATCTTGCCTAAAATATTAAAGTACAATTCTGTGCCTTCTGTCAAAAAAATGCATTCCCCAACGATTAGAGAAATTTCTTCATTTAGTATTTTAACATTCTTCATTCTAGTATAATATTTTCTTCATTTTTCAAGAACAATTGGATAATGCAAAAACATAAAATAGTATTAGAATGATGTACAAGAATTCTCATTATATTTAATGACACTTTGCTGTTGTTGTTTAGCCATTCAGTCCTGTCTAACTCTTTTGCAACCACAGATTTTACCCTGCCAGGCCCCTCAGTCCATAGGATTTCCCAGGCAAGAATACTTAAGTGAGTTGCCATTTCCTTCTCCAGGGGATCTTCCTGATCCAGGGATAGAAACTGCATTAAAAAATTTTAATAATTTCACAGTTTCTAATTTTTTTAACCAGTGTTTTATTTAGAAAAAGTATAGTATTTGTATAGGGCTGGAAGAAGCACAAGCTGGAATCAAGATTGCCAGGAGAAATATCAATAACCTCAGATATGCAGATGACACCACCCTTATGGCAGAAAGTGAAGAGGAACTCAAAAGCCTCTTGATGAAAGTGAAAGAGGAGAGTGAAAAAGTTGGCTTAAAGCCCAACATTCAGAAAACGAAGATCATGGCATCTGGTCCCATCACTTCATGGGAAATAGATGGGGAAACAGTGTCAGACTTTATTTTTGGGGGCTCCAAAATCACTGCAGATGGTGCCTGCAGCCATGAAATTAAAAGACGCTTACTCCTTGGAAGAAAAGTTACGACCAACCTAGATAGCATATTGAAAAGCAGAGACATTACTTTGCCAACAAAGGTCCATCTAGTCAAGGCTATGGTTTTTCCAGTGGTCGTGTATGGATGTGAGAGTTGGACTGTGAAGAGGGCTGAGCGCCAAAGAATTGATGCTTTTGAACTGTGGTGTTGGAGAAGACACTTGAGAGTCCCTTGGACTGCAAGGAGATCCAACCAGTCCATTCTGAAGGAGATCGGTCCTGGGTGTTCTTTGGAAGGAATGATGCTGAAGCTGAAACTCCAGTACTTTGGCCATCTCATGTGAAGAGTTGACTCATTGGAAGACTCTGACGCTGGGAGGGATTGAGGGCAGGAGGAGAAGGGGGCAACAGAGGATGAGATGGCTGGATGGCATCACCGACTCGATGGACGTGAGTCTGAGTGAACTCCGGGAGTTGGTGATGGACAGGGAGGCCTAGCGTGCTGCAGTTCATGGGGTCGCAAAGAGTCAGACACAACTGAGCGACTGAACTGAATTGAACTGATAGTGTTTGTTAGTCAGTCATGTCCGATTCTTCTCAAGTACATGGACTGTAACCCACCAGGCTCATCTGTCCGTGGAATTCTCCAGGCAAGAATACTGGAGTGGGTTGCTATTCCCTTCTCCAGGAGATCTTCCTATCCTAGGCAAGGAATCCAGGTGTCCTGCTTTGTAGGCAGATTCTTTACCATCTGAGCCACCTGGGACCTATCTTGAAGCATATTTATCATTTTGTTTATTTGTTTAATGTGAAGAGTTATGATAAAACATTTTTGTTGTATAGACTTTGCCCTCTAAACAACACCATTTTGTCCTTTGATCAGAGATCAAAGGGAATCTTAACACCTACAGAAATTTACCTCCAAGAAAGATCACAAAAGTAGGATGGTTTAGTGAATTGCTCAGTGGATCAGAAGGTCTTCCTCTCAGCTCTGTTTTGGCGTCACTTTTCGCTAAACAGTCCTTGCAATGAATTACCCGTTACTTAATTGGAGAAAGAGTTGCAAAGAGTTGAACATGACTGAGTGAGCACAAGCATGAGCTTAAGCTTATGTGGCACCAGGTGACAGGGGCTTATACTGGACCAGACCCTATTTTTCTTTTGTTTTATCTTTTAAGATAAAAAAAGTCTTGACTCTTTTGAGTGAAGATAGGAAAGAACTGGTAAAGGGGAAGATTTAAAACACAAGTAGTTAATAATCAGCCCCATGAAGTGTAAATACTTACCTATTTGATGCATTTATATTTGTTTTCTGTGCAATCCATCCAAACATAGAGAAGCAAGAGGAAACAACGGTTGTATCCACTTAAAAAAAAAAAAATTACAAATGACTGCAGGTTCTTTTAGTAGGAAGTCAACTTTGTGATTTTATATAAAAGTGGAACTTTTTGGTTTGACTTTTTAAAATTATTTTAGAAAAAGACAAAAAAAAAAAACACATCAAAACAGAAACTAATATTTACCTGCAAGTTTTAAGAGAAAATATTAGAAAGACTGTTATACATGACTAGGTCATAAATTCCATATGGGTAGTTTGGATGTAGAGTAATGTACAAACCTCTTATTTTGTCTTTAGTTAATTGGGTCTTTCTCCCATGCTCCCAAACACTGGAAGAAAAAATAATTCTGAGCCCTATCTTGTTTAAAATCCAATAATGTCACTGCTTCTAAGGAACAAATGAAATGGCCGGTATCTCACAGCCCAAGTTAACCTCTAGTGTCAAGTTTTTCCCCTGAGTAGACGAAAAATGTGAACCAGCAAGCAGAATGGCCAGGGGACACTGCGCCACAGACCTCAGTCTTTCCGTCGACAGTGACTCACTTCACCCTGGTACACTCCAAAATTCTTAGAGAGTAGCCAAGGGAAGAAGAAATGGGAGAGAAACTAAGAAACTGAGCTGTTTTTTTCTAGACAGATAGAGGAGGATCTAAACATAGATTATTAAATCAGACTAAAATTCACACCAGATGGCACTAAAAGCTCATTTTGTTTTCCTTCTTAAACTGAGTATGAAGTTTTTGAAGAATAATAGATTATATTTAGACAATAAAAAAGAGCTTCATTCAGGGTCGACTTCATGAATACACAACCTTTACACATGGAGCCCTACTCAGAAGTCACCACTATTTGGTTCAATGGTGTGCTCTATATGTTTTGAACTTCTTAATAATTTTTGGACAAGGACGCTCACATTTTGCCACGTACCCATGCTGGGCTATATTTTCTCTATATTTAGAAAGACTAAAGTAGGCTTCTCAATGTGGAGAATTTAAGAGAAAAAGTACACATGCTAGATAAGTGAGGACAAACATATTTAAAGTATAAAAGTTGAAACACTCAAAATGAATAGTTGGTTTGTATGCTGACAACACAACATTTCCAGTGGTCACGATCTTCAAGAAAATAACACAATAATTGTTTCCAGCTAGAAGCAAGAGACTTGAAGTTTATTTCCATTAGACTAGCCAAAACAAAACAGACTTCTTTTTAGATGGGTGGTTTGGTGGATGACTCAATTTGGGATTAAGCCTGAATTTCTATGGATTCCTGTGGTGGGGTGAAAAAAAGTAGAAAAAAAAAAAAAGAAACAAAAAAACCCACATACACCGTGAAATTCTTGATGTATAGATATATTCAAGCTATTTTCTTTTCCTTTTCTTTCTCTCATACTGTTTTTGCATTCTATTCCTACTCCTTTCTTGCAAGTACTTTTCCTACTTTTACCTTGGACCCATTTTTAGTTCCATGGACTTCCCAGTCGGCTGGATATTTCAAATAGCAAGATCAATAGATACAGATAACCAGAGAACATTGTTTAGAGCCTAATTCAGAGACCCCAAACAAAAAAATAACTGGTAGTTAATTACTTTTTTCTTTAATTCTTAGGTAAAAAAAACAAAGTTTTTAAAAAGATAATGATAAGCATTAAACCTTTTATCACATGAGAACCAGAAGGATGATGTACTAGAACGGTGCAGTATTTTTTTTTTTCTGAAAGCCCCATTCAAGTTCTAACTTATCAATAAGAAGTCTCTTTACTTCTGTTGGGCTTCCATGTTTGTTCACCAATAAAGATTCCACCTGTTAATGCAGGAAATGCAGGTTTAATCCCTGGGTCAGGAAGATCCCCTGGAGAAGGAAGCGGCAACCCACTCCAGAAAATTCCATGGACAAGAGGAGCCTGGCAGGCTACAGTCCTTGGGGCCACAAAGAGCCCAACATGACAGAGTACACACATTCACAGAAAAACAGAGTCAATAAATAAGCTTTTCACTGCTTGAAAGGCTAACACTACTGAATTTAATAATCTCCAGCGAGGTGAGAGTATAAAGAAGATAATCCATAACTTAGTTTACTACATGCAAGAGCTCTCATTTCATCCCTGTTTGCAGCAGCTAAAAATGATCTGATGTTTCTGATATTATTGAACATTTCATAATGTATTCTCATATTAAAGGAAACTTTCTTTGGCAAAAATGCATGGCAAGGTCTTCATCATAGCAGAAGCTACTGTGTTTTAATTTTTACTGAGTTCTTTATGTGGGCTCAATGCTGATTATCTCATTTATTTTTCATCACAACCATCAAATGTCCTCATTTTACAGATGAGCAAACTGTGGCACAGAGAAGGCAAGAAACTTAGGCAAGCCTCACAGTCAGTGAGTGGTAGGGCTGGATTTGAATCATGAAACCTGACTAATTCTCAGTTATGATTATGAAGATGCTGATTGTCTGTGACTCAGTCTTCAGAGCCAGAAAAGCAAACAATGGTAATAACTGTAAGACGATGCATGGTTTATACATCATGGCTAAAGAAAAGATTTGGAAGGTGGGTCGCTTTGGCTATTGAATCAATATCCCGGGTTTCTACCACTGAAACTAAAGAAAGGATCATTTCCACATGACTGCACCTTAGGTATCCAGAAATGAAAAAGACTTTTCTTTTCCTGCATTTCTGGCTCAGCCTGAAACAGGTACACAAACTCCAGAACAAGGATTTCTTTTCAGAGCTTTCAATTTTTTAAAGCCATTTTAGTTTTGAGCTGAAAACTGGTTTGCTGCTGCTGCTGCTAAGTCACTTCAGTCATGTCCGACTCTGTGAAACTATGGAACGTAGTCTGCCAGGCTCCTCTGCCCATGGGATTCTCCAGGCAAGAATACTAGAATGGGTTGTCATGCTCTCCTCCAGGGGGTCTTCCCGACCCAGGGATTGAACCCATGTCACTTATGTCTCCTGCTTGGAAGGCCCAAAACTATAAGATCTATATCATCCATAGCAAAAGAAATGGATGAAATATAAACACCATTCAATCGTATTGACTGTTTCGCCTATCATTACCAATTATCTTAGAATTTGAAAGCATTGTTGTTTTTTTTTCACTTTCTCTTAGATGGTTTAAAGTATATAGTTTATACTCCTCCACACCAGAATCTACAAGTAGTCTGTGTGTGTGCATATTTTAACAAAATCACTGTAAGTTTACAAAAACTCGCGTAATCAAGCGAGGAAGGATAAATGAAATTTTTTTTTCAGCAAATGCAAAACACTAGCTACCTGCTTTGTGTGTTTGTTCATTTATTCCCTAATAAGAAGGGGAAAAGCTTTCTTATTAACATTATACTTAATTTCATATCTTGTCAGGGAAACTGAGTTGACAGATTTTATTCTTTTTCCTCTGAATTTTGACAATGAATACATTTCTCTAACATTTGATATTTATATCTCGATTATTTTTCCTTTAAACTTGGGCATTAAAAGAAAATTTGCCATCAAAAAAAGAAAAGAAAACCACCTTTTTGGCCTTGTTTATTAGAATCCCCAAAAGAATAAATAAAATCACTGAATCACTGAATCTCTACGCAACAAAGGACATTTTTATTTTTACCTATTAATAAAAATAACATCTTTGTCAAAAGACATAGTGTCTTCTGAAGCAGGTTCTCATTCAGTCTCATTTCTTTCTTAATTTTCCTTTGGGGTCAGAAGACCTATGTTCAAATTTATGTTCAAAATTCATTCACCATTCACATACTGTGGGACCTTGGGCAAGTCATGTGATCTTAGGAACTTTAGATTCCTCACATGTAAAAAGCACAAGACATTTCCTACCAGACTTGTTTCAAGACTACATTAAAATATATATATATATATATGTATAACAGCTTAGACTAGTTCTTAAGAATAAGAAATTCTCAATAAATTTAGTCATTCAATAATTCAATAGGATGAAGTTTTACTGATCCTTCACATACTCTTCATTTCATAGCTTTTCCCAATTCTGTTACTCTCTTATTTTACTAAAGTATTTCATATATGTCTGTACATAATGATTATTACATTATATTATCAACTTTTGCATGACTCTTTCTGGATTCAAAAGTTGATTACCGCTTTTTTTCTTAATATACTTTTTTTTTTAGGAAGATTTTAAGTTTGCAGCAAAATTGGATAGATTTCTCTTTTAGTCTCTCTCTATGTCTTACAATTTTCCCTGTTATTAACATCTTGGATTAGCAGGTACAATTTAAAATTGATTAACCAATATTGAAACATTATAATTATCTAAACTCTATACTTGGGTTTCACTCTTTGTTTTATCATCTGTCCCTGGAATTCTAAAGGTAAGAATTCTGGAGTGGGTAGCCATTCTCTTCTCCAGGGGATCTTCTGGACCCAGGGATCGAACCAAGGTTTCCCGCATTGCAGGCAGATTGTTTACCATCTGAACCACCAGGGAATCCCATACAACTCTATCAGTTCAATTCAATTCAGTCACTCAGTCGTGTCTGACTCTTTGTGACCCCATGAACCAGGGCACACCAGGCCTCCCTGTCCATCACCAACTCTTGGAGTTTACCCAAACTCATGTCCATTGAGTCAGTGATGCCATCAAACAATCTCATCATCTGTCATCCCTTTCTCCTCCCGCCTTCAATCTTTCCCAGCATCAGGGTCTTTTCAAATGAGTTGGCTCTTCACATCAAGTGGCCAAAATATTGGAGTTTCAACTTCAACATCAGTCTTTCCAATGAACACCCAGGACTGATTTCCTTTAGAATGGACTGGTTGGATCTCCTTGCAGTCCAAGGGACTCTCAAGAGTCTTCTCCAGCACCCCAGTTCAAAAGCATCCATTCTTCAACGCTCAGCTTTCTTTATAGTCCAACTGTCACATCCATACATGACTGCTGGAAAAACCTTAGCCTTGACTAGATGGAGCTTTGTTGACAAAGTAATGTCTCTGCCTTTTAATATGCTGTCTAGGTCATAACTTCCCTTGCAAGGAGTAAGCATCTTTTAATTTCATGGCTGCAGTCACCATCTGCAGTGATTTTGGAGCCCCCAAAATAGTCAGCCACTATTTCCACTGTTTCCCCATCTATTTCCCATGAACTGATGGGATCAGATGCCATGATCTTCATTTTCTGAATGTTGAGCTTTAAGCCAACTTGTTCACTCTCCTCTTTCACTTTCATCAAGAAGCTTTTTAGTTCCTCTTCACTTTCTGCCATAAAGGTGGTGGCATCTGCATATATGAGGTTCTTGATATTTCTCCCGGAAGTCTTGATTCCAGCTGTGCTTCTTCCAGCCCAGCGTTTCTCATAATGTACTCTGCATAGAAGTTAAATATGCAGGGTGACAATATACAACCTTGACATACTCCTTGTCCTATTTGGAACCAGTCTGTTGTTCCATGTCCAGTTCTAACTGTTGCTTCCTGACTTGCATACAGGTTTCTCAAGAGGCAGGTCAGGTGGTCTGGTATTCCCATCTCTTTCAGAATTTTCCACAGTTTAATGTGATCCACACAGTCAAAGGCTTTGGCATAGACAATAAAGCAGAAATAGATGTTTTTCTGGAACTCTCTTTCTTTTTCAATGATCCAGTGGATGTAGGCAATTTGATCTTTGGTTCCTCTGCCCTTTCTAAAACCAGCTTGAGCATCTGGAAGTTCACGGTTCATGTATTACTGAAGCCTGGCTTGGAGAAATTTGAGCATTATTTTACTAGTGTGTGATATGAGTGCAATTGTGTGGTAGTTTGAGCATTGTCTGGCATTGCCTTTCTTTGGGATTGGAATGAAAACTGACCTTTTCCATAACTCTATTGGGTTTGACAAATGCATAGTACATGTATTCACCATTATGATATTGTACTTAGTATTTTAATTAACCTAAAAATGTCCTGTGCTTCACCTATTTATCTCTCCCTTCTTCTTCCTTACCTTTGGTACCAGGGTCCAGCCCCAGTTGGATCCAGGGTATCCGAAGCATGGATGGTGAGGCGAGAGAGATATATAGATATAGAGAGAGATAAGGAAAGAATTTGCAGTTAAGAGAATACAGGAGAGAAAAGAGGCTGATATTCCTTGGTTTACACAGAAAGCCGATAAAGCCTCAGACAAGAGACTCTCTGTTCATGTAGGCTGCAGGTGCCCTCTCGGTCTCCTGAAGGAGTGAAGACGCAAAGCCCCTTCCCGGTCAGGTCTTAGAAGCCCAGGCAAAAAAGAGAACGCAGAGAGCCTCTGTGCTTCAAGGGATCAGCCTGAAAAGGAGAGAGAGAGAGAGAGAGAGAGAAAGAAAGAATTGAAAGAAAGAACGACACGGGGGAACCAGGCTTTTGTGGAACTGGTCCTGGTCTGTCTCTTTATTTTTCAGGGAAGCTTTTATACTTTAAGTTGTACATAGAGATAAATCTAAGAAGCAAAGTCAGGCAGGGTCAGCTGCTCTGACCCTTATTTAAAGACAGGGAGTGTTCTTTGCATACCTTTGTTCTTACAAGGGTCTTACGTTTGTTTACAATATCTTCTGGTCTGAAGACTGATTAACATTTTATGGCCCTGTCTTTCTTTCTATTGATAAAGGTTAGTCAATCAGAAAACTTGTTTTCCTTTAAGATCTGCTTAGTCTTAAGATAGTGATAAAGTTACTTTCTTACATAGCAAGGATACAACGATTTATAACAAAGAAAGAGGAGTACAGTGATTTATAACAAAGAGAAAATTCATTAACTCAAAAGTCTAGTATTGCTAACATCAAAACTACTATATTTCTTTTTCTACATTCCAATTACATTGATTAACATACTCCCAGGTGCCTAAGGGTATGGAGGCCCAGCGGCAATGATTAACTCAGCAATGAAACCCTTCACCAACATGATTTTTATTTTTAGAAAAACCCTATGCTAACTAAGACTTTCAAAATACTCCAAACTCTCTGTGCTGTTTATGGTTGAGAGGTTGTAAACAATCATGTGCACAGTAGCAAGAGTGTGGATAAACCTGTCACACAAGTTAGACTGCCAGCATTTGAGCTGAGACACTCCTTTTATATGCAGGAGACTATTAACTGGAGCTGTAAGTTAATTTTCCAGAGAAAGGTGGTTGGGGATAGCCCCTGTTAATGTCAGAAGAGTGTACTATAACAGACAGATTTTGGTTTCAGGGGTAGATGCTCAAGCAGATCCAGGGGACCCCTTGAGTCCTGATCCACCTTGCCCATCAGGCCTCTTCTGCATGACCTTTGTCATGGGTGGGACCTCCCGTGCTGGCTCCTGGCACTTTGGCAACCATTTATCTTTGTACTGTCTCTATAGTTTTGCCTTTTCCAAAATGTCATATGGTTGAAATCATACAACCAATTTCTAGATTGACTTCTTTCACTCAGCAATGTAGAAGATTCATACATCTCTTTTCCCCAATGTCTTGATAGCTCATTTCTCTCTATGGCTCAGTAATATTCCATTGTGTGACTATCTAGTTTATACATTAATCTTTTGAAAGACATCTTGGTTGCATCCAAGTTTTGAAAAGTATAAATAAAGCTGCTAAAATCATTTGTATGCAGGTTTTTGTGTGGACATAACTTTTCAACTCATTTGGGTAAAGACCTAATAGTGTGATTGCTAAATTGTATGTGACTGTCTTTAACTTGTAAGAAGCTATCAAACTGTCTTCCAAAATGGCTGTACTATTTTTCTTTCCTATGAACAATGAATACGACTTTTCTGTTACTCCACCTAGAATGGGTTTTGGCCATTCAAATAAATGTAAAGTGGTGTTTCATTCACTTTAATTTTCCACTCACTACTGACACATGATATAGAGCATCTTTTCATATGTTTATTTGCCATCTGTGTATCTTTTCTGGTGAAATATCTATCCAGATCTTTCGTTCCTTTTTAATTTAGGTGCATGCATGCTAAATTGCTTCACAGTCATGTCCAACTCTTTGTGAACCTATGGACTGTAGGTTGCCAGGCTCCTTTGTCTAGGGGATTTTCCAGGCAAGAATACTGAAGTGGGCTGCCATGCCCTCCTCCATTGAATTTTCTCGACATAGGGATGGAACCCGTGTCTCTTATGTCTTCATGTCTCCTGCATTGGCAGGTAGGTTCTTTACCACTAGTGCCACCTGGGAAGCCCTTTTTAATTTAGGCTATTGTTTTCTTTATATATGCTTTGTATACCAGTGTTTTATCAGATGTTTTGCAAAGGTTTTCTCCAGGTCTATGACTTGTTTTCTTATTCTCTTAACAGTATATTTTACAGAGCAGAAGTTTTTCATTTTAATGAAATCTAATCAATGTTTTTCTTTCATGGATCATAGAGAGTTATATATTTTTATCTTCTGAAATGTTTCTTTATATCTCTACTTACTTACTTCATACTCTCCTATTCAATTGTGTATCCACTTACCTAGCCTAGAATCTGGAATTTAGTCAGGAGCTTCTCAAGTAGTTTTTGATAAAATATGTAGGTTAGTATCTCTGAAAAATATCATCATACAGAGTCCTAGCAGGCAAAGACTAGCACACCAAGCTGGGAGTTATCTGTTAGTGTTAAATAAGGGACTATTTAGAGAAGTGAGGGCAGATTAAAGGAAACAACATTGAATGTTGCAGCACCCAAGGACCAGTATCAGCATTAATTCCAGGATCCAGGTAACAAGAAAGGAAAGTTCTAAAAAAAAGAAAAGGGTTGAGAGCTTGGGCCATCCGCAAGATGTTATACTTGTAGAACACACATGTTAATAAATCTGTATAGAATCAGATTTATAAATCTGTATAAAATCTCTATAGAAGGAATACCTCCTCCTGATCTCCCTTTTTCTCCCAAGGGCTGAATTCACCCAGAAGTCAGAAGATAAGTGAGGCTGTAGGGTGAAGTCTTCAGAAGTCAATTTCCAGAGGGGAGCAAAAAAGAGTAGAAAATGGATGGGGTTGGTAAGACAGGCAAAGAAGAATAACAAGGTTAGGCAGTTTCGTTAAAAATAATTTAGAAGAGGAAAAAGTGTGGACTCAATCTTTTTCTTTTTTTTTTGACTGCCCAGCAGAGCATTTGTAAAATCTTGTTTCCCCAAAGAGGGATCAAACCCATGCCTCCTGCAGTTCTGAAGTGAAAATACAAAGTCCTAACCACTGGACTGCCAGAGAATTCCCCAGGAGAAATTTTTTTGGCCATGCCAAGTAGCAAAAGTCAGATCTTAGTTTCCCCATGCCCCTGCAATGGAAGCACAGATTCTTAACCACTGGATGCCAGGGAAGCCCCACAGTTTCAACTGGCAGAACTATTATTTTATCCACCTTGACCTTATGTTTAGAACAGTGATAAAAGCACCTGGATAAATCCACGCTGTCTCAATGAACCAGCCCCAGGTTCCTTCTGATTTCCCACTCAGGTACTTCTCAATCCATCACACAAGGGAGGTATCACATATAGTAACAAAAGAACTAAAAGTCAGTGACGTAATAAGCAGCATGCCTAAATGGCAATCCACTCCAGTACTCTTGCCTGGAAAATCCCATGGACGGAGGAGCCTTGTAAGCTACAGTGGGGTTGCAAAGAGTTGGACACGACTGAGCGACTTCACTTTCACTTTTCACTACTAGCCTCAGTTTGGCTAATATGTTATGGGCCAAGTCATCATGGTTGTTCCATAAGATGTACGTGGAGGAAAGTGAAGGAATGGTGATTAAGGCAAATAAAGCTACAATCAAGTGAATAAAGCTAAGATATAGTCAGAAATTTAAATACCCAGCTGAATTATTTTGGGAATGAATAAGTTATCACCTCTGTGTTAAAAATACTCTTATAGGAAATTTTTGAATTTTTTTTTTTTTCACAAAAGTGCAAAAGCAATTCAATAAAAGAAAAATAGCCTTTTATACAAATGGTGTGAGAGCAATTGGATATTCATATGCAAACAAAAGAATTGTGACCAAGTCTCATCTCATGTTATACAAAAATTAGTTCAAAATGAATCACAAACTGAAATAGACAATGAAAAACTATAAAACTCAGAGAAGAAAATTTCCAGGACCTAAGGTTAGGTTAAGAGTCTGTAGATGTGAAACCAAAAGCAAAAACATTAAAAGGACAAACTGAACCTTATTAAAATTTGAAATGTTCCCTCTGAGAAAGCCTTTATCTATTAAAATGATTAAAAGCTACAGACTGAAAGAAAATATTTGCAAACCACATATTTGACAAAGGACTAATATCTAGAATATTTAAAAAGTTCTCAAAATTCAACAATAAAAAAATAGACAATGTCAAGTGCTGATGAGGTTGTGGAAAACTAGATTACTTACACATTTATTGTGGGAAAGTAAAATGGTACACCATCCTGGAAAACAGTTTGATAGTGTCTTAGAAATCTATACATGCAACTACCATTTTTTTTTAAGTGAGGAATTTTTATTGCTGATGCCATTTCATCTTTGTACTGGTTCATGAAATATAGCAGAATGTTCGATTGTTACAATGCTGATGCAATAAATCCCACTATTATACAGAGATACCACCATCTCAATAATCTGTAACCAGGTGGTAAAAGGGTTAGTTGTTCAGTTGTGTTCCACTGGAGCCTGCCAGTCCCCTTGATCCATGAAATTCTCCAGGCAAGAAGACTGGAATGGGTAGCCATTCCCTTCTCCAGGGGAACTTTCCAACCCAGGGATTGAGCCCAGGTCTCCTGCATTGCAGACAGTCTTTACCATCTGATCTACAATACATACAACACCAAGTAAAAGTGTTAGTTGCTCAGAATTTCATGGACAGAGGAGCCTGGGAGGCTACAGTCCATGGGGTCACTAAGTGTCAGACACAACTGAGCACACACAAAGATGGTAAAATGTAAAAAGTTCATTTTCTAACTCTGTGAACATTTTATTTAATATGCTAAGTCTATTTCAACAAGTGATCATAATATAAAATTCAGATTCCTGCCCCTTGATATCAAATTAAGCAATTGCACTACACACTAAAGAAAATCAGAATAGAAAAATCAATGACACATCAACTGTCCTGTAAAATCATTTTATTTTCTGCAAGGTAAACATTTTTCTTAGGCATTGTTACCAAAACAACCTCTTTGTAGGGTTTTATAGTTTGGAATAACTATATATATTTTTTTTAATTGTATTTATTTTATAGAGTTGTAATACAAAAAATGATTTATAGGCTATATTTTTTAGGAAGAAGTTACTAGACTATATTCCTATTGAAGAAACTTTCCTATTTAAATCTATGATATGGAATGAAAAGGTGATTAAAAAGTCTTCTGATCAAAAAGCTTGAGATCATCAAAGGAATGTTTAGTTTCCTCCACAGAGAGCCACCAGGATTTTTTCATAATCTCCTTTGGTTTCATCCTGTTGATAAAAATAAAGTATACTTAATGCTACCTGAGACCACAATCAATAGAAAGTATTTTTAAATTGTAGAATAATTATTGTATTAGGCTTAACATACATTAGAGTATATCAATTTTTTTGGATCTTGGATAAGAATATCACATTTAATTAATAAAATTTATATAGCAGAGAACTGGTATTTTTAATTGCTTATATGAAAAGCAATAGCTTTCAAAATTCAGATGTAAACTTCTCTTGATTATTCTATATTAAAGCCATTATTTTCCAAGAATGAAATATAACACAGAATAAATATAGCAAAATATAATTTCATATCACCTTTGACTTGCTCAACCAGAGTGAAGGTTATAAGTCCATGATAGTCTCACTTTTCATGTTAGATTTTTATCCAATTTATCCATTTATCCAATATAAATGCCAAATTGAATCTGAATAGTCATCTATCTCTAAGTTCAAAACTCCTTGACTTGTCTTTATTTTTTACTTTCTAACTTGAACATGCATTCTATATTTTTTACATATGACAAAGTTAAGGAAAAATTTAGAATAAAAAGTTTCTAATCCTCTGACCAATATTCATTGCAACATAAATCATTATATATCTCTACCAAAGTATTTCGATTGCTAAATGTATGTATGGTAAACTGTTTCCATGACTATTGAAAAATCTGCAGTCTTTCTGTATAGTATCACTAGTAGATTTTACCAGTCCAAGTTCAATTTACTTTAAATTATGTATCTTTTTTAAAATTTTTATTTTTGGGTCATACTGTGCAGCAAGTTCAGCAACCAAAGATCAAACTCATGTCCCTTGCAGTTAAAGTACAGAGTCTTAACCACTAGACCACAAGAAAATTCTCTGTATATTAATATAACAAATTAATCTTCTATATGTAATTTATGGATACAGTAAATCAGCCCTTCTTTTTGAAGAAGTTGCAAAAAAATTATCATTTGTGGGGGTAACATTATGAGAATTACAACATACCAGGATGGCTTGACAGAGAGAGATGCCATACAACTTCTGATAGCATGCTTTGATGTCATTCATGTCGATTTCAGAGCGGGAAACCATAATCCTGATCAGTGTCTTATGACGAGTTCCAACACCCTGTTGAAAACAAATGATTATAAGTGTCCCTTATATTCCAAGCCTACTCTTAAGGCAGGATGTGGGTTTGAATGTGAAGCTATTTTGCTAACCTATATAGTTTTTATGGAGAAACTATTTCCACATTAAAATACGCACAAACACACACACTTCAAACAAGTGGTAATAAAATGACACGAACTCAACTATGACAGGAGAATTATATAGAGAGCTTTTAAAACCTAATTGACCTTCCACTATCCAGTCTTTCCTCTGTCTAAGCTATTCAAGAATTGCAAAGTAAACTTTCTAAGTTGTAAATCTGATCATTTGATTCATCTGCTTAAAACCTTTTAGTGACCTTTTGTAGATTTTAGGATGAAAATCAATCATTTTACCTGGGCTTACAATGCCCTGCCTAATTCTACAACTTCTTCCACTATGTACCATCACTCTAATTATATATATTATCCTGAAAGGGACTTGCTGTGTTCTCCTCCAGGATCAGACTTGCTTTATTCCTTCATTCCTTACACTGCTGCTCTCATCTGGCTAATTCCTGTTCAAGTAGCATGTTGTAATTTAGCTGACACCTACACTGCTTTCCAAAGTCTGGGACACAGATTCCTCTTCTCATTACCCATCTAATAACCTCACTAGGTAACAGCAGGCATGGGGTCAGGAACTGTACTGCCAACTACCCGGTGGAACATGCCTATCACATCAAAGGGACTCTTTTCTTTTAATTGAATGGTTACATTGCTTTCTCTTAAGACTTCTTTATTTTGGAGTTGCAAAGGAAAAAAACAGACAACTTCATAACTTTTCACAAGTATATAGTCCTATATAATAAAATACAAGCTAGACAATAAAGTGAAGTACTTAAAGTGATATCTCAAATACATCTTAATAAAACGTTACTTTGATGAGCTTAGAATGACATTTTAAAATCTTAGAATGACATATTAAGCAATGCCATGGAAGGCAAAATAATAAAAAAGATAAATGAAATTTAGAAGAGATCGTAAAGCTTACAATCTTAGCAGGTTGCTAAAATCATACATTCAGTTCAGTTCAGTTCATTTCAGTCGCTCAGTCGTATCCGACTCTTTGTGACCCTATGAATCGCAGCACGCCAGGCTTCCCTGTCCATCACCAACTCCCGGAGTTCACTCAGACTCACGTCCATCGAGTCTGTGATGCCATCCAGCCATCTCATCTTCTGTCGTCCCCTTCTCCTCCTGCCCCCAATCCCTCCCAGCATCAGAGTCTTTTCCAATGAGCCAACTCTTCGCATGAGGTGGCCAAAGTGCTGGAGTTTCAGCTTAGGAGGAAGTATATCGCCCTTCCTCTGCTGACTCAGATTTTATGCAAATCATGAGTAATCTACAAATTGCTTTCAAGCTCACCTTACTATCTTACCTATACAAGAATATAACAAGTCTAACAGAATTTTATTTTAAGAAGTAAGTGTATTACCTCTTGCATTGGATAGAAAAATAATTTTTAATGAAAAGATATTAAAACATAAATGTAATTTTTAAACAATATGGGATTTTCTGTTCTCTCCATACACAGTAATTTTTTCCCCAAAGCAAATCATATGTTACCTTCATAGCCTGATGGAGCTTCTCAGCAAAGAACATTGGCTTGCTTGTAGCACACTTCACTGTAAGAGAGGCATGTTTTAGTTGACATCTTTACCACAAAAGAAGAAAGGTACATATGAAAGAAATAGGAAATACAGAGGTTTTCAAGTAAGATTCTGTTCTCCATCTCTGTTCCTCACCATCCAACCCCAGTAAGGGATATTTGGCTTAAAAAAAGCTATTTTCTAGACAGTGATTTTGAATATTCTGTTCTCTGACAATATCATTTATCTCCTATTATCCTAAGTCCACCGATAGCAGCTTAAATAGTTCATGCTATCCTGAGTATACTCTTCATGGAAACAAGGAAACCAGTAGATATGTTAAAGGCCATGTTGGCAGGCAAGAAATACTTTTTTTCCTGTTGTAATAAGAAAAAAAAAATCCAAGTGGGACAGGACAGTCATAAAATATAAGGCAACTGCCAAATAAAATACTAACAGATGTGTCAATCAGTTTTAAGAAAATTCTCTACCTTCTTACTCCAAGTGTGATCTATGGACCAAAGAACTGGAGTCAACTGAGAATCTGTTAGAAATGCAGACTTCCAGTTTCCACCCAGACCTACTGAATCAGAATATGCATTTTAGCAAGATCCCCAAAGGATTCATGTGCACATTACTGTTTGAGAAGCACTGCTTTGTAATGTAGGTTTCCAAACTTCAACTGGTCATCTGAATAAAAGGGAAAACCTCAAAATTCTTTTCTTCTGAAGGTCTAAATCCTTTAAGCTTGCCCAAGATTACTCAGCAAGTGACAGACCAGGATGTGGACCTTCATTTATCTAATTCCAAATCCCATGCTCTTAATGACTATTTTGACTTTCCTTTGTGCCATGCCCAGCCCGGTATATTGCATGGTACAAGTAGATGCTCAGTATTATCCACCTGCTCATGTTTTTAATCAAGGAAATAATACCTGTTATTATTAACATGACTATTGCATCACTTTACCTAAATATTTATTGTCATTATCTTACATGCTACCTCTATTTGCAACATAAATTACATCTGAGTTTTTGTCTTGTTATTATATTTTGTAAATTATTGGACAACATTGACAATACAATTTCAAGTTAGAAAACTCTTCCCTCTTCAGGACTACATACCAATAACTGTGAGGCATTTCTCGATGTCACCTTTCAACTCCAGGTCCAGAACTTTGTTCATGTCATGCTTACTATACTTGGAATATTTCTGAAACACTGAATATTAAATTTAAATTAGAGATGTACAAAACATCCTGTTTTTTTAGCAAACTAGCAAAATCAGGCATGGCCACGAAGTCAAAGCATTCCTTATGTGTATGCTAAGTCACTCCAATCGTGTCTGACTTTTTGTGACCCCATGGACTGTCACCTGCCAGGCTCCTTCGGCCATGGGATTCTCCAGGCAAATACTGAAATGGGTTGCCATGCCCTCCTCCATGGGATCTGTCCAACCCAGGAACTGAACCCACGTTTCTTATGTATCCTGCATTGGCAGGCAGGTTCTTTACCACTAGCCCCACCGGGGAAGCCCAAAGCATTCCTTAGGAGGAATGAACTTCAAAAATCACAATGCAAATCTAACTATTCATCTGAGCATATTTTGGATACATTATCTTCTCTGAGAGATGTAATTCATATGGCTATATTTGGGCTTCTGTGTATTTTGGGAAAATTTTTGCAAATGTTGACATTTATTAGAAGTGACATTTGATTGACAGCCATAAGTCTACATCAGAGCCAAGTGCCACAGCAAATGGATCTTTCCTTATATAAAGATCTGTGTTGTAGATTCCTCTTATTCTAATCTCAGAGTGCCAACAGAATGCTGTTATTAAATAAACTTGAAGTAATCATCACGATCTGCCCTTTGTCTTGACTTCCAAAACACTCAGGGGTAAATCTTGTCGCAAGAACTCTCTTTTAGCTTTTGTTTCTGGAGTATCTAGATACTCTTTTCTTCACTTAGCCTCAGCTGTTTTCTTCTTCATTGTAATTTCATGTATTCTGTTTTACGTGTATATATTGTCAGACCTATTCCAAATATTTTGAGGGGAAAAAGTAGTAAAAATAACAAACAAATGCTCTACATGCCAAAGTCATAAAATGTGTTTCAAATACTATGAAGTGGTGTCTGTACAAAGCTGGACAAATGCACAAGTAGCAGTAAGAGATCAGGAATACTTCATCCATTTGGTTTTGGAGTGTCACTGATTAAGATTTCTTTCTTGCTTTCTCTTAAAGTGTTAGTCACTCGGTCGTGTCCAGCTCTTTGTGACCCCATGGACTATAGCCTGCCAGGCTCCTCTGACCACGGGATTCTTCAGGCAAGAATACTGGAGTTTATTTGCCATTCATTCCCTTCTCTGGGGGATCGTCCTGACCCAGGGATTGAACCTGCAGATTCTTTACCATCTGAGCTACCAGGGAAGCCCTTTCCTTTCTCTTGCTTGTCCTCATTAAAAAAAAAAAAAAAAAATGCCTTCTGCAAACAGTCCCAGGGAACATTTGTTTTCTTCTTACCTCTGCGAAGATGGGGATAGCTCCTGGTGGTAAGAATGGTAGTGAACACATTCACATCTGTCCCTTTTCTTCTTTCTCCTGCTTCATATAAAGCCTGTTAAAAAACACAAAAATAAACACTTGACCATCTGGGGACTTGGTATCTGCATAAGAATGTCAGATCTCTTCAAAGATTTTGGAGGCAGCTGCTTTGTGTCCAATACAATCAGAGAAGGTGGCAGTGCTAAGATTACAAGTTTCTTAGAGATGGAAACTTTGTTTTGTCAAGTATCTTCCATAATATCTCTCAAGTTGCCTTGCAAACACTAGAGACTGAATCTATGCATGCAAAATAAATATTTATTGAGTTAACTCGCTTTAAGATTACATTCTGTATCAAGAAAACTTCAAGGGACAATCTCTAAATTTTTAATTTCACTTTTAATTGTTTGAAGTAATTTTCAGCGAATGGCACTAATAAATCAATAATTCAACCATTACCTAGATGTTGAATTTTGATGTAAGAATTTCTGGATTCAAATTAATCATTAGCTTAATCATTCTTAGATATTACTACTGAGATATCTTAGTAATCTTATGCAGTTTCACATTATTAAACTAAAGACTTTCCTCTTTTGTAAATGGAAAAGATAACCTCTGCTTTATTGTCACCAACCTGCTCTGTTACCTTTGAAATGTTAATTACCACCCTCCTCCTGGGTCACACTAATCCATGTAATGGCCATAAATATACATCTAAGAGCCCTGAAAGTCTTTTTTTTTTAATTTTAATTTTTGCCTGCACTGGGTCTTTGCAGCTGCATGTGGGTTTTCTCTAGTTGTAGAGAGCAGGGGTTATTCTCTAGTTGTATTGTGCAGTGGTTTCTTTTGTTGCAGAGCACCGGCTCTGGGCACATGGGCTTAGTTGCCCCAAGGCATGTGGGATCTTCCTGGACAAGGGATTGAATTGGTGTCCTCTGCATTGCAAGGCAGATTACTAACCACTGGATTCCTAAACACTGGACTACCAGGGAAGCTCCCTGATAGTCTTAAAATGGAAAGCAAATTCAGAAGTATCACAAACAAATAAGAGTAATTTCTTACTATGGGCAGTTACTCAAATACTTACTTTTGTTCTTTGATATGATTGCACAATTTCTATTAAAATGATAGAACTTCCAATGGGCATAAAAAGTTATTTGGGACTTTCTGAGCAAACAACTGATATAGATGCATTTATTTAACAAAAGTCAATAAATGCAGGATAATGCACTGATATAGTGAAGAGAGTGGAGTAGTCAAGTAAGTTTCTATTTTTACTAACTCACTGTAATGAATTTGTTGAGAATACTAACTGTACCATGAGTAAAGCATATGTAGATACTAGATGCCATTTTTTTAACAAAAATTCCAAGTCCCAAAACGACACAGTTTTTCTAATGTTGCCAATGGACTGGTGTATTAAAAAACAAGCAACCTCACTGAAACAATATATAATAATACACTTGAAAGTATATAAATGCTATAACTTTTATAATTTTAATATCATTACCATAATATTTTTACACTATAAACTTACACTTCTAAACCAATGTTCATTGTTTAAAGAATTGTTAGATGTGTTTATTCTTTCCACTTTTACTTTCTTATACCTGGGAATATAAAAATTCAGAGTTTTCTCAATAACAGATCAAATTTTTACTGTTCTTTCTCAACCCTCTCCAGCTTCATGAACAGTGCAACCTGTTAAAAACATAAAGACCACATTTCCTCTCTTGGATTCCTTGAATCCTGGCTGGTGGGCATCCTTCAGGGAATGGACATTAGGTGCCATTATCCTTTTGGAGAATCTCATATCTGCTTTCACATGGAGGCCCTCAAGTGGTACCTCACCTCAGGTCGGACCTAATCGAAGTAGCAAAGTGGATTCTAAGAGTATTTATAAGCACTTGCTTACCCTGGCATCTGAATCAGCCAAGTCGTCATTTACAGCAAGCTCCTCAGATCGGTCACCCTGGAAAATATCCCATTCTCGTGTAAGTAGTTTTCTAGCATATAATCACATGGCTTATTTATTCTCTTAAAATCAGATGAGTAATATTCTTTGCAAAAAAGGAGTGAATTGCTCATTTCTAGAGAGAGATGAAATCTAAGATTTTACTTTTTATCAAAGAAGAGATATTTCTAGATCTGTTCTCATTATACCTTAGCAAGAGAAAGCAAAGCCTTCTCATAATCTCCAGATGTGTCTGAGGCGATGTCTTTAGCCAGATCTCTCTTCAGTTCTGAGAAATAGGAAAAATATATTTTGTAGTAAACTACTGATAATGGTGATGATAATAATATCTAACATCTCTATATTGGTTCACAACTTGCAGTGCCAAATGTTCAATGACTTATGGAACACATTTCAAATAGTTTTATTTTTTAATAAAGCAAAATCAGAGCAAGTAAAATTTTTGATCATCAAATTTATTTCCTATAAGGCAATTAAAACAATGTAGATAATACTGTGAATGAAACTCTACAGCCCTAAAGCTTTTGCTAACAAGAATAAATTGCACAGGTATACATTATTAGATAACTATTTCTGAAATAAATTATACCAGAATTTAAGCAATGGGGTGAATAGAACAGCTATTTAAAAGGATAAACCAAAGTGCTTGCATGAACATAGAATATTTATTTACTTTGAAATGATAAATATCTTATATGGAATACAATTTAGTTATGTATGCATATGTGTATGTATACACATCTACAGTAGATATAGATTTAAAATGTTTCTTTGTTAAACACCCTTACTTAACATTAAAAAATTATGTTGTTATTATTTTTCAGCAAAAATTTAACTGAATTTATAGTTGACTAGAAGGCAGAACATTTTAATAAACAGTCATTGAACTGTACCTTGGGAATAATTTATGGCTATTTGCCTTTGTAAACTATATTTTATAAAATTAACATGCCCCTCTTGATGACTGTCACTGATAAATGGACCTAAGATAAATATTGATAATGAGATAAGAATTGCAGAACATGAGGTTAAAACTTCCTTATTCTGATTCCTTTATTAGATTGCTGTGAAAATAATACACGAGGACTATTTTATTCTCTGTGCTTGGTTTTAAAATCACGTAGAATGATCCTCTATGGTGCTGCATATTGGGTTAAGAAAATAAAACAAACAAACAAAAAAAAACAAGGGGCTTGGGAAACTAGAAAAAGAAAATAGTGATGACTCAGCACTGCCCAGGACCCATTTGCAGATACTCTCTTTAGAGTGTTAAGCATACCATTGAAATGAGATGTTTCACTGAATAGATAAAATGAGCCATGGCTAGTCTTTCATCCCCATGAATCTAACTGGATGTTAACAGTGAGTAAGTCATTTATGTTCATAATGGTAAAGTTAGCTTCCATCAGAGAATTATAAGCACCAAGCTGTTTATCTTTTCAAGGACAAATGTCTGGAGGGTTTTTGTTTGTTTGTTTTTGTTGTTGTTATCTTTTCAAAATGAAAGACAATGGGACATTTTTATGAAATAAATCTCATAAAAATAAGAAATGTTTTTAGAAAATTCTTTAAATTCAGAGCTTTGAATTGAGGATTTCATTGCAATACTATGTGGCCATTTGTCCCAGACATACAATTTTTTTAAAGTGCAAAGTTGATGAGGACTGAGACAATCGTGTCCCTTATTTGTACCCCACTAACTCTAATGTGTCTGGTAACCATATGTGCTTGTGATAGACCTGTGACAGACAATGAAAGAAATATTTTAATACGTACTTTTCTCATAATTAACATCCACACTCAATTTTTCAAAAAGTATATCAGAATTCCTTTTCAACTAAGACACTTGGACTGTTAGGCATTAAAACTTACCTTCTCTATAGACTCTGTTAATTTCTCTGATTTCTCTGTTAGTTCTTGATGCCAGAATTTCATTCAGAGTGTCTTCATCAGTCCCAAGGCCCTGAATTGAAAAAGATGAAAAAAAAAAAAATGTAGAAAAATCTTCATTCAAAAGTATCAACTAGTTATTATGTTCCAAAATTTGTCTGAATCTGACATTTAGTAAATTTCTCACAACACTTAATAAATATCCACAATATTTATTAATTGCAATAAAGTATGTATTATATTGCTTAAAAAACAAAATGGGTTTAATGCCAATATTTTGGGCAAATAAATACAAAGTGAGATCTATTAAATATGGTAACGTCATGAAGATAGTAGAAATAACATAGCTGTTAACACCAGCATCTATTTTTTTTTTTTACTTATTCATGCGCTTATTCATTTTATTACCACTGATTGGTGGCCCTGTGCTGGTTGTTGAGAATACTCTAGGAGGCATAAGTGGTTTGGACATACTTTGAGGAACGGAGCTTTGCTTAAATCAGGTGGTTTACCTTCATGGCAGCACGGAGCTCTTCGGCATCAAACTGGGCTGGAGTTTTCAATAGCGCCAAAACAACTTCCTCAAGGTGACCGAGGAGGGCTTTCTTCAGAACTTCATCCAGGGGCTATAACAAGAAGATATATAACCTTTTAGTAAATAACACATTAGGTAATAGAGTAAAGCAGTGTTACCTGATGTTTAGCTAATATTACTGAGTCCTAAACCCAACCATTTTTCATAGCTCCTTCCCTTTACATAGAAAAGGGTACCCAGTATTTAATATCTTAATCTTTTTGGTTCTAGAGTGATTAGAATGAAATTTACTGAATTCATTGATAACTCCTTAAAGGATAGCATTCTCAATCTTTTATAGAGGGAATAAATGACAAAGCTCAAAAGATAGGGGTTGTATATTAACAGAAATAGTAATAAGAATACTTTAAAAATAATGTATTAATAACTTTTCCAACCATTGAGATTTGCACTTTTCAAATAAGCACTGTAATCAGACATTATGTGGTTTTCTAAATACACTCCTTAAAAAAATTATCCATATTTTGTATAAAATAGAAACCTTACTTTTAAAGTAGAATTATACATATAAACTTTACATTCAGACACTAAACAGCTCAGTTTAAAATTTAACAGAAGTCATATTTCAATCAGAACATATTTCTTACTGCCAACAGAAATCTTGATGTCTGTTATGTTCAAGTTAAAGGCTTTTCTCCAATATAGAACACCACATGTGCAAAGAATCAAAACAATGCATAAAACCAGCAAATGCAGTAGAACTGATTGCACTGCAACCAAGAAAACAAATACAGTAATCCCAGACTTAGTTGTAATGGAAAACAGTGGCTAGAGACTGAAAGAACTAGGCAACTGTATTTCAAAATCTATGCGCGCATACTCAGTTGTATTCGACTCTGCGGTTCACCGGGCTGCTCTGTCCATGCAATTTTCCAGGCAGCAATACTGGAGTGGCTTACCATTTCCCACTCCAGGGGATCTTCCTTACCCAGGGATCAAACCTGTGTCTCTTGTGTCTCCTGCATTGGTAGGCAAAGATTCTTTACTATCACTACCTAAGAAGCCCTTCAAATGCTATATTTAAACATAAATATGGCTGAAATTAATTATCTAAATTAACCACTGCAACTGACCTTTCCTTTCTCCTGCAGATAGGCTGCTTTGATCTGCTGACGCTGTGCATTGTTTCTCTTAGTCAGAATTTCAATGATGGTTGCTTCATCCACACCTGGAAATAAAGGGCATCTAGACTTTAAAAATCAATTTTCTTTATCATCAATAATGGACATAAAATGATTCACTATCAAGATGCTTCAAATGAAGTTCTTAACAAAACAAAGAAGTTTAAATTATAACAGGCTGGGACATGGATGCGACTCTGTATCAGATGGAAGCACTTGGGATGACATTCCCTTCACTCGAATGAGAAAGTGAAAATGGCTCGTTTGTGTCCTACTCTTTGTGACCCCATGGACTGTAACCTGCGAGGCTTCTCTGTCCATGGGATTCTTCAGGCAAGAATACTAGAGTGGGTTGCCATTCCCTTCTCCAGGAGATCTTCCCACCCCAGGGACTGAACCCTGATCTTCTGCACTGCAGGCAGATTCTTTACCGTCTGAGACACCAAAGGAAGAAGAAATTCTCCCCAGCCCTCAGTGTTGCAGTGTTTGTTCCTAGTTCACACCTTAAGTGCGAGCAGAGGTGCTGACTTCAGCATTCAGTCTGTTAGAAATGAGCTTTGTAAGGATTAACTGTTGTAGCAGTAGTCTACTGATTTAATCAAAATCTCCTAAGTGCTGAGAAAGGAAGTGTATCTTCATTGATAAAAGATCTCTTATCTTCAAAATGAAGCACTCTTTCCATTGCATCAAACTGGGCTGGAGTTTTCAATAGAGCCAAAACAACTTCCTTTCCATTGCACATGTTTGTTTTTTAGTAGCCATTCTGAAATGTCTAGGAGGGGACTGTTTGGGGAAGACAGAGTTACCTTTAACTGTGATTGCTTTATGCAAGGCCTCAACATCCGAGGATGGATTGAAGGTAGGATAGGGGCACACTGCTGACCCAGGACCACCTTTGGATCCTTTCACAGTTTTCTGTGAATGAGAAATAAATTATTGTCCATTCACTTACATTTGCTTCTATTTTAATACTACTATTTAAATGAGTTATTTTATTGTCTCTTGACTTACAATGTATTCCTGTTCTTCATTTTCAATAAACCAGGCCTGCTTGAGGAATTCAGATACCATTGCCATTTTTGAAGGATCTGAAAAGAAAACAGGTTGATGTTTTTACAAACCACAAACTCACCACATATGCATACCACTCCACTCCCTTACATATGTAAGACATAGAGCAGCCTTGCTTTTACTTTCCAGGATTACTCTTAGGAGCATCATACAATGCTAGATGTACTGTTTTTTGGTTTGTTTTTAAATGTAGATTTTTTTTTTTTTTTTTTTTTGGCCATGCTGCACGCCAAAAGATGTGGGATATTAGTTCCCCAACCAGGGATCAAACCTGCACCTACTGCAGTGAAAGCAGGAGTCCTAACCAATAGACTGCCTGGGAAGTCCCTAGATTTTAATTTATTTTAAGGAGACTCTACTACCCTTGAACAGAAACCCAAAGCCTCAGAAATGTAGCTCTTTCTCAGTATATTCAGGCCTAACCTTAGGGCTCAGATGACGTCTATAAGTAAACATATAAACTGTAAAGAGCAAAGCTGGTGTTTCATTTCACCGTGCACTGTATACCAAGACCCGAGGTCGTAAAATCATTGAAACATCCTTTGCCTCAAAGAATGTAAAGCCAGCATGTGCTCTTCCTAAGAAAACTCAAAAGTTTAAGAACAATTTTTAGAGGAAGTTCTGGGTGATCTGAGACTCTTTTGGGGGAAGGTTTGAGATTAAAGTGGCTAAAAAGTTAAAGAGAACAAAAGAGAGAAGCTTGTCATATTTGGGAAGTTGATAAGAGTTTATTAGCTCAAGAGCCCAAATTTTAAAGTTCAAATGTGTTTCCAAAGTTTTGGATAAACATTAATGGTTTTTTTTAAAAAGAAAGTTATATTTCAGAGAGATGACTCATCCTGTGTCATAGAGAATGCCTAGGAGATGGGCAAGATGGAATATTAGAGACCACTTAGTAAGCTGTAGGAGAATCCATGTAGGGTTAATGAGGACTTGAACAAAGCTATTGGGTAGAGAAAGAACATTATACTGGCATTTATAAGCTAAGATAATCTATGGCAATCTACAGGAGTGAACTCAGACTCAAAACTCTACCTAAAAAAAAAAAAAAAAAAAGATATTCTTATGAGATTTCTCCTTGAAATAATTGTTTTCTTGTGAGATTTCTCCTTGAAATAATTCAGTTTTCTTTTCCATTACTTGGTATAAAATTATTTCAGCACCTGGAATAGTCACTACACTCACATTTCTTCTATTTGAGCTGTCTGAATTCTCATCCTACATGTGTTGTTTTTCTTTTTTTACCCAATACAAAATAATCTTGGGAAAGAATTATTTTATACCAGCTGCTTTGCTCTAAAAAGGATTCTTTAGAGTGAAACTGTACCATGCAAGTCCTCCTTTAGAAAATTGTATGTTAAAGAAAATTGCTTGACTATCATCGTTCAGCAATATTTTTATTTAATAAGCTATGTATATGTTTAAAACCTGATATACATTAAAAAAAATTAATGCATTTACTGCATTATCTACAAAAACCCTCAAGGATCCTTTTTGTCTAGGATTTTTTTTTTTAGGAGCCTAAGCTCCAGTTCTATGCTGATCGATCTCTTCACACCCTTTTATTTCTTGGAGACTGCTATTATGAGTACATCTGAAAGAGATTGGAAGGATGATCTTAGCAGTTTTAAATTCTCCCTGTGAAGCTAAATGACTCATGAGGAGTAAAACCCATAGCCTGATTCTTTACCGGTATGTTCAGACAAAGTATTTCAATTCCCACCTGCTGAAAAGTGGCAGAAATTCTAAGTAATGAGATTAAATACATGAGGGAAATAATATCCAAAGCAGAAACTATCTCTACTTAATTATCGTGGGAATTTTTCAAATTACTGTTCTGTCATCTGTGAGGAGAACCAATATATTGTGCACTTATTTAATCTCGTCCCCCCAGCAACTGATCAATTTAAAGTTATTTCCTGAGGTAAAGTCATGGTGTACAATTTTGCACAAGGTTTTAGTTCCTATTACACCATAATTTGCTGCAACTGTTGTTGGCACATGGAGTTTCATTTTCCTCTTGCTTAATTGGCATATACAAAACTTCTTGCAATTTCTGGCAAGACTGCAGGTATTTAAAATATCCATTTTTTATCTCATCCATGCCCTTTAGAAAGTAGAATTCTCAGAATGAGTGATACAATCGGTCACTTAGTGGAGTAATTTTCCCTCCGTAATAGAAACAGATGTTCCAATATTTCCACTTTTTTCAATTAGAAGCGAAAAACTTCAAAAGCAATCAAAGAGGAGATTAAGAATATTGTCAAATATAATTTTTAAAATGAGCCTCACAACTTCAAAATAAATTTTATGAAAACTTTACTGTACATCACAATTTTTTCACTTAAAAAAGCTTATATAATGCATTAATTTCTTAAAAGAATAAATGAGAAAGACTAGAAAATATTTCTCTATTATATTATATAAAATAACAAAAATAAAAGGGTTAAATAATTTGTTTCACACATGTCCATAGAGAACACAGCTTTGTGACATATCTTCTGTGTTCCTAGATTTTGGTTGAAAAAGTGATCTGGAATATGGTCTGGAAAAGAGAAGTAGCCTGAATAGAACCTTCTTCAGGAAAACAATTAGAGGAAAATGTAATCTCAATTCAGCCAAATAAGATCCACTAGCTCTCAGCAAAGCTTAAAGATACAAAGATTGTGACAGGATGTTAAAAAAAAAAAAAAAAAAACTCCCTACAGGAAATAGATTTGATCATATACTGCTAGTTAAGTGCTCAAATGCAACTCCATGTTTTAACAGAACCTTGAATATTTGCAACACACCTTACAAATACCACAAACAGCAAAAATATTTTGCTCAAATTGTATTGCTAAACCATTCTGTCTTTTCAATACCTAACCTCTGCATGAAAACCAATATGTTGTACTCGATAAAACCCACTTAATAATTTAAAACTAAGATTTCTTAACTATTAACAAATATTGCATGCAAACACATTTTATAAACTTCAACATGGTATATAAATGTTTGTCACATATTTTTACTATTCAGAGAATGATCCAGTATAGAAATTAGAATTTTTTAAAAATAAAAAATGAATAATCCCATGAGTTCACAAGAGGCTTTTTTCCATCTTTCTTTTTAGTTGCAACATTTAGAATATGTACTAGGTATTTAAGAGCCTGTTTTCTTAATATTCCTTGGTTCAATATATATTTAATCTGGCTACACAATGAGCTTTGAAACCAAGTTCATCTCAGTCCTTAGCATCATCTAATTTGAAGATGAAATTGAACATCTATAAATAGACTGACTTACATGGAAATTAATAAAATTCCAGTGTTGTTCTAATTAACAATCCGTGAAGATGCACTGCCTATCAATCTCATTTATCTATGAAAAAGTGTATAACTTTCTAGAAATTAACATTTTTATGTCATAAGAGAGCTCTCTTCCTCTCACTCAGCAAGAAATTAAAAGAAAGTAAATATGCATTAAATGATGCTTGCTAAATGTAAGAGAAAGGTATTCTAGAAATGGTACATTAGCAATTATACTAACTGTACAGTTTGAGAAAACTAAGACATTGTGTGAGTTAATTTCCTGATTTTTTTCTTTTTAAACTGCACTGTGGTTGAAGTATTTAGACAGAGGGACACCATATCTGCAGTGGTCTCTTAAATGATACAGTAAAAATAACTATATAGAGTGGGTAGAAGAAGAAAAAGGAAGATAATGATAAAGCAAATGTGGTAAAATATTAACACTTGGGGAATTGGGGTAAAAAGTATATGTAATTCTGTGCAATATTCTTGCAACTTTTCTGAAGGTTTGAAATTATTACAAGACTGCTTTTAATAAATTTAAAAACCACATTTTCTATCTCTGTCAGCTTCATGAAACTCTACTTCCAGAATTTTTGACAGAGGAAACTGAGTTTTGTGATCTATCATGCCTTCCTGATGGTAAGTAAGAAAGATCAGAGTTCTGCAAAGACAGCAGCAGAAATAGATCTTTGCAGAGGACATCATTATCCCCATTTTCTACCTGGGGGAAAAATGTAATTTTTTCTGTCAGTTTTCTAGATACTAGTGGCAAGCATCAAGGCATACATAAATCCATGCTTTCTGATTCCAAAAGAGTGTATATGCTTTTAATGATCAATGATATTTTTAATAGCGTATAGTTAAGAATCAAATTCATTCACAGTATAGCCCATGGAGACCGTGGCAGGTTTTACTCCAGCCTGAGGGAGTTTATTTTTCAGTGCTTTGGGCTGTGTAGTTTTTTTCCTGGATTATATATTTCACAAGTCTTTCCCACACCTACTCATCTGAGAAAGGCAATTAGACTGTACAAAGGCATGACTTATGAAGAAACACTTTATGAAAGGTAGTTTCATGAATGTTTCGCTTCCAGGCCTTTGAGTAGGGTGTTCTGTTTGCCTGGCATGATATTTCATCCTCCATATCCAATTCTCTTTGCCTAAATGATGCTTCTTAGAGAGGATTTTGCATCCTCCAGATGGGCCTTCCTTAGTTCAACTCTGGGGTAAGCGACCAACCATCTGTGCTCTCCCAAAGCATCCTGCCTTCACCCCTACACTTGCCCCTATTGTTCTGCATTATCACTTTCTATTCATTTACTCACCTATAGTTTTAGTGGCATTCCATGGGGGTGATGATAATCTACCATGCCTGGCAGAATGCCTGGTACTTAGTATGCTGGAAAGTATTACTGAATGAACAAATAGTGTATCAGCGCTAATTATTTAGGAAAAATATCTATACCAACTTAACTGATGTTTTCTATCCACAACTATAGGATGTAAAAATAAGAACTGAGGAGTTTTGAGCCATATCTTGACTCTCTTTAGCTGGCCATATGACCTGAGGAAAACATTTAACTTTTGGGGTGAAGAGGGCTCTCCAATTATAAAAATAAGAGTTGGAATGCACAGTAGCTGAGATTCATTACAGCTCTGAATGCTAGTCGTAAATTTCACCTCAAGTACCAGGAGGTGGAAAAAATTAGCATAGCGAAAAAAAAAGTGGAGTGATATTAGTGGCTCAGTAGCATCTGACTCTTTGCAACCCCACGGACTGTAGCCCACCAGGATCTTCCGTCCAAGGAATTCTCCAGGCAAGAATACTGTAGTGGATAGCCATTCCCTTTTCCAGGGGATCTTCCTGATCCTGGGAATGAACCGGGATCTCCTGCTTTGTAGGAGGACTCTTTAGGGTCTGAGCTGCCAGGTGAGCCCATAGTGAAGGAAGGTATTACATAAATTGTGTCTGTTCTTATCTTTCTCATAAAAATATCTCCCATTTTAAAGAAAGAGGAAATAATTTACTCAAAAGACAGCTTTTGGTTTATCACTGAAAAATAATATGTCCGCTGGTTTCAAATATGTCATCACTTAATGGGTGTAGAGAAGATTAAGCAGCAGCTGAGCAAGCTAACATCAATAGAAACCAATCTTTGCAGATATTGTGATTGAAAAAGTATTTAATGACCACGAAACTCTAGGTGGTTTCTTAATAATATTATTATTAACTATTCTGTCAACATCTGTCAAATGATGGCTGTCTGCCAGATATGGTTGAGCCTGGGGCTAGGGTGGTAACCCAGCTTCTGGAGAAGAGACTAGGAATTTTGGAATTATGAAACTGGCATTTTACCACATTTGAGGTGTTCTGCAATGTGCCTACAAAAATACATTCTTGTAGGCAGAGGAGAATATTGCTTTTTCAAAGTCCAAACATAATTTTAGACACAAACTAGGCAAGAAAAGTACATAGTTTTTGATTAACTAGCACTAAAAATTAGATATCAGATCATTTAACTTAACACTGAGAATGAGCTAAGAAAAAAATTTGAAGGGACATTTGTAATAAACAAGAGCCAGATATATGGTTAGGATTCAAAAATCCCTCACTTTTGCACATATATCCAACACCAGTAAAATCTCTACTTTAGATATGCTTTTAGCTTTCCTAATTAGTTTTATAGCCATTAGCTCATTCGACAATCAAGATGCTACTAAGTGGAATAATTTTTAGAGGGCTCTAATGACATTCCCAAGGGATAACTTATCTGACACCACCCAGGAAATGTTTCCTTTCCCCTTAGGTTTTCAAATCTGCACTTGAAAAGCCAGTCTATGACACAGAGGCTCCAGGGAAAAGAATGTGGCCACACCCTCTCTAAATGAAGTAAGTGGATCCTCTTATTTATTTATACTGCATGAGTGAACATAACATTAATTTAAGATGTTAATTACAAAGGATATAATTTCCACTATGAGATCTGAATCTTTTTTTTTTTTTTTTTAAGAAAAAAATAAATTATTTAAGTCCCTGAAACCCACCTCTGGGTTCTTCAGGCCTGGCTCCCCACAAACACCCACCATCCATCATGATTTCTACATAAAGTTCTTACAGATCTTGGAAAATCATAACTTGTGGGAACAAACACATTCATATCTTCTTTTCCATGGTAACTCACCAACAGTACAGAAAGCCAGTATTAAGCAAAGTTTTCTTGTTTTTAAAATTGTATTTCTTAACTAAGTAAAAATACAACTACAATTTATGATCCCCAAAATATAAATTCCCAATGTAATCTTACAGAAATGTTTGTTCAAAGATATAAGTGCAGCTAGCCATAAATTCCACAGTAGTAACATTAAACACTGACCGTAAAAGTTATCAAAACAGCCAAAACTTAAAGTAAAACCAAGACTTACCTTTTTGTTTTTTTCACCTCCCTACAAAGAACTAAAGAGAGAGTCTCCTCTGAACGGTTTGTGGTGGAAGTGGAACCTTGAGCTTCTGATTTTATAGAATTTCAAAAGAGGCCACACCTAGCAACCAGAAGTTAGTAACTGGCTGTCTTTTGTTTGAAACACAGGGCTCAGCCTTGCCCAAAAGTGAAACAAGCCTTGCAAAACTACTCAGCAAGCCAACTCAGAGCTGACAGCGAAAAGGAAAAGAAACGGAAGTACAGATTTTTTCCCCCCCTCTTTAGTTTGCACTGCTTTTTTCAGGGGAGCAGAATACAAGAGGTGTTCAATCCTGATACCAATGACTGACATACTTTTTTTAGTTAGACGAATTGTGGAATGAAAATCATAAACTTTAAAACAAAATAAAACTCTCACTGGTTGTCTCAACTTCATCACTAGTTATTATGTTATTTGGGGGACATATTTAATTTCCCTGAATTTGTTTCAACTTTTGTGAAATAAGGATAATATTTTCTAGCCTGCCAACTTACTAGAATTCTTATGAGAATTAAGAAAGAATATATATATCTGCAAATTTTAGAGTTATGAAATTCTGGGTATTTTTCCTTTTTGTTATTTTATTCTTTATTTTTTTTAATTGAAGTTATAATTGCTTTACAAATTGTGTTAGTTTCTGCTATACAGTAATGTGAATCAGCTTGGATAGTTTTCTATTTCTATTTCACCAGCATTTTTCCTGCCTTCAAAACAAAATATGTTCTATGCTTGCATACACCTTGTTGATATATATAAGAAATGGAAAAGACATAAATTTCCAAATTGTCTCAAAATCTCAAAGTTAATTCTAGAAATACAACCATTATGACATTCTAAGAAAATATTAACATTAGAGGAAGGCTTAATACATTAATTCTTTTTATAGACTAAGTTATATATAAACTTTCATGCAAATAGATCCTTAGTATTCTACAGAATTTGAACAATAAACAGGAACTACAAAATGAAAGGATTAGTGGAGTAGCAGCTGTTTCAGAACAAACAGGTATCCCAAGAAACTTCCCACTTGACTCAAGGAAAGGAAATTTGTTTGGTAGTCTCGCTGATGATTCATTTTTATTCTTCATGAAGCCTTACAAAGTTATATATAATGTTTCCATTAAACTATGCACAAGTATGACTTCTCTCATAGTATTATAGTTCAGTTTATGCTACATTTCAATAGTTCTTTTTCCTCTTAGATATCTCAGGTTACCATGTACGTATATATCAGGTTTGGAAAAATCAGTGAAGATAGTTTCTTATGATTGTCAGTTTTTAAAACATATTCTAAATTCTCAGTGCTAATGTTAATGAAGTCAACATATCCTGAAGAGGGATGATCATCTAAATATTTAAGAATATACATATATATATAGTCACCTACCATAACAAGTATGTTTTGAACTATTTAATTAGGTGCCAACTAATTAATTGATTGGTATTATTGCATCTTGGACAGATGCAGACCAGCTTTTTCATACCACATTTCTCTTTGTCAGGTGAAAAAGGAAAAGATACTTAGACAAAATTATCATATTTGTGTTCTTATTCCTGATTTTGACAATGGAAACATTGGAACATGCACAGTGACGCTCCTGTGAAATGAAGAAAAAAGTTCATGTAGCTTTTAGAAGATTACCTAAAAGAAACATACGGACCCATTTTGTCCTGTTTTTGTGGTTACTGGTAGCATTAATGTGGAGGAACTGGGTTGTTGTATATTTGGATTTGTAATACATTGGCAAATGTATGATAACAACAATAGATGTAATACCTGTGGCAGAATTAAGGACAACAAGTTAGAAAAACATTTTTTTCCAAAATTAAATTGTTGCTGTAACTCTGAAGGCAATGAAACTCCCAAATATAAAAAGAAAGTCACTAATCATAAAGGAATATTTCTGTGAGTAATGGATTAGGATCTCTGTCCCCCAAGTAATGCTGTCAAGTGGGATCTGGAAATAAAACGTATCATGTGTTACCATTAGCAGCTAAGGGATAATAACTGGTCAAATGCTTCATGTAAGTGAAAAGCCACATACTACCAGTCTGGAGGAATGAGTCACCAGTCTTGCTGTTTCTAGAAGATGACTCATCAGTTCCATTTATTTTACAGAGAGAGAACAGAAAATGAAGAAAAGAGAGTTAAAAGTAACTATTAAGATTTATATTTTCACAGTATATTTATCTCTACTCCTATAGTACAGACCTGATAGTGAAAAGGAAACAAAACAAGGATACAAAATATAGAGTCTCTCATACATATCGTACTTTAACAGAGCAAAAGTATTTGGACAAAATCTGGCAAAACATCTGGTTTAAGTAAGAGGTTTCCTCCACCCATTTGTTTTAGGTTCTCTCTAAAAGTAATGCTCAAAATCCTCCAAGCCAAGCTTCAGCAATACGTGAACCGTGAACTTCCAGATGTTCAAGCTAGTTTTAGGAAAGGCAGAAGAACCAAAGATCAAATTGCCAACATCTTCTGGATCATGGAAAAAGCAAGAGAGTTCCAGAAAAATATCTATTTCTGCTTTATTGACTATGCCAAAGCCTTTGACTGTGTGGATCACAATAAACTGTGGAAAATTCTGAAAGAGATGGGCATACCAGACCACCTGACCTGCCTCTTGAGAAACCTATATGCAGATCAGGAAGCAACAGTTAGAACTGGACATGAAACAACAGACTGGTTCCAAATAGGAAATGGAGCATGTCAAGGCTGTATATTTTCACCCTGTGTATTTAACTTCTATGCAGAGTACATCATGAGAAACGCTGGGCCGGAAGAAGCACAAGCTGGAATCAAGATTGCCGGGAGAAATATCAATCACCTCAGATATGCAGATGACACCACCCTTATGGCAGAAAGTGAAGGGGAACTAAAAAGCCTCTTGATGAAAGTGAAAGAGGGGAGTGAACAAGTTGGCTTAAAGCTCAACATTCAGAAAATGAAGATCATGACATCTGGTCCCATCACTTCATGGGAAATAAATGGAGAAACAGTGGAAACAGTGTCAGACTTTATTTGGGGGCTCAAAAATCACCACAGATGGTGATTGCAGCCATGAAATTAAGACGCTTACTCCTTGGAAGGAAAGTTATAACCAACCTAGATAACATATTGAAAAGCAGAGACATTACTTTGCCAACAAAGGTCCGTCTAGTCAAGGCTATGATTTTTCCAGTGGTCATGTACGGACGTGAGAGTTGGACTTTTAAGAAAGCTGAGTGCCGAAGAATTGATGCTTTTGAACTGTGGTGTTGGAGAAGACTCTTGAGAGTCCCTTGGACTGCAAGGAGACCCAACCAGTCCATTCTAAAGGAGATCAGTCCTGGGTGTTCTTTGGAAGGACTGATGCTAAAGCTGAAACTCCAATACTTTCACCACCTCATGAGAAGAGTTGACTTATTGGAAAAGACTCTGATGCTAGGAGGGATTGGGGGCAGGAGGAGAAGGGGAAGACAGAGGATGAGATGGCTGGATGGTGTCACTGACTCGATGGACATGAGTGTGGGTGTTGGTGAGTTGGTGATGGACAGGGAGGCCTGGCATGCTGCAATTCATGGGGTCACAAAGAGTCAGACATGACTGAGCAACTGAACTGAACTGAACTAAACTGAAGCATTACTTTTCATGTGGAGAAAGAGGTATATTCAGAATCATCAAAAACAGCAATTCTCTGAAATCTCAAAATTTCCCCACAGCTTTCTCACACCCATTATCCACAGTCAATGAAAATACTGCCTTAGTTTGTATTTCTAATGTCTGCATAGGTTAAAGAATTTTGAGAAATAGTGTTCTAAATGGTTTTCCCTTTATCTCTGGAAATGTTAAATACTCGAATAATTATCACACACACAACTAAGTTATTGATTGTTATTATTACTCAGTTTTTCCCAACACCATGTGAAATGGAGAAATTTTTTTCTTTTTTTTACCCTCCTGCCCATTCAATGAAGTAGTCAAATGAAGATACTGAAGGCCAATGGACTGAATCTTCTTTGGCGTGTATCATCACACTGAAGCAAAAATAGACAAAAGCATATATGCGTAACAAGTTGGAGGAAGGAACTTCATCTTCTTAACTTGGCATCCCAGGAACCAGGGAGCACAGCTGGAGGTGGGCAGCAAGCAAGCCAGTGAAGCTTCATCTATATTTACAGCCACTTCTCATTGTTTGCTTTACAGTGACAGTGGTGATCAGATCAAATGGTGGCATTACAAATGTAACAGCACTTAAATCATCCTGAAACCATCCGCCCTGCACCTCCTCTCCATGGAAAAATTGTTTTCCAAGAAACCAGTCCCCGGTGCTAAGAAGGTTGAGAACCTCTGTTCTTAACACATCAGTATAGGAAGGTGGTTAATTGAGAATGTGAAGGAATAACACTTAGATACATTATCTTGCTTCCTTAATATGGATTTAACAAGGAAGAATGAAAGTTATCACCCTGTCTGCCAAATAATTAACCATGACTAGAATTCCCAGGGATTTGGAATCTACTTATCCTCATGGACTTTGAAAGGAAAATAGTTTCCTAAGTTTCTCATTAGGGTCAAGCCAAAGTAAGACAATATTTTGTTTGTTTTGAAGGTAGAGACACATCTAGAGCAATGCTTCAACTGCTAAATCAAAATCATTAGTGAATTCTGAAGTCAATTTGTTATGCACTGATCAACACTAAAAAGAAAGAAAGGAGTAGAATAGAATGAAATGGAACAACGTGGAAAGTATCAGTATGTTTCACTTATTATAAGGTAAGTATTATTTTTGTGAAACTTTAGCTTATAATGCTATGTGTGTGCATGTTTGTATGAATGGTATAAAAATGTAATAGGTTGGTGGAAACAAAATTAAGGTTTCATGCCATGATTTTAAATCATTATAACTAAGCTCAACACATCTGTATTAATCAAAATAGAAATCACTACAATCAACACATTTTTGCCAACGAGAAATAAGTTGGCTTATTCCTGTAGCATAACAATCTGTGCTTTGGAATTTGACTAACTCTTGGAAAGCATTTTCTGCATCCTACTGGTTGTGGAAACGTTTTGCCTGAAAAAAAGTTGTCAAGATGCTTGAAGAAGTGGTAGTTGGTGAGAGGTCATATAAATATGGCAGATGAGGCAAAACTTTGTAGCCCAGTTCATTCAACTTTTGAAGAACTGGTTGTGCAATGTGTTGTCAGGCATTGTCATGAAGAATTGGGCCCTTTCTGTTGACCACTGCTGGCTTCAGGTATTGCAGTTTTCAGTACATCTCAGTGATTTGCCGGAGAAGGCGATGGCATCCCACTCCATTACTCTTGCCTGGAAAATCCTATGTATGGAGGAGCCTGGTAGGCTGCAGTCCATGGGGTCACGAAGAGTCAGACACAACTGAGCGACTTCACTTTCACTTTTCACTTTCATGCATTGGAGAAGCAGATGGCAACCCACTCCAGTGAAGGGGGAGCCTGGTGGGCTGCCATCTATGGGGTCGTACAGAGTCGGACACAACTGAAGTGACTTAGCAGCAGCAGCAGTGATTTGCTGAGCATGCTTATCAGATGTAATGGTTTCGCTGGGATTCAGAAAGCTGGAGTGAATCAGATGGGCAGCAGACCACAAACAGTGGCCCTGACCTTTTTTTGGTACACATTTTGCTTTGGGAAAGGCTTTGGAGCTTCTTCTCAGTCCAGCCATTGAGCTGGTTGCTGCTGGTTGTCATATACTATCCACTTTTCATCGCACATCACAGTCTGATCAAGAAATGGTTTCTTGTTATCGCATAAGAATAAGAGAAGACGTCCGGTCCCATCACTTCATGGTAAATAGATGGGGAAATAATAGAAACAGTGACAGACTCTTTTAGGGGTCTCCAAAATCACTGCAGATGTTGACTGTAGCCATGAAATTAAAAGACACTTACGCCTTGGAAGAAAAGTTATGACCAACCTAGATAGCATATTCAAAAGCAGACATTACTTTGCCAACAAAGGTCCATCTAGTCAAGGCTATGGTTTTTCCAGTAGTCATGTATGGATGTGAGAGTTGGACTCTAAAGAAAGCAGAGCGCTGAAGAATTGATGCTTTTTTTAAAAATTAATTTATTTTAATTGGAGGTTAATTACTTTACACTATTGTATTGGTTTTTTGAACTGTGGTGTTGGAGAAGACTCTTGAGAGTCCCTTGGACTGCAAGGAGATCCAACCAGTCCATCCTAAAGAAAATCAGTCCTGAATATTCATTGGCAGGACTGATGTTGAAGCTGAAACCAATACTTTGGCTACCTGATGTGATAGAATTGACTCATTTGAAAAGACCCTGATGCTGGGAAAGACTGAAAGCAAGAGGAGAAGAGGACGACAGAGGATGAGATGGTTGGATGGCATCATCAACTCGCTGGACATGAGTTGGGGTAAGTTCCGGCAGTTGGTGATGAACAGGGAGGCCTGGTGTGTGCTGCAGTCCATGGGGTCACAAAGAGTCAGACATGACTGAACAGCTGAACTGAGCTGAAGAGAGACAACTCTTCAAAACAATAATTTTTTTTGATTTGTGGTCAGCTCATGAGACACTCACTGATTGAGCTTTTTCATCTTTCCATTTTGCTACAAGTGCCAAATGATGGTAGAATGGTCAAGGTTGAGTCCTTCAGCAACTTCTCTCTTGAGTCTTCTGCATTGACAGGTGGGTTCTTTAGCAATGCAGGAGACTTAAGAGAGTATGTTATTCCTTTGTAAAAACATTTCACTATTTATCCATTTTTCTCTAGTCACATATTGGAATGTTTCTAATTTTTGGCTATTACAAACCATGCTACAACAAACATCCTTATACACATCTTCTGGTTCTTTTGCTAGGTCATGGTGTTTGCATGCATTCTACTTTAGTCAGTACTGCCACTCAGTTTTCCAAAGTTGTACCAAGTTACACTTGCAAACAGCAGTAAATGAGAAATCCATTCTTTCCTTATTCTTGTCAATATTTGCTATTGTCTTTTTCATTTTAACAATTCTGGTGTTGTGAGTGGTATTACCTTGGGTTTTTAATTTAGCTTTCTTCAGTGGCTAATGAAGTTTAACACCCTTTTATATATATGTTGATTATTGGATATATTGTTTCTTAGATTCCAGTTCTAGTCTTTGGTCCATTTTTTCTAAAGGGTCGTCTGCCTATTTCTTATGATTTGTAGGTGTTACTTATACATTCAAATTCTTTATACAATGTTCACAAACAGGCAAGGTTTATCTATTTTAGTTTTTTGAAAAATACTTTAAATTGAAATAAATTTACATACACACACACACACACACACTCTCTCTTACACATACTACATGCACAAAGTAGTTGGTCTGACCTAAAGAAGTGGTTGCAATTCTCAGTCCTGGAAGGAACACAAGAGCTTTGGGTTTTCTAGATCATATAGTGTGCTTGAATCCTCTCAGATGCTTCTGTGCTAGCATGGTCACAGAAGGGGCTGACTCCATGGGACATGGAAGAAGTCAGCACCAATTGTCATGGTCTCAGGGCCTTACCGAAGGTGCCCATTATTGAAATGGTCATCAGCAAATGAGATCGTTGAAATTAAGAGCAATGTGGTGCCCTTTCTTATTTCACTAGGTTTTCCAAAACCTTGTATTCCGGTGTGTTGCAAGGACAAGAGAGGAAAGTGCTGAACACGCACTCAGGTTAATTTACTGCTAGTCTCAGGGTGTGAATTTTGAGGTAAAAGTGAATCCAATTTATAACTTTAAGAAATATTTTATCTCTCCTGTGTTCACATTGTAATTCCAATAGCTGTCAAACAAAAAGAGGTGATAACACACTTGTGCTAAGATCTTACTTCTCTGCTCCTCTATGTTTTCCTTTGTGGGTGATAAATCATAGATAAAATAGAAATTCAAATTCAGTGGAGGCTTAATATCTATTATTATGTGACTTAGGAAAAGTCAGTGAATAATTCAGTGAGTCAGTTCTTACACTCTTACTAACAGGATCTTGCTAGGATTAGAAAATGTTTCACAAGTCTTTTTTATCCCTGAATATGGTGTCACCATTCCTCTCTATGTTATTCTAAAAAGGAGAGAGAATAAAATGGTCACATTGGCTACTGTAATTAATTTTATTTTGATAAATTATCAAGAAATTTGTAGGGAGAAAAATTAAGATGGGTGTTAAGGTCAAGAGTTCAAAATCTGCTTTCCAGGTTCAAGGAGAGCAAAGCATCTATTTAAATCCAATGTTGTGAAATTTCAGATTTCCTAATGCTAGCTTAATTACCATACATTTTGTACACAAATTCTTTTATAACCTTTAGTAATTTGTGCTATCATAATGATTTCTTCTTTTATGTCAACCAACTTGCAGCAAAACTTCGTGATGAGAAAAATACATATCTATGTAAACTAATTTCATGATGATATTATTTTGAGTAATAAATACTTATTCAAAACTCCAATTGGCAGGAACACTTGTTAATTGCTGGTAAAGAATACAAGATGAGACTACCCTTTGGAAGATAGCCTGACAGTTTCTTAAAAAGTTAAACATAGTCTTAGGATACAGTCCAGTGATTGTACGCCTAGATACTTACTCTAATGAGTTAAGAAAATTATTTTATCACAAAAATCTGCACACAAGTGATTATAGCAACTTTATTCATAATTACCAAAAATGGGTGGCAACCAAGATATCCTTTAATCGATGAGTGGATGAACCATTATACATCCATACAGGGCTTCTCAGGTCACGCTACTGGTAAAGAATCCACCTTCCAATGCAGGAGACGCAAGAGATGCAGGTCCGATCCCTGGGTTGGGAAGGTCTCTTGAAATGGGAAATGGCACCCCACTCCAGTATTCTTGCCTGGAATATTCCATGGGCAGAGGAGCCTGGCAGGCTGTTGTTCATAGGCCACAGTTCATGGGGCCTCAAAGAGTCAGACATGACTGAGCGACTGAGCATACACACACACACACATCCCCATATTGGAATTTTATTCAACAATAAAAAGAAATATGTTAAAAAAAAAAAAAAGAAATATGTTATCAAACTAGGAAATGTCATGGAAGAATCTTAACTGTGTATTGCTAAGTGAAATAAGGCAGTATGAAAAGGTTGTATACTATATGATATTAACTATATGACATTCTGGAAAAAGCGACCTCCATAGACTGCAAAAATATCAATGGCTGCCACGAGTCTGGGAGAAGGGTAAGAGAATGAGTAGGTGGAGTACAGGGGATTTTCAGGACAAAGACATTTTTCTATACTATCATCATGTTATATATACGGTATTTTGTATTTGGCAAAATCCATAGAACTGTACAACATAAAGAGTGAATCCTAATGTAAATTCTTGTATTAACTAATAATAATATATCAATAGAGGTTCACCAGTTATAACAAATGTACCACACCAATGCAATAGATTAGTAACAGAGGAAACTAAGGAAGAGGCCCTTTATGGGAACTCTCTATATTTTCTATTCAGTTTTTCAGCAACCCTTAAACTGCTCTAAAAACTAAATTATTAATTAAAAAGACCCCAGTTGACTATATAACAATAGATTCACATTTTTTAATTAAATAACAATGCTATTTTCAACTTCTATTTGAATTCAATGGATTAAATAGGTAATTTAAAACAATTCTTTAAATAGGAACAATTAGAAAACTGGATCCCCATTTTATATCATATTAAAAATATTTCAGATAAAACTATGATTTAAATGGAAGTAAATATATAAATGGGGCTTCCCTGATATCTCAGAGGTAAAGAATATACTTGCAATGCAGGAGACATAGAAGAGGTGGTTCAATCCCTGGGTCAGGAATATCCCCTGGAGGAGAAAATGGCCACCCACTTCAGTATTCTTGCTAGGAGAAACCCATGGGCAGAGGAGTCTGGCAGGCTACAGTCTATGGGATTGCAAAGTTAGACATGACTGAGTGACTGAGCAGGTATGCACAAATATGTAAATAACATACATAATCTCTGGGCTAGGAAACACTTATTCATGCATGGAAATCTAGTATGATTGAGAGAGAGAGAGAGATTTTAATACACACAAATAAAAGTACATGTGGAAAAATATAAATAAAATCATTAGATTCTCATAAATGTTCAAATCTTATTTTCATATATTAAGAAAAGGCTGATATGTATACTATAGCAGGAGCTTTTATAAACTGTTAAGGAAAAAAATTCAAGCAGGGGACTTCCCTGGTGGTCCAGTGGCTAAGACTCAGAGCTCCCAATGCAGAAGGGCCTGGGTTCAATCCCTGGTTAGGAAACTAGATCCCACAGGCTGTGACTAAGACCTGGCACAGTCAAATAAATAAAGATTAAAAAAAAAATCAAGCTACCTAAACAGCAATAGAAATGAGGCAGAAATGTGAATATTCAGAGAAGCAAATTCAAATGGCCAAACCATGGACTTGTGTGAGAAATTTCTCCTTGTCCAAAAGGTATTCCTACTTTCTCCTGCTTACTCCCCTCTGTTGACCTGATCTAGATTATGTAGCAGAATTGGGAGTAGATGTTCCTACGGCTGTTGGAGAGGCAGTGGATGGGTCCCAATGCCTCTCCCATGAAGATGAGGGATGCCTTGTCATCCCCGTAGGACTGTAGCTAAAGATCACCAACAAGCTCCTTGGTGTGCACCCCCAAGAAAGCGCAGGTCCTGAACTACTAGAAGTTGAAAAAGAAATTTATTTCACCAACAGAGAGTAAACAACAAATTTTGTTTGCACCATTTCAGATAAGGAAGCGGTGGACATTAGAATAAGCTTTTGACTGATCATTGTCTCCTGGTACCCTAAACATTTATTATTATGAAGAATTTAAAAGCTATTTTGTCTAAAGTATATGGTTATCTGATTATCTGACTTTTACAAGGTCCTAAAGCAACTTTACTTTCCTATTGCAAAACATATGTTACTGTAGTTTCAGGGAAAAGAGTTTTGCAACAACATACCATATTTTTTCAACATGCAAAAGAATGGCATGGGATTTAAGACTGATTTTAATAACTGAATGATTCAAAATGTCTTTCAGTGTCATAATTGTACAAAAATGTTGATATGATTCTTGTGTAGCTAGCTAGTATATAAAAATTATTCTTTTAATTTTTAGATATTTTATAGTTTTTGTACATCCATATTATGGAAGGTCATGAAACCTGTCATAAAATAAGTATCAAAATACAAGACCAAAAAGAGGAGAAAAGTTGCACACTTTTTATAACCAAGATCATCTTTAAGCTCAAAGCCAAACATGCAAATTCTAACATTTTCCCTAAATCTGCTACATAACCAGGAGTCTTTTGGAGAGACTAAAAATAAGCAAAGTGTGAAAAGGAAACAATTCTAAATTCCATGTGTGTTAGCCAGGTTCAGAAGAACCCCAAGAAATTTAAATTCAGCTAATAGGTTTACAGTGAGCAATCCAGAGAATTAAAGATCCTTCAGCTTCAACAACAGCTCTTCTTTCTATTTGAAACTATATCCTGTTGCCTGGTTAAGGTTTTGCATTTTTAAGAGGCAGTGGCTGGTGCTTGCAATATGCACATTTCAGTTTAATTTCCATCTGGGTGAACAAGAAGTCAGCTGCCTGGAGCTGAGGCATATTTACTGTGGACACAGGTAAATTTGCTTAAACTACCCTAAGTGTAAAGAGAATAAGGCTTAGTTGAGTAAAGAGAGAGTACAAAAAACTCACTAGGATTAGAAATGATGGGTTAGGCAAATCTTCTTTGTAGCATTTGATATTTGCAATATGGAAATGAAATGCAGATCAGAAGAACTGCCTCTCGGACTTCTTAAAATACAGTGTCTCCTAAACTTCCTTTAAACAAAAACATCTAAGTTACGTTTCTATGTAGTTTGAGTATAGTAAGTTTAATATCACTCTGAGATATTTTTTTAAAACTCTATAGATAGGCTTTGGTGAAAACTAGTACTGTATTGAAGAGAACTATTGTATCATGAATGTCACTACCATACAGGAGACTTTTTGAGAAAAAGTAAGGCAGAATCCATTTTGTGAACAAACCGGTTTTGCAGAAGGAGTCATCAAAGTTCAGAATGTCTAACTGCGGTTTGATGAATCATGGCTTTAAAATTTGCTCCAGGGTGGGGAAGAGGGGGAGGGAGATTTGCAGGGAATTGCATGGTCCTGTCAGAACTTAAGTAAGGAAAAGATAATACCATGCCTTTTCTTGAAATACCAGTATTTTTCTTTTCATAGGCAGTCTGAGTTTAATGTGACACATGCTGGAAACTGAAACATAAACTCTTAAAAATAAACACAGAAGAAGCTTTTTTTTTTTTTTTCAAGTTACTCATTTCACTTTAAGTGAAAATGGCAGAAAAGTCACTCCCTTCCTTCCCCCTCAACCCCGGCCCCGTGGGAGGGCACTCGGAAGTGCTTAAAATACTTGTGTCTTGAAGATGCCGCAGTGCTTAATAATTTACGTAAAGTTCTTTCAGCTATTGAAACATACCATTCTTTATTTCTGCTGGTCTCCTGAAGGCTCAGAAAAGACTCTAAGACTGATTTCTAGCGCAGGGCATTCTCTGCCTTTGAGCTTCTCTCTGTGGAAATTCTGTTCATATTTTTAGACACAGCTCAAAAGCTAATCCTCTGCAGCATAACTTCAAATCTCTACAGAAAGGAGTGCTGCTTCTCAGGAAAGCAAACAGCACATTTTTTGGATCTTGAATACAGAATCATTTTAATTGAATGTTTAGTATACCTATTTTTAAAAATAATTTTATTTATTTATGGATTTTTGGCTATGCGGGCTCTTCATTGCTTCCTGGGCTTTTCTCTATTGTGGCCAGAGGAGATTACTGTCTAGTTTCAGTCCACGGGCTTCTCTTGTTGTGGAGCCTGGCTCTAGAGCACAGGCTCAGTAGCTGTCGTGCTCAGACTTAGTTGCTTTGTGGCATGTGGGATTCTCCTAGACCAGGGATTGAACCCATTTCTCCTGCATTGTCAGGCAGATTCCTTACCTCTGAGCCACCAGGGGAGCCCCTAGTATACCTGTTTTTGTATTGTTTCTCTCACCTACTAGATCAAGTTTCTTTGGATGCATTCTTATTCAGCTTCAAATTCTCCACAGGGTTTTCCACACTGTAGGGACACACACACTGAAAATCAAACATTTATTCAATTACTTAGCAGAATTATTCAGCCCTATAGTCACAATGTGTGAGCCTTCCAACAGATGTTAGCAATCTCTTGTATTAGGTCCTCTTCCAAGCCCTGGGGCTTGGTGAAACACAAGCAAAAATCTACCATCCGTATAGAACTAACATTTTAATGACACTAGTTTTATTATGTCAGAGAACCTACTCCAAAAAGAAAACTTAAACTTTCTATCTCTATGGAATTTTTAAATAGTCTACTCATAAATAGTGGAGGCTTTGAAACTGCACCTTTGCCTTATGAGGTAACTGCAGGCAACAGATCATGTATGGAAGGTTGTCTGATAGTTTAGGTTGTTCTCTTATAAACATAGCCAATATCTTTGATTTTTTTTTTAAAAGCTAGAGTAAGTTGCTAACATAAGGCAGTGAAAATTAATGCTTTGAAAGCATCTAAATGCAATTCTCTGACCTCTGTCGACACACTGTGAAGAAATCACATCTACCCCTCTATAGTATGGATCAGAAAGGGTTATGAGAAAAGAGAACTCTGAAAAAGGCAGGATCAGCACTGTGTCCAAGGGTGAAAGTCAAATTCAAGAGGAAGTGCTTGTCCCACATTAGCCAATAGAAGCAGAAGCACGTAGAGGAGGATTAGAAGACAAATCAACTAAAGCTAATTATAGTCGCTCTTAACAGTAGAGAAGCAAAAGGCCAGACTCTTCAAAGTCTTTGTAAAGGGCCAGAACAGGATGGAGGGTGTTAAGGAATTATTAATACTTACTGAGCTCTTACAGGTAAGAGTGCTAAGTCACCTCAGTCATGTCCGACTCTTTGCAACCCCATGGACTGTAGCCCACCAGGCTCCTCTGTCCATGGGATTTCCCAGGCAAGAATACTGGAGTGAGTTGCCATTTGCTTCTCCAGGGGATCTTCCTGACCCAGGGATCAAACCCACATCTCTTGCCTCTCCTGCATTGCAAGTAGGTTCTTTACCACTGGCACCATCTGGGAAGTTCTCCAGGTAAAAGTAAGGAGGCTTTACTAAGGAAGAGGGCAGAGGGCTAGATTCAAGACACAGAGGGAAGCTCTTGATAAGATAAGCACTATGGAAACCTCAGCAACTTGCCAGGGGAAAATAGCATTAGAAGTAAAGAAAGCTTTTCAACTAGTTTCTTTTTATATGTCAATTATCGTCTCTTTCATATAAATAGTATCTGTGGTATTGTTAGTTTGTGCTGTTATATATAAGTCCCCTGGATAAATCACGTTTGCTAGTGCAAACACTGAACTCCAACAAGCGCAGTCAGAATGGGGAAGATAGAAGAGAACAGAATTAGGGTTCTCTTTTTTAACTCAAGAGCAGATCTAGCCCTCAGACTCTTAGAACTAGAAATTTGGATGTGGTTTGAAGTTTCTTTCTTTTTCTCTTATCTCTGCATTAATCAGACCAGCTTTTCTCCTAATGGTGGGAAACTTGACAGACAACATTCTTGTTCTTCAGGCTTCTCATCACTTGTCTATCAAAGAAGCATTGCTTCTGTCTCTGTGTTGGGGAAAAAATACTGGAAGGGTTGCTATTGGCATATTTTGGATCAGTCACTTATTTCTGAAGCCAACTACTGTGGTCAGAGTTAATTTACTGTGACTGAAAGACCTACCTAGAACCAGTTGGTTGATTTTATCCAAAAGAAAGTAGGATTAATCTTCGCATCAGTAAGAATGTTCTCAGACAAAGCAATAAACGTCTACAGCATTCTTTCAGGGAGGAAATCCAGTTTTCCTCAGTGTCTCCACTTTTATTGTCTGGAAAGGTTTAAAATACTTAGCTTTTAGCCTAAAATGTATTGCCTTTATTTCCCCCCTTGGTATAGCTGGATAAACATCTTCTATAGTCTATATAGTGATTTATGGATAATAGGAACTTTTAAATGTAAGTAAAATTTTTGTACATTTTTGTACAAAAAAATCAAATCCTACTTTCAGTATAAATAGCATTAAAGTTAGATTTGTTTAATTCTTTAAACATTTGATATTTCTACAAATATAAGTTTGTAACCAGTGCCACAAACAAATCAGGCCTATTTTCTTTTTACAAGTGTCATAAAACCTCATTTCATTTATTCTTTATTGTAGTGAAATATTGTGAAGGTGAGGAAAATATAGGCCATATCAATGTCCAACTGCCAACATGACATTTTTGTTGTTCTTTCATTTTTGTACTCTGGTCACAAGCCTTTATATGGTACATCACTGCAGAGTTCCAGTATGTAATTCTCTCATTTTAATCATGGTTGACTGCCATATACTTTCTCGTGTATGTGTGCTCATTCACTGAGTCATGTTTACCTCTTTGCAACCCCATGGACTGTAGCCCACCAGGCTCCTCTGTCCATGGGATTTTTTCAGGCAAGAATACTGGACCAGGTTGCCATTTCCTTCTCCAGGGGACCTTGCCGACCCATGGATTGAACCCAAGTCTCTTACTTGGGAGGCGGATTCTTTACCACTGAGCCACTAATCTGGGTTATAATATTTAAATTTCTTTTAAAAGAAAAGCAAAATCTAAAGCAAAAGCATTTGTTTTGTTTCAAAAAATAAAGATGTTTTTCCTTTAAAAAAAACAGTCATTTTGTAAAGATTGCTACCTTGCTTTTCTTTTTTATATGTATTATTATTTTATATATATTATACATATGATATAAAAATGATATAATATTATTTTATTTATTATTGAGAGCATTAACCAACATCTGTCATTTTTAGTCTTGTTTTTCTCCTAATAGTTGATCTTTTCATTTTACTTTTTTTGATGCCCAAAGGTAATGAACCACTTTCATATACATTCATAGATTATAATTGTACTATCATAAAGGAAAATGAGGATTTCAGGTAGAACTCTGTGGAAGAAAATGTGTATGTGTGTATATATTATATATATTCTGTCAGTGCTGAGAATATATGTATATGTGTATATATACATATATATATGAAGTAAAATAATAGAACAATTTCTATTTTTAATTGACCAGTTTAAGCAACTGCCATGTTCATTAACAGCCTATTGTTACCCCAGTTCTGTACCTGTCCTTCGGATAAAATCCTATTTTGCAGTCTCAGGAAGAAACTCTTTCCTTCAGTATCTTTTCTGGGGGGAAAGGCAGAACATGATTTATAAAGTAAAAATGTAAGAATTTCATCTCTTGGTTTAATGTCTCAGTTCAGTTAAGTTCAGTTGCTCAGTTGTGTCCGACTCTTTGCAACCCCATGAATCACAGCACGCCAGGCCTCCCTGTCCATCACCAACTCCCGGAGTTCACCCAGACTCACGTCCATCCAGTCGGTGATGCCATCCAGCCATCTCATCCTCTGTCGTTCCCTTCTCCTCCTGCCCCCAATCCCTCCCAGCATCAGTCTTTTCCAATGAGTCAACTCTTCGCATGAGGTTTAATGTCTAAAAAGACCTAAAGAAAGTGAAGATAATGCATTGGTTAAATATTATTTTTGCTTGTTTTATTTTGTTTTTCCCTTCTCTGCAGTCAACAACTAAAACCCTGAAGGCTGCCTCTTCCTCTCCCATTCTGTCCTCTTCACATGTATCCTTGGCCAAACCAGACCAATTTCTCTACCATTTTCCAAATAATCTCCATTCCTGCTCATGCACAATTGCTCGTTCTGTTTCCAGTAAAGACACTCCCCTTTTCCCCCATAAGTCTTTGCATTCTTTAAAGCGCAGCTGCAACCTATACTATGTATTCCTTAACTTTCTAGTTCATTCCTTTGAGTAAACAATCATACTCTTGTGTATACTTGTACTTAATAGTTCCTTAGTCTTAGAAACTTCTTTAGAGAACCGACAGACTTTTCAAAGCTTCTTTAATTTCAACCTTAAAAAGATCCAATTAGTTTTCTGTTGATAAAAGTGAGGTAAGGCTCACGGGATTCAGATTTTTTTTTCTTCTAAAAGAAAAGCGAATTGTGACAATATTTGAACTTTGTTTAGGACCACAAATGACATCCCTGCCTACTACAAACAGCACAGTTCACAGTACATGTTCCAGTTGTTGTTCACATGTTCCCATTCAGAATTAGAAGGAAAAATGAGAAAAATCAAACTGTGACATAAGAGGAAGATGGCACTGAATTCTTTTTTAAATAATTTGGTATGAATATACAATTACTTGTGTGGGTTTTTTGTGTAACTGTGTGTTTGATATATATCCCTCTTAAAAGACTGTAAGTTCCCTGATTTATTTCTTATTAGTTCCACTCCCCAGCAGAGTGCCTGGACTACAACAGACACTAAATAAGTTCTTGTTAAAGGAATAATGAATGATAAGATATCTCTGTATTAGAATGAGCTCACTTGTCTGAGGAATTCTTTAATAGTAAGGTATCAAACAGAACAATCTGGTTGACTTTCCATGATTGGAAAGTTGTTACTATTCTTTTGAGCACAAAGGAAATCTACTAGCCATGCTTGAACAGAATGAAGGTGAACCAATACTGAGTGTTAAATAATACAATGCAGGTGCTATGACTAACAGATATGGACAGTTTTTATCTCTGAGGTCAATTCTAGTTTCAGTTTCTATTTTCTAACATTCTTTTTTCTCCTTTCATTTTAAAATGAATTTTTTTTTACTGTTAATGACATGATGATAGTAATGAAGAATGGCTTTCTTCCTTAATAACCCATTGTAGACCCATCGTTAACTAACAAAATTTGGAGTGAACAGAATGGGATTTACAAGGATATCTAAGTAAGGAAAAAAGTATTATTTCTGTATAATTTTTGAAAACAGAACTGGAATGTAAAGGAAGGTGGACAGGAACATTCTAAGGGTGAAGCTCACGGAGAGAATTAAGGATGTAAGAAGCACTGTTAATACTCCCCTGACTTTAAGTTCCTGAGTAAATAAATCCTTTCCATAGTCCCAGTGTAGAGCTGTCTGAAACTGAATAAATAAGGAGGGAATTCAGTCCATCATGATAAACCTGAATTAAGACTCGTTTCTTTAATACTCTGGCTATTGGTGATATAAAGTACATCTCTGACCAATCAACAGGATTGATTTACCCATGATTCTGAACTTTGAAACATAAAACTTTACATGGCTTTGTCCCTAAGTGGGCAGGTGGCAGGGTAATGGTGCCATTGTGTTTATTTATGGTTGACTAGCTCCAGTACTCTTGCCTGGAAAATCCCATGGATGGAGCATCCTGGTAGGCTACAGTCCACAGGGTCGCTAAGAGTTGGGCACGACTGAGCGACTTCACTTTCACTTTTCACTTTTCACTTTTCACTTTCATGCATTGGAGAAGGAAATGGCAACCCACTCCAGTATTCTTGCCTAGAGAATCTCTAGGATGGGGGAGCCTAGTGGGCTGCCGTCTATGGGGTCACACAGAGTCGGACATGACTGAAGCGACTTAGCAGCAGAAACCAATCTATAAGACACACTCAGGCACTACTGATATTCCTGAGACAAGCCTCAATTTTCCATTTGCCTCAAATGGAAACCAAGGAGAGTGGAGAGGCATTTCACAGCCCCAGTAGAAATGCTTTACATCTCTATCACAATGCTTTATCATTTAAGTTTTACAACACTGAATTGGTTCCATGCTGCTGTAACACAAATGTATAAGTGTGTGTGCATGTGTGAGCATCTGTGTCCGTGTGTGTTTAACACTTACTCAATGTCTGGGTTCCTAGGTAGCAGTCACTTCAATTTTCTCAGTATTTTTGACAATGACAATGGACATTGTCATTATTCAAATGGACAGTGTCCATTTGGAATGGACATTGCAAAGCATTTCCTTTGGAAAAAGTTTAAACACATTGGAATAGTGGACTCTGCTATAGGGTCTGGCTCAGAGGGAACTGTAGTTATTGTGTTATATCCATCTTACCCTCATTCCTGCATAGATACTTCATTTTCACCAAGGCTAATAAGGCAAATGTTGATTCAGAAAGGTACATTTACTTCTGGTCATTATTCAGTTTAAATTATTCATTTTACCTAGAAAATACATTAGAATGGTACTTACTAAAACCAGGAACATAAATAATATAAGACAGTTCAGATAAGGTGCTTCAAACCACTTTGTTGGTTTGAGTGGAATATTTAAAATACTTATAGCTAGACATACATATTATGTTGCTTATTTCTGAATATGTATTTTAAAGTTGTCTTCATGCCAAGAATCATGTTACTGTTGAAATGAAGTATATGATTGAGCATTTAGAACCTTATTTTCTGACTGTGCCTGATTGTTGACAAAACCATCATGTGGGCAGGGTTATTAAAAAGTGCCTAGAGCTCTCTCCTGGAGAAGGCAATGGCACCCCACTCCAGTACTCTTGCCTGGCAAATCCCATGGACAGAGGAGCCTGGTAGGCTGGGAGTCGGACACAACTGAGCGACTTCACTTTCACTTTTCACTTTCATGCATTGGAGAAGGAAATGGCAACCCGCTCCAGTGTTCTTGCCTGGAGAATCCCAGGGACGGGGGACCTTGGTGGGCTGGTGTCTCTGGGGTCTCACAGAGTCAGACACGATTGAAGCAACTTAGCAGCAGCAGCAGAGCTTTCTTCTCAATTGTGTAACTATAAAGTCGTTTAAGTGAGAGAGGTGGAAGTGAAATCCCATCTGCTACATCCATCAAGGGTGAAATTTTCTATTGGTTTTACATTTCAGGGCTTGCAAAACTTTTTTCACATATATTTATTTCATCCACATAATTATATTGTGAGAAAGATTGGGTAGGTAATATTGCACATATTTCAAAACTGAAATGCACTGAAGTTGAGATTTTGTTAAAGTGAATAATTAACAAATAGAGGAGTCAGGACTTGAATCTAGATTTATAGTGCAGACCACAATGCCCAATTTGACTTAGCTATTTGGAGGCATAAAGTTATCTACAATTCTAAATTAAAGACTGACAAAAATTTAGAAAGACAATTTTTGATTGGCAATAAAATAAAAACATAAGACTGGAATATGAGGGCTATAGTGACTACAAACCTACATATACACCTGCCATGTAATACTGATAGACCCACAGGCATCCACTTTGTTTCCCTTCTGTAGGAGGGTGGGGAGCCTCAAAAGGACACTCATGTTTCTAACTACTACATCATTATTCAATTTCCTGCATGATTCTTGAAAAACCAGCTCTTCTGGAGTTAGCACTCATGATCTGTTCATACTCTTCAAAGTTTTTTTTTTCCTTTTTGAAACTTTTTTTCTTCTCAGTAATTTTTCATACTTGACATTTGAGACAAAGCTGAGTGATGAAATAATGAGATGGTTTGATTCATTCTTTGTCTTTATAATGAAGAAAATGCAGTGCAAAGGCACCATGTCTGCCTAGTTTTTGTCCACTAAAAATCTTTTCTCTGCGTTGATTGCTCTTGAACTTCACTGTTTTTCTTTATTTCCTTTGACTTTGAATCCTTGAATTACATCTTACCTTTCAATTTTTAGGTTGGAAACTTCTTTCATTATATCTTGGATCCTGTGTCATGAAATCATTGAAATACTTTGGTTCCAATTTTCTTAGAGCTCCTTAGAAAATAAATATATAAGCTGACTGTCCAAACAATTTTCTTTGATTTTTTTTTATTTCAAATAAGTTATGATCCCCCACAAAACTGTCAAGAATAAGTTTTATTGGTTACAACAAATGTAATACAAAATGTCATTATTCCATCTTCAAAACAAACCAACTAGAAAACTACAAAAACATAATATAAATCAAAAGCATAGATATCATGATTTACTTTGATTTCACAGGTATTGGAGAATAATCCAATTAAATAAACTTCAAAATACTCTTCCATTCTGTATGTGCAATATATTTAAATAACTGATGATTTTTTTTATTGGAATTTATGTTTTATTCAGCTTTCTAGTAATTTAGAAAGTTTCTTTTTTGGGATTATTTCTTTTCATTTTTTTTCTTTTTAATTTATTTTTTTATTGAAGGATGATTGCTTTACAGAATTTTGTTGTTTTCTGTCAAACCTCATGAGTCAGCCATAGGTATACATATATCTCCTCCCTTTTGAACCTCCCTCCCATCTCCCTTCCCAGCCCACCCCTCTAGGTTGATACAGAGCCCTTTTTTGAGTTTCCTGAGCCATACAGCAAATTCCTGTTGGCTATTTATTTTACATATGGTTAATGTTGGCTTTCATGTTACTCTTTTCATACATCTCACTCTCTCCTCCCCTCCCCCCATGTCCATAAGTCTATTCTCTATGTCTGTTTCTCCACTGTTGCCCTGTAAATAAATTCTTCAGTACCATTCTTCTAGATTCCATATATATGTGTTAGAATATGCTATTTATCTTTCTCTTTCTGACTCACTTCACACTGTATAATAGATTCTAGGTTCATCCACCTCATCAGAACTGACTTAAATGTGTTCCTTCCTTTGGCTGAGTAATATTCTGTTGTGTATATGTACCACAACTTCTTTATCCATTCATCTGTTGATGGACATATAGGTTGCTTCCATGTTCTAGCTATTGTAAATAGTGCTTCAATGAACAATAGGATACATGTGTCTTTTTCAATTTTGGTTTCTTCAGGGTATATGCCTAGGAGTGTGATTGCTGGGTTATATGGTAATTTTATTCCTAGTTTTTTAAGGAATCTCCGTACTGTCTTCCATAGTGGCTGTATCAATTTGCATTCCTACCAATAGTGCAAGAGTGTTCCCTTTACTCCACACCCTCTCCAGCATTTATTGTTTATAGACTTTTTGATGATGGCCATTCTGACCAGTGTGAAATAATATCTCATTGTAGTTTTTATTTTCATTTCTCTAATAATGAGCTATGTTGAGCATATTTTCATGTGATTACTAGCTATCTATATGTCTTCTTTGGAGAAATGTCTGTTTAGGTCTTTTTCCCACTTTTTGATAGGATTGTTTGTTTTTCTGGCATTGAGTTGTATGAGCTGCTTGCATATTTTGGAAATTAATCCTTCATCAGTTGTTTCGTTTGCTATTATTTTCTCCCATTCTGAGTGTTGTCGTTTCACCTTGCTTATAGTTTCCTTTGCTGTGCAAAAGCTTTTAAGTTTAATCAGGTCCTACTTGCTTACTTTTCATTCTATTTCCATTACTCTAGGAGGTGGGTCATAGAGGATCTTGCTTTAATTTAGGTCATCAGGTGTTCTGCCTATGTTTTCCTCTAAAAGTTTTATAGTTTCTGGTCTTACATTTAGGTCTTTACTCCATTTTGAGTTTATCTTTGTGTGTGGTGTTAGGAAGTGTTCTAATTTCATTCTTTTACATGTAGCTATCCAGTTTTCTCAGCATGATCTATTGAAGAGGCTGCCTTTGCCTCTTCAGAAATAAGGTACTCACAGGTGCATGAGTACCTATTTATTTCTGGGTTTTCTATCTTTTTCCATTGGTCTATATTTCTGCTTTTGTGCCAGTACCGTACTGTCTTTATGTCTGTAGCTTTGTAATATAATCTGAAGTCAGGAAGGGTGATTCCTCCAGTTCCATTCTTCTTTCTCAAGACTGCTTTGGCTATTCAGGATCTTTTGTGTTTCTATATGAATTGTGAAATTTTTGGTTCTAGTTCTGTGAAAAATGCCTTTGGTAATTTGATAGGGATTGCATTGAATCTGTAGATTGCTTTTGGTAGTATAGCCATTTTCACAATACTGATTCTTCCTACCTAGGAACATGGAATATCTCTCCATCTGTTTATGTCATCTTTGATTTTTTTCCTTCATGTCTTATAATTATCTGTGTACAGTTCTTTCATCTTCTTGGGTAAGTTTATTCCTAGATATTTAATTATTTTTGTTACAATGGTGAATGAGATTGATTCTTTAATTTCTCTTTCTGATTTTTCATTGTTATTATATAGAAATGCAAGTGATTTCTGTGTATTGGTTTTGTATCCTGCAACTTTGCTAAATTCACTGATTAGCTCTAGTAATTTTCTGATACTATCTTTAATCTTTACAGTATACAGTATCATGTCATCTGCAAACAGTGAGAGCTTTACTTCTTCTTTTCTGCTCTGGATTCTCATATCAGACAAAATAGATCTTAAAATAAAGAATATTACAAGAGATAAGGAAGGACACTACATAATGATCAAGGATCAATCCAAGAGGAAGACATAGCAATTGTAAATATCCAACATAGGGACACCTCAATACATAAGACAAACACTAGTGTACATAAAAGGAGAAATTGAAAGTAAGACAATAATAGTAAGAGACTTTAACACCCCACTCACACTAATGGACAGATCATCAAAACAGAAAATCAGTAAGGAAACATGTCTTAAATGACATATTAGATGAGATGGATCTTATTGATATCTTGAGAACATTCCATCCAAATGCAGAAGAATACACCTTCTTCAGGATAGACCACATCTTGGGTCACAAATCAAACCTCAGCAAATAAGAAAATTGAAATCATATAAACCTCTTCTCTGACCACAATGCTATGAGACTAGATATCAATTATGAGAAGAAGAAAAAAACTGTAAGAAACACAAACACATGGAGATTAAACATCACGTTTCTAAATAATCAACAGGTTACTGAAGAAATCAAAAGGGAAATCAAAAAAGGTCTAGAAACAAATGACAATGAAAACATGGCAACTCAAAACCTATGGGATGCAGTAAAAGCAGTTCTAAGAAGGAAGTTTATAGCAATACAATCCTACCTCAAGAAACAAAAAAGACATCAAATAGACAACCTAACTTTACACCTAAAACAGCTGGGAAAAGAAGAACAAAAAGAAAATTAGTAGAAGAAAGGAAATAACAAAGATCTGAGTAGAAATAAGTGAAAAAGAAATGAAACAGTCAATAATAAAGATGAATAAAATTCAGAGCTGGTTCTTTGAGAAAATAAACAAAATTGGCAAACCTTTAGCCAGACTCATCAAGAAAAAAAGAGAGAAGAATCAAATCAACAAAATTAGAAATGAAAAAGGAGAGGTTACAACAGACAATGCAGAAATACAAAGGATCATAAGAGAGTATTATGAACAACTATATGGCAATAAAATGGATAACTTGGAAAAAATGGACAGATTCATAGAAAAGTTCAATCTTCCAAGACTGAATCGGGAAAAATTAGAAATTATGAACAACCCAATCACAAGCACTGAAATTGAAGCTGTGATAAAAAAATCTCCCAAAAAACAAAAGCCCAGGACCAGATGGCTTCCCAGAAGAATTCTATCAAACATTAAGAGAAGAGCTAATGCCTATCCTAAAACTCTTTCAAAAAATTACAGAGGAAGGAACAGTTCCAAACTCATTCTATGAGGCCACCATCACCCTGATACCAAAACCAGACAAGATAACATGAAAAAGGAAAACTACAGGCCAATATCACTGATAAACATAGATGCAAAAATCCTCAACAAAATTTTAGCAAACAGAATTCAACAACATATCAAAAAGCTCATACCACATGATTGAATTGGGTTTATTTCAGGAATGCAAGGACTCTTCAATATATGCAAATCAATCAATGTGGTACACCATATTGAAAAATTAAATGATAAAAATCATATGATAATCTCAATAGATGCAGAAAAAGCCTTTGACAAAATTCAGCACCCATTTATGATTAAAACTCTTCAAAAAATGGGCATAGAAGGAACCTACTTTAACATGGTAAAGGCTATATATAATAAGCCTACAGCAAACATTATTCTCAATAGTGATAAACTGAAAGCATACCCCCTAAGATCAGGAACAAGACAAGGGTGTCCACTTTCACCACTATTATTCAACATAGTTTTGGAAGTCCTAGCTATAGCAATCAGAGTAGAAAGCTTTATGATGTAAAGTATTTTGCTTCCATTGATGATGTGACTGATTGGGGGAAATATTAAAAATTCCAATTTAAAGACTTTCCTGATTGTTGAAGAGCCAAAAATAAATGATTTGATTTTCATCATTCTCAAAGTACCCATCTTAGATTTTTTTTTAAGTATCATCAAGATGATGACTTACTCTCACCAAAAAAAAAAAAAAGTCCTTATACTTTCTACAGATTTGAGCTTAAAATACAGCAATGATTTTTAGGAAGCAAAGCTTAGGAAACCCTGTGTTTCTTCTTACAGAAATAAATTTGTGAAAGAAAAATGATCTACCATAAATTTACCTCTTTCAAGTGAGAGGAGATTCAGAAACTTTTGATGGGTCATCAGTAAATGTTTTCCTGCTAAGACCGTGATGATTGACTAATATTTCAGCACAATTTTGGGTAGAGGAGCAACGCAATTAAGACATGTTCTAGGAAATATTCTCTTCTACTTAACATGATACTTAGTTAATGCTAGGATGACATACTTCTTTCTGAGAATATGACAAAACATATGAGGAAACAGGGAGTATCGGCTGAAAGGTACCTCTTGAAAGTATTTGGATTATGGACAGTTACCTCATCTGTCAGGGACACAGAAAGCTACTTTGATGAGCAAGAGGCAGAACATATCCTGAGTACAAATGGGGAGGCTTGCTACAACTGGTTCATCAGGGTAGGGCCACAAGAGTCAACCAAGGAAAATACTACATCATACATAAAATGCAAACATCAAGCCAACTGTTGGCCAGAGTCCTGATAGAGTCCTTAATAAGATTACTAGGAAATAAATACCTTGGCTCACCGTAGAGTATACAATGTGAATCATAAATTCTCATTCACTTCAGTTTGTCAGTAGTGTCCAACTCTTTGCAACCCCATGAATCACAGCACGCCAGGCCTCCCTGTCCATCACCAACTCCTGGAGTTCACTCAGACTCATTTCCATCAAGTTGGTGATACCATCCAGCCATCTCATCCTCTGTCGTCCCCTTCTCCTCCTGCCCCCAATCCCTCCCAGCATCTGAGTCTTTTCCAATGAGTCAACTCTTCACATGACGTGGCCAAAGTACTGGAGTTTCAGCTTTAGCATCATTCCCTCCAAAGAAATCCCAGGGCTGATCTCCTTCAGCATGGACTGGTTGGATCTCCTTGCAGTCCAAGGGACTCTCAAGAGTCTTCTCCAACACCACAGTTCAAAAGCATCAATTCTTTGGCACTCAGCTGTCTTCACAGTCCAACTCTCACATCCATACATGACCACCGGAAAAACCATAGCCTTGACTAGACAGACATTTGTTGGCAAAGTAATGTCTCTGCTTTTGAGTATGCTATCTAGGTTGGTTATAACTTTCCTTCCAAGGAGTAAGTGTCTTTTAATTTCATGGCTGCAATCACCATCTGCAGTGATTTTAGAGCCCCCCAAAGTAAAGTCTGACACTGTTTCCACTGTTTCCCCATCTATTTCCCATGAAGTGATGGGACCAGATGCCATGATCTTCGTTTTCTGAATGTTGAGCTTTAAGCCAACTTGTTCACTCTCCTCTTTCACTTTCATCAAGAGGCTTTTTAGTTCCTCTTCACTTTCTGCCATAAGGGTGGTGTCATCTGCATATCTGAGGTTATTGATATTTCTCCCAGCAATCTTGATTCCAGCTTGTGCTTCTTCCAGCCCAGCGTTTCTCATGATGTACTCTGCATAGAAGTTAAATAAGCAGGGTGACAATATACTGCCTTGATGTACTCCTTTTCCTATTTGGAACCAGTCTGTTGTTCCATGTCCAGTTCTAACTGTTGCTTCCTGAGCTGCACATGGGTTTCTCAAGAGGCAGGTCAGGTGGTCTGGTATTCCCATCTCCTTCAGAATTTTCCACAGTTTATTGTGATCCACACAGTCAAAGACTTTGGCATAGTCAATATAGCAGAAATAGATGTTTTTCTGGAACTCTCTCTTGCTTTTTCCATGATCCAGCAGATGTTGGCAATTTGATCTCTGGTTCCTCTGCCTTTTCTAAAACCACCTTGAACATCTGGAAGTTCATTGCTCACGTATTGCTGAAGTGGTTAGCTAATTTGAATTGACACTTTGTGGGTCATTTATTATTGATGGAGTTCCAAGTATAGAGGTTATTCTATTTTTTACTGTTTTCTTTATGGGATTGGATGTGCAGAAAACTTTACACGTCCAGTAAATAACTTCACCCAAACTCTAGTGTGATGAAACATTGAGTTATGAAGATGTTTTTAATTAAACTATTTTATAAAAGCTCTAATTTAAAACATTAGATTAAAACTAGAAATAGTAAGAGAAACAAAATTAATTTTTTACAAAAATAAAGATTATAATTAAGTTTTAGAGAATTAGTCATTACAAAGTAAATCTACAGGTTACAGAGTAAAGCAGTAGCATTAGGTGAAGATTTAAAGCTAGATATAATTAAACTACTTTGAATCATACCCACTTATTTTTCACTTTGTATTTTCTATATGTCTTATATGTAGAACATGAACATTTTCTAGAGAAAGACTCTTTTCCATCCAAAATCAGCTTTCATATTTTTTCTGTTTCCCATTTTGCTTTAGCCCATCTTAAGTAATAAAGGTAAAAGGTAACATTTATTGCTCACATTCACACTATAGAGCATTATACAAAAACTTTGTACCGTGTATTACCAGAGATAATTCTTAAAACCATCTGCAAACCAGATACCAGTATTTTCCTTCCCTTACAAGAGGCCTTACATTGGTTAAATAACTTGCCCACAGTCTGTATGTGAAAGAACATGAACTTAAACTGGGGTCAATTATTTTCTAAACACCATTCTCTGAAAAGCTATGCCATAAGCAATCTAGGTGCAAGCCTCCTCCTTATAGAACTTTCATTTTAATATAGTTTAGTGTTAAGTGTATTTCAAATATTATGAGAAAATGAATTAAGCCAGAGGAGTAAAACTTTATTTCACACACATACTTTTTTGTTGCAATTTGTTTATTTTGTTTTTACCATGCCTTTTTCCTTTTTTAAAATTTTTTTAACTTTCCATTTAAACTGGAGTATAGTTGATTGTTTTTTTTTACCATTCATAAGGAAGTTTTGGGGGGACTAAATTTATGTCATTTCTCTCATAATTAAAAGAGAGATGGTGTCAATGTCATTTACTTTTTGTATCCATGGATATGATGTGAAGATGATGTATTTAGAATAATAAGATGAAGAGAGTTCATCTTTCTAAGAATTAACAGCAGAGATTCTGGAATCTAATTACTGCAGAACAAATTTGAATTGCTATTTACTAACTATATAAATTTTACCAAGTTTCTTAATCTTTCTGTGCCTCAATTTCACATCTGAAAAATATACATAACAACTAATATTCCATATAGTTGCTACTTGATTATATGAGAAAAATCTGTGTAGAAAGTTTAGCACAATATCTGGTAGATAGACATTTCTCAGAAAAAGATTTATTTTCTGGGCTTCCCTGCTGGTCCAGTGGTTAGGAGTCCGCCTTGCAATGCAGGGGACACCGGTTCGATTCCCGGTTCAGGAAGATCCCACATGCCACAGGGCAACTAAGCATTGCAACGAAGATCCAGCACAGCCACCAAAATAAATAAGTAAATCTTTAAAAAAAAAAAAAAAAGATTTATTTTCTTTGTCGCAACAAATGAACAAAAGACTAGACCATAAAAATAAGAAGACGGCCTCTAGACCATATTAAAGAAGATGATTTTCCAATATAAAAGTGACTTTTGAAATAAGACAAGTTTAGGTTTTCTTTTGAAAATGGTTTTTTACCAGTTTGCTTTTTTTTCAGAATAAAAAGTTATTTTAGGGAATGAATTCATTTTTAGTACTGCTTTGATGTTTTCTGAACTTCTTTCCGTGTTTTGAGACACATGATTCAATTTTCCTAAGAATTTATTCCTTAAGGAAAATAGATTAGAAGAGATCTTAAGAAGCTGAAAGAAAACAAGTGAATTATTTATGATTGCATTTCTCCTGATTGTGTTTGTGAGCTGCCATTCAGAACAAGCAAAATGTTTATCATTTTATTATCAGAAGACTGTATGTCATAAAAAAGGAATGAGGTAAGTTTTATAAATGATCTAAGGAAAAACTGAAGAAAAAGAAGCAGCAGGTTAGAAATGTTGCCAGTGATGCTATAGAAGCAGAAATATTACTGATACTAGAAACCAAGGAGGAGAGAAAGACAAGAAGGGTTTCTGAAGCTGTAATGTTTAATACTAGAAACTCAAGGAGATACAAAGCCCAATGGCTGAAAGTGATAAGCCTGTCACAGCATGTCTTTCTTTGGAGTCTGTAGCTGTCAAGGCACTTCCTTTGCTGGTTGCTATAGAAATAATTATAGTACAAGACGTTGAGAATTCAAAGCAGATGGATGTCAAAGTAGAAATGCTGTCATCTTTGTGTGTTTACTCTAATATCCTTAGGGTGAAAAAGATAAAATTAAAGACAAAAAGCACCATTTTTTGAATTGAAAATTAAAAAATATAGGTTTCATAGTTTAATGAAGTATTTCATTTCAGCACAAAGCAGTTAAGTGAGGGCTATTCAGTGAAGCCTTTAAAGTGATCAGCAAATGCTAACAAAAATAGAAACTAAGGGTTCTTGTCAAGTGGGAGAATGTTTGATTTAAATCAAGAAACTGAGGATAAGTTTATCTTTGAAAGGATTATATCATCCTGTAAGTGATCTCTTTTTAGGTTTGTAGTTATATGCCGGGATATCACTACCTTGAAAAAAATATTCAAAAAAACCAAAGCTATTTTTCTTTTTTGCTATCACCATATTAACTTTGATTCTTTCTTTCATTTTAATTTCTCCTGTTAGATTAATCATATATAAAGGAGATATTATAAGATATAAATATATGTGTACATATATGTACATTTGTGTGTGTTTGTATATAGGTAGATAGATATTATTTCTATCCTGTTCTATCTTTTGATCTTTCTTTTAACCAGTACTATAGTATCTTGATTTCTAAAACTGATTTTTAAAATTTCTTGATACTCAATAGAGCAATTCCAGCATCTTCTTCAAGTTTCTCTGGGCCAAGACATTTTGATAATTTTAAGCACTTAGTCACATTTCCCATTTTGGCATGATAATTTATGGAAGGATACTATGATAGCAATCGTGGCTTTTTGATCATTATGAAATAGTAGATGACAGAATTTACTAAAAGCCCTAAGTTCTAAGACCACATACTGGTTCTACAGTGGCTATTCATTTCTTTTGACTCATCTGATATTGGGGGAAAAAACACCTGAATTTAATCTACCTGTACACCTAAGTTAATCATTCCATAATTAATACTCCTATTTAAGTTTATCTTCAGTATCTCAAGTAATTCTGCCAGTTAAGAAACTAAAATAAATGTATGGGTGTAGAAATATTTGCATTCTTATAGGCAGTGATAAACAGCTCCAATTCTAGTTCAAAGTGAAACAAATAAAATGCTAAATGGAAAATACTAAGAGTTGGACACGACTGAGCAACTGAACAAATTTTGTTAAACATGTGTGTATGTGTATGCTCAGTCATGTCTGACTCTTTGCGATCCCATGGACTGTAGCCTGCCAGGCTACTCTGTCCATAGAATTTTCCAGGCAAGAATACTGGAATGTGTTGCCATTTCCTACTCCAAGGGATCTTCCTTACCCATGGTCAAACTCACATCTCTTGAGTCTCCTCCACAGGCAGGTGGATTCTTTACCATTGCACCACCTGGAAAGCCCTAATTAAGATTGTGTTAAATATCAGTTCAGTTCAGTTCAGTCATTTAGTTCTGTCCAACTCTTTGTGACCCCATGAATCGCAGCATGCCAGGCTTCCCTGTCCATCACCAACTCCTGGAGTTTACACAAACTCATATCCATCGAGTTGGTGATGCCACCCAGCCATCTCATCCTCTGTCGTCCCCTTCTCCTCCTGCCCACAATCCCTCCCAGCATCAGGGTCTTTTCCAATGAGTCAACTCTTCAAATGACGTGGCCAAAGTACAGGAGTTTCAGCTTCAGCATCAGTCCTTCCAATGAACACCCAGGACTGATCTCCTTTAGGATGGACTGGTTGGATCTCCTTGAAGTCCAAGGGACTCTCAAGAGTCTTCTCCAACACCACAGTTCAAAAGCATCAGTTCTTCAGTGCTCAGCTTTCTTCACAGTCCAACTCTCACATCCATACATGACCACCGGAAAAACCATAGCCTTGACTAGACAGACCTTTGTTGGCAAAGTAATGTCTTTGCTTTTCAATATGCTATCTAGGTTGGTCATAACTTTCCTTCCAAGGAGTGTCTTTTAATTTCATGGCTGTAATCACCATCTGCAGTGATTTTGGAGCCCCCCAAAATAAACTGAAACTGTTTCCACCGTTTCCCCATCTATTTGCCATGAAGTGATGGGACCAGATGCCATGATCTTCGTTTTCTGAATTTTGAGCTTTAAGCCAACTTGTTCACTCTCCTCTTTCACTTTCATCAAGAGGCTTTTTAGTTCCTCTTCACTTTCTGCCATAAGGGTGGTGTCATCTGCATATCTGAGGTTATTGATATTTCTCCCAGCAATCTTGATTCCAGCTGTGCTTCTTCCAGCCCAGCGTTTCTCATGATGTACTCTGCATAGAAGTTAAATAAGCAGGGTGACAATATACAGCCTTGACGTACTCCTTTTCCTATTTGGCACCAGTCTGTTGTTCCATGACCAGTTCTAACTGTTGCTTCCTGACCTGCATATAGGTTTCTCAAGAGGCAGGTCAGGTGGTCTGGTATTCCCATCTCTTTCAGAATTTTCCACAGTTTCTTGTGATCCACACAGTCAAAGGCTTTGGCATAGTCAATAAGGCAGAAATAGATATTTTTCTGGAACTCTCTTGCTTGTTCCATGATCCAGCAGATGTTGGCAATTTGATCTCTGGTTCCTCTGCCTTTTCTAAAACCAGCTTGAACATCATGATTCACGTATTGCTGAAGCCTAGCTTGGAGAATTTTGAGCATTATTTTACTAGCTGTGATCATGAAAAAGCAAGAGAGTTCCAGAAAAACAACTATTTCTGCTTTATTGACTATGCCAAAGCCTTTGATCTGTGGATCACAAGAAACTGTGGAAAATTCTGAAAGAGATGGGAATACCAGATCATCTGACCTACCTCTTGAGAAATCTGTATGCAGGTCAGGAAGCAGCAGTTAGAACTGGACATGGAACAACAGACTGGTTCCAAATAGGAAAAGGAGTACGTCAAGGCTGTATATTGTCACCCTGCTTATTTAACTTCTATGCAGAGTACATCATGAGAAACACTGGACTGGAAGAAATACAAGCTGGAATCAAGATTGCCGGGAGAAATATCAATCACCTCAGATATGCAGATGACACCACCCTATGGCAGAAAGTGAGGAGGAACTAAAAAGCCTCTTGATGAAAGTGAAAGTGGAGAGTGAAAAAGTTGGCCCAAAGCTCAAAATTCAGAAAACGAAGATCATGGCATCTGGTCCCATCACTTCATGGGAAATAGATGGGGAAACAGTGGAAACAGTGTCAGACTTTATTTTTGGGGCTCCAAAATCACTGCAGATGGTGATTGCAGCCATGAAATTAAAAGACACTTACTCCTTGGAAGAAAAGTTATGACCAACCTAGATAGTATATTCAAAAGCAGAGACATTGCTTTGCGGACTAAGGTCCGTCTAGTCAAGGCTATGGTTTTTCCAGTGGTCATGTATGGATATGAGAGTTGGACTGTGAAGAAGGCTGAGTGCCAAAGAATTGATGCTTTTGAACTGTGGTGTTGGAGAAGACTCTTGAGAGTCCGTTGGACTGCAAGGAGATCCAACCAGTCCATGCTGAAGGAGATCAGCCCTGGGATTTCTTTGGAGGGAATGATGCTAAAGTTGAAACTCCAGTACTTTGGCCACGTCATTTGAAGAGTTGACTCATTGGAAAAGATTCTGATGCTGGGAGGGATTAGGGGCAGGAGGAGAAGGGAATGACAGAGGATAAGATGGCTGGATGTCATCACCGACTCGATGGACGTGAGTCTGGGTGAACTCCAGGAGTTGGGATGGACAGGGAGGCCTGGAGTGCTGCGATTCATGGGATCACAAAGAGTGGACATGACTGAGAAACTGAACTGAACTGAACTGAGATGAGTGCAATTGTGAGGTAGTTTGAGCATTCTTTGGCATTGACTGTCTTTGGGATTGGAATGAAAACTGACCTTTTCCAGTCCTGTGGCCACTGCTGAGTTTTCCAAATTTGCTGGCATATTGAGAGCAGCACTTTCACAGCATCATCTTTAAGGATTTGAAATAGCTCAACTGGAATTCCATCACCTCCACTAGCTTTGTTCATAGTGATGCTTTCTAAGGCCCACATGACTTCGCAAACATAGAGCATTGTAATAAGTTCTGGTGTTTAAGAATGATCCTGTTTGCAAGGGTCTAAGTATTGAGTTGAAAAATTGATTTTTCTTTATATATAAAAATTTCCCCAACCAGTCAAAACTGAATATAGTAAAAGTTAAATGAACAATGTAGCTGTATAGAGGAGGGAGTGACTACCACGAGATGGAGGTCATTGGAAAAGGCTTTATTAAAGCGTTGAAAGAGGATGGCACTCACACAAAGAAGTTGCAAAAGAGTAATGGTAAGAATCACTAGCCTGTATAAAGAAACTAGAAATGTGCATAGTGGGCTAGCTAGTTTCAAATTATAGTGAATTATATGCAAAATATGTAAAATGATATGGCAGAAATCTGTGCCATAAGCCAATAACCCAGATGAGGAAGTGGCATTCCATGAAGACTGATGAAATCAGGCTTCTGCTCATCCAAATTTAGTAATTTTTATTTATGTATATCAAGCCATGCTCTTGTCAGCTGTCCATCTATTTTTCCTTTAGCGATATCTTGAGATATTAGTCATCACCATAGTGATGACTCAGTGGTGGATTACAGCGTCTTCACCTCTACTCCTCAGGAATCCTATCATTCCCACTGACTGCAGGGAGCCCAGTTCTCTAATAATTATTGTCTGTCCTCAATCCTGGTGCAGTCACCTCTGAGCTTCCTGACATGCCAGTACCTCCATCACTAGCATGTTCCTCATAAGCTTAGTGATGAGAGCGTTCTCTGGCCCTTCCAAAGAACTTAGCCATCTGGTGGGTACTCAATACCCACTGGTTATTGTGTAACCAGCGGCTCTGTTACACAATAGAGCCACTGTAGCATGCTTAATTCTCTGAGCCTTTTGATCCCTTCCTCAAAGCTCTGCCTAGGGAGTTCTGTCATTTGCACTTAATTTAATATGAGCCTTTTGTCGCTACAAGCCTCTAGTAACCATCCATCCCAACAGTGTTTTAGAACCATTTCTAGGTGCTCTTGCCAGGGAGTTTTCAGTCATGGGAGAATTCTCCCTACTGGACAATTCTCCTTTATGGAGCTTATCTTTCATCATCCCTAACCCCCAAGCAAGTCCAGTGCTATCAAGATCAGCGTCTTGGAATACTCTCTCTCACCTCACCTCTGATTTATTTTGCTACAGTTAATCATGTCCTGAGGTTTCTTTGGTAAATAACTCCTTTTTGCCTCTAGCAAGAAAGTACTTCCTCAGTTGGCCCATGTTGAGACTTGTTATAGAACTAGAAGACAAGGGGAGGAAATGGGGTCAGATCCTGAAGAGAACAACTGTTATCCTCCAAGGCATCCATCTCAGTTGAGGTTTTGATATGGTCTTCAGGCAAGAGAAAGCTGCTGTTCTTCAGGAAAACAAAGTAGACTATGCTTGTGGTCCAGGGGTTCAGAGGAATCCGGGGGCCCTTATTCTGAGCACGTCTATATATATATATCTCCATTCAATGTCTTAGGGACTCTCTTCTTCCCTCTCAGGGTTTTTATTTTAGCATAAAGACTTGCCAAAGCTGTGGATTCTGTTTTCATTAGCTCTACTATTTTTACAATAAAAAAGTGTGTCTGAAACAATAGAAAATTTATATATTGCCTCTGCTCCCAGTTCTTGGCACAGAGCTCTAGAGCCTTGTAATTCCTAAGTGATAAAAAGTACTAGGAGTATCTTTAGTTCTAATATTTGACCTTTGTGCTGACATGAGCTCCTAAATCCCTTGGAATTTATCCCTGGGTGATAGCAGTGTCTTGTGTTCTAATGAGGTGACTCTTGGTGGGCTCTTGGATGAGGATTGGTCACCAGAAAGAGCAAACCATGATTAGAGGTTGGAATTCTTTTAGCCCCACTACCCATTCTCTGGGGGCTTCCCTGGGGTAGTTCAGTCAGCAAAGAATCTGCCTGCAGTGCAGGAGACTGGATTCAATCCTTGGGTCGGGAAGATACCCTGGGGAAGGAAATGGCAACTCACTCCAGTGTTCTTACCTGGAGAATCCCAAGGACAGAGGAGCCTGGCAGGTAACAATCCATGGGTCACAAAGAGTCTGAAACAACTGAGCAACTAAGCATGCACCCATTTTCTGGAGAGCGAAGAAGGGCTAGAAATAGAGTTAATGATTGATCTTATCTATATGATGAAGCCTCTATAAAGATCCCAATATTATGAAGTTTGGAGAGCTTCCCAGCTGGTGAACATGGGGAGTTTGCTGGGAGAGTGACATGATATACCCAGAGAAGGCATGGAAGCTCTGTGCTCCTTCCAGTGTACTTTTCCCATACACATTTCCATCTAGATGTTTATTGTATCCTTTATCATAGTCTTTGTTATATAATGATCAAACATAAATAAGTTTTTCTCTGAGTTCTGTTAGTTGTTTTTTGAGCAAATGATCAAATCCAAGAGGGAGGAGACCATGGGAACTTCAGATTTATAGCCCAGTTGAATGAAAGTTGTGGGCATCCTGAGCAACTAAGTGCAGTTGTCATCTTAGGTGGGGAGAAGTCTTGTGGGACTGAACACTTAACTTGTAGGATCTGGTGCTCTTTCCAGGTAAACAGTGTCATAACTGAGATAGATTGTAGCACATACAGCTGGTGTCAGAGAGAACTGCTTGGTATGGGAGAAAAAACCTACACACCTGATGTTGCAAGTGTTGTAACTGTTGTACACAACAAAAGACCAAAAAAGTGTGGGGAAAAAAAAAGAGACACAGAGAAAGAGTGAGCTTTTTTCTCCCTCGTATAATGCCTCATCCAATTTCCATTTGAATCTGCCTTCTAGCTACAGAAACTGAGGATCTCTTTAAATGCTCCCACACAGACTTTCTAACTTCTTTTTCACAGTACCCAGGTTGGTAATTGATTAATCTGAACCTGTCAGTTTTCTTCTTCAAACAACAGTAGCACTTAGCAACAACGAACACAGTCCTTATAATTACTGAGCCCTCATCTTGGAAATGCTTAGAACTATGCATCAGTGAGTCTCCTATCATCTATTTCCATCCAGACTCAACAATGGTGGAAATTATAGCAATTATAATGCCAGAGTGAGCAGGAGGTTTTAAACATGGTTTATCTCCAGCAATGGGATCTCTATTACTATCTAGCTGGCAAATGATCTAATTCCAAAATCGCATCCTAAGAGTATGCTACCTGGGACCACTTCTGAAATTACTTATTTCCAGTAGGGTTTCAGCATTAGTTTCCTAGGGTTACCATAACAAAGTCTCACAAAATTTGTGGCATAAAGCAAGAGAAATTTGTTGTCAATTTCCAGAGGCTAGATATCCAAAAATCAAAGTTTTTGTAGGGTTAGTGTCTTCTAGGCACTCTTAGGAATAATCTGTTCCATGCCCTTCTCCTGGCTTCTGGTGATTAATTAGAAATATTTGGCATTCTTTGGTGTATGGATACATTACTCCAACCTCTTCATCTATCTTCACATGTTGTTCTCTCCTTTTATTTCTGTGGTCACATTACATTCTCCCTGTGTATCTCTGTCTCTTTGTGTTCAAGTTTCCCTCTTCTTCTAAGGACACCAGTCATATTGACTTAAAATCAATATTGCTCGGTATGACTTTGTCTTAACTTGAGCACGTATACAAAGACCCTATTTCAGGTCACATTTATGCATTAAGATTTCAACATATCTTTTGGGGAGACACAGTTAAACCCTTAACAGTCCCAAGGACAAATAAAGACAAATCCTGTGATGAGAATTTGTGTGTAAGTGATTTATTAGGATATATTACCAAGAAAATGGAGTAAAAGAGGATGTATTATCAAGCAGCACCCAACTAAGAGTAACTTTTGCTCATTCTAGTCATGGAGTCCTGGGGATGGTAATAGGTCACAACTCAAGTGTCAGCAGAGACAAAGATGATTCTCACCTCTGTACCCATCAGTCACTGGTTCAAAGTTATAGCTGAAGGAACGTAAATTCCCAGGTATATTTATTCCTGCTTGTAACAGGAAAAGTGTTATGATGGCTTGAAGATAGCTATGATGGAATGATGTATGCGCCCCCAGACTTGTATGTTGAAGTCTTAATTCCAAGTGATGCAGAATGTAACTGTATTTGAAGATAGGGCCTTTAAAGAAGTAGTTAAGTTAAAATGAGGTCATGTGGATAGACCCTAATCCAATACGACCAATGTCCTTATAAAAAGAGATTAGTATGCAGATAACACACAGACAGAGGGACAAGGACCATGTGAGGACACTCCAGAAAGACATAGTAAGTGTTCTACTGAAAGCTGAAACACATACTTTGTCAGTGTTGGCTCTGAAAAATTACCCAGCTTTGTTTTTGTACAATGGAGACAGAAACAAGTATACATATGGACCTTAGGAGATTCCTTTAGATGCATCTTGATATTTCTACATATGGTGATAAAATGAGTGGGTTAATCCAGTAACAGGAGTAGGATGAGGGCAAGGTACCAACAGAGCATGGATGCTTCAAGGTTGAAGAAATGGATCACTCCACAGAGTGATGACCCTCAACCACATACAATTTTAACCAAGGATGGGAAAATCTTGAATAGTTGTAGAGGAGTAAGAAGAGCCCTTAGGTGATGGTTGCTGTTGAAAACTCTGCTTCATTCACTATATCTTATATTCTGTTTTTATATTTGCACACACAAGGGACTTATCTCACAGTCCTAAAAAATACAGTTCATAGCCAAGTTTGAGGAATTGTTATATGTAGTTGTGGAAATATATGAAACAATCACACAAATAGCAGAACCTCTTTGCTTTTCTAAAGGACAGTTTCTAAGACTCCCATTATTGCCCATTAAGTTAAACCTGTTTTTATATGCTTTTATGTTTTCTTATCTAATCAGTATAATATCTAATTGAAAGAACATTCTACTATATAATGCAATATTAAAGCTGATCTTACTTTAGTCATTACTAATCATAATTGTATTGTTTGCATAATTTTTATCTTTAGTTGGAGTTATAGTTTTATATATTCATTTCCTACAGAAATAATTTCCTGTGGATCTGTAACTCAATTAGTATTTCAAGTATTTTTGTTAATACACACTTAGAAAAATATCACAATAATGATAATTTAACTTTCAAACCTTTAAAAATAGAATGTAAAGATGCAGGTTTTATTTTAGAAGAAAAGCAAAATGGATATGATATTATCATTTTTTTCCAATTAGGAATATTTTGTGTAAATATATACAAAAGTCAGGTTACTATAATCTTGATTGTGACAAGCATAACAATGTGAAATCATTTAGTTGAATTTTTAATAAATAAAGTAAAAATTTTGCATGTGACTCTATAAGTGATATAAGAAAATTATAGGTTATCTGCAGGGATGAATCCATTTAGAGGTATTGTTTATAGTCATAGAATGGAAAATATTCCCAAAACAATTCAACCTATGGTAGAATAGCCTTCAACACTTTTCTCAGAAAATAAACATCTAAACAAAATAAACATCTAAATAAATCTTGTATTATATTCCATAGGAATAATTATTTTGATGTTAGTTTCACAAATGTTATATTCACACCCAGTGTTAATTAACTTTCAAATCTGTTAATTCAAACAGCAGAATCTCATGTTGTAATATAAATAAAAAGACAATTTTCTTCTCAGGGAGCCAAGCTAAGTCAGTATTCAGAGCCTAGAAACAGAATATAGACAAAAATATTTACCTTCCAACTCAGGCAACCTCTAATTATGCATACATGAAAAAATAGATTAAACAAAATTATTGAAACTGAATAGCTCCATGCTTACAGTTCATTAGCTCTTGATGAAAAACAGAACAAAAATTGTGTGATTCTTGTATAACTAGTTAGGAGTTGATGGTGGAAACATTTTGTGAAAACACAAATCAGTTCACATTCTAATATCTCAATTAAACCTACTCTTAGTCATGTCTATATCATCCTCCTTGTTTTCTCTAACTTGCAGAACTTTTTCCTTATTTATCATCCTTTGGCCAGTAACTGAGAAGAGCTTCTTAGAAGATATCCTACCTGCCTTCTCATCTCAACCAATATCAATCAAGTCAGGCAATATTTTAGGTACTGAAGATATAGGAGTGAACAGAAGTCCACATACCTGTCTTCTTCAAGATTATATTTTCACTCAAGTGATAGACATAAATAAGTTAAACATAACTAAATGATTATCTTCTCCATCTTTGGCTGCAAAGAATATAATCAATCTGATTTCAGTGTTGACCATCTGGTGATGTCCATGTGTAGAGTTTTCTCTCATGTTGTTGGAAGAGGGTGTTTGCTATGACCAGTGCATTCTCTTGGCAAAACTGTTAGCCTTCGCCCTGCTTCATTCCATATTCCAAGGCCAAATTTGCCTGTTACTCCATGTGTTTCTTGACTTCCTACTTTTGTATTCCAGTCCCCTATAATGAAAAGGACATCTTTTTGGGGTTTTAGTTCTAAAAGGTCTTGTAGGTCTTCATAGAACAGTTCAAATTTGCTTCTGCAGTTTTACTGGTTGGGTCATAGGCTTGGATCACCATGATATTGAATGGTTTGCCTTGGAAACAGACAGAGTTCATTCTGTCGTTTTTGAGATTGCATCCAAGTACTGCATTTCGGATTCTTTTGTTGACGATGATGGCTACTCCATTTCTTCTAAGGGATTCCTGCCCACAGTAGTAGATATAATGGTCATCTGAGTTAAATTCACCCATTCCAGTCCATATTAGTTTGCTGATTCCTAGAATGTCAATGTTCACTCTTGCCATCTCCTATTTGACCACTTCAAATTTGCCTTGATTCATGGACCTAACATTCCAGGTTCCTATGCAATATTGCTCTTTACAGCATCGGACCTTGCTTCTATCACCAGTCACATTCACAGCTGGGTATTATTTTTGCTTTGGCTCCATCCCTTCATTCTTCCTGGAGTTATTTCTCCACTGATCTCCAGTAGCATATTGGGCACTTTGGGTTCCAAAATCACTGCAGATGTTGATTGCAGCCATGAAATTAAAAGACGCCTATTCCTTGGAAGGAAAGTTATGACCAACTTACATAGCATATTAAAAAGCAGAGACATAACTTTGCCAACAAAGGTCCATCTAGTCAAGGCTATGGTTTTTCCACTGGTCATGTATGGATGTGAGAGTTGGACTGTGAAGAAAGCTGAGTGCTGAAGAATTGATGCTTTTGAACTGTGGTGTTGGAGAAGACTCTTGAGAGTCCCTTGGACTGCAAGGAGATCCAACCAGTCCATTCTAAAAGAGATCAGTCCTGGGTGTTCATGGGAAGGACTGATGCTGAAGCTGAAACTCCAGTACTTTGGCCACCTCATGCAAAGAGTTGACTCATTGGAAAAGACCCTGAGGCTGGGGGGGATTGGGGGCAGGAGGAGAAGGGGATGATAGAGGATGAGATTGCTGGATGGCATCACAGACTCGATGGACATGAGTTTGGGTAAACTCTGGGAGTTAGTGATGGACGAGGAGGCCTCGCGTGCTGTGATTCATGGGGTCGCAAAGAGTTGGAAACAACTGAGTGACTGAACTGAACTGTACTGTACTGAAATAATGATCTTAAATCCTGAATCTTACTATCTTACTTTGCAACCTTAAATAAGTTATTTAACCTACTAAACCTCAAACATTTTTTAACTTATAAAAATGGGGATGATAATATTATCAGTGGCTGTGTGTTTATAGACACACACCTGGGGGCTTCCCAGGTGGCACTGGTGGTCTACCTGCAATACAGGAAGAGCTGAGTTTGATGCTTGGGTTGAGAAAATCACCTCGAGAAGGAAATGGCAACCAACTCCAGTATTTTTGCCTGGGAAATCCCATGGACAGAGGAGCTTGGCAGTCTATAATCTGTGGAGTCACAAAAGTTGTACATGACTTAGCAACTAAAGAACAACATACACACACACATGTGTATAAGCATACATAGAAAAGAATATATATATACATATATTTATCTTCCTTAATATAAAATTAGCTTTAATTAACAGAGAATTATAAATCTCAATCAGATTGAATTGAGCAAAGATTCTTATGTAGACAGAAATAAAGCTCATATAAATTGCCTTTGTTGACACAATGGAATAGAGAGAAAAATATAAATTATGGATGATTCAGTGAGCAAAGACCCTTGTTATTCAACTTCTTGTGTTGGGGCATTGAATCCAGAAAAGTAAGAAGGTTAAACATCAAATATTTTACTATAAGACTGCTTACCTAACCAGAGAGGTACTGATTTAATTCATGATATGATTTCTGCAGAACAAAAGAGATCACCCTGCCCCCAAATAATTTCTAATATCCTACCAGTAGAAAGCCAATGTTGTTTTTGTTCAGTCACTAAGTCATGTTTGGCCCTTTGTGACCCCCCTGAATGACAGCATGCCAGGTTTCCCTGTCCTTCACTATGTCCCAGAGTTTGTTCAAACTCATATCCATTGAGTTGGTGATGCCATCCAACCATCTCATTCTCTGTCATCCCCTTCTCCTCTTGCCTTCAGTCTTTCCCAGCATCAGGGTCTTTTCCAATGAGTTGGCTTTTCACATCAGGTGGCAAAAGTTTTGGAGCTTCAGCTTCAGCCTCAGTCCTTCCAATGAATATTCAGAATTGATTTCCTTTAGGATGGACTGGTTGGATCTCCTTGCTGTCCAAGGGACTCACAAGAGTCTTCTCCAACACCACAGTTCAAAAGCATCAATTTTTCAGTGCTCAGCCTTCTTTATAATTCAACTCACACATTTGTACATGACTCCTGGAAAACCTGTAGCTTTGCCGTTGTTGGCAAAGTGATGTCTCTCTCTTTTTTAATACACTGTCTGTGTTTGTCATAGCTTTTCTTACTAGGAGCAAGTGTCTTTTGATTTTGTGGCTGCAGTCACCATCCACAGTGATTTTGGAGCCCAAGAAAAATTCTGCCACTGAAAAAAATCTGCCACTGTTTCCACTTTTTCCCCATCAGTTTACCATGAAGTGATTAGTTATGATTGATTGCCATGAAGAAAGCCAATAGGAGTAATTTTCTTAGTCCTCTTAATTGTTTTTAGGTCAGTGTAGGTTTCAAGAGATATGCACTTACTATTAATAAATAAATAATAAAATTATTTGTTAGGTTGCAGAACATGAAGAGACAAGAAGGGTAAAATGGCACTGAAGGTGGAGGCCAAATGGTGCAGAGGATGTACTGCCTGTATGGAGCTTTTTAAATAGATGATCTTGTTTTAGTATCTGGCAGCAACTTAATTTTTTTTGATAGAATGTGTCATAATTTACCCAATATAAGTAGGAGCAGAGTCAGAGGGTATTTCCCAATCTATACATAATTTGAGGGAGTACAAAAGCAAGCAAGAGTCTATTTGAGGTGGGAAATGGCCAAGCCAGGAAATAGGAGAGGGACTCGAGCAGTGCATGTTGCCTCACCCATGCAAATTCAGAAAGCACTGCTGAGTCAATCAGGTGTAAGCAGTCACGAGGTACTCTGGGAAAATCCAGAAAAACCAGGGAAGCAGTTACAGTAAGTCCTTTCCATATGAACCTTCCAGTTTCAGGCTTTCAAAGATATGAACATGCATTCACATGTCCAATCATGAAAGTTAACTCACATGTCTGGCATACATTGTTATGTGTGTGCATTCTCTACAAGTGATTGTGCTTTTATGCACTTTACTGTACAGTACAGTATAGAATACAGTAGTACAGTATCTTTATTTCAATCTAGATCTGAAAGAGGATGACTTCATTGAACTCCTTTCTGTGCAACACAAGGAACTTAATACTGAAGACCTTGGAATTAGAGGCCCAGAGAAAGGACAAAGAGAGACAGAGAAAGAAGTGATTGAAGAACCAAAGACTTTCATGATGTGGAAAATGACAAGAGGATTTTCCTTATTTCAGGAGGCACTGTTAGTTTTTTGAGGTACAGGACCCCAAAGTGGAAAGGGGCAGGAAGGTTGCAGCAACCATTCAGAATGCAGTCAGTGCTACTGTGTCATCTATGACAAGAAAAAATAAGCTACATTCTGGATCATTTTTTTCAAGGGGGTAGATAGAATTGAATCCAGCAAGAAGCTGGAGTGAAATTGCAACTTGCCCTGTGTCTCTTAACACTGACAATGCTTCAGTTCTGCCATGTCCTACCTCCTCTCCTTCCTCCAGCCAGTAACTCTTATCTGTTCACACGATGCCAACCCCTGTATGCCAGCTGTTGTACTGTACTACTGTAACTTTCAAGTACTGTACTGTAAGACTAAAAATGTTTATTTTTGTGTTTTTTAAATGTACTATTTGTGTGAAAAGTAGTATCAACCTATTACAGTACAGTACTAAATAGGTGATTGTGTTAGTTGGGTACCTAGGCCAACTTTGTTGGACTTAACAACTGCTCTCAGAACAGAACTTGTTCCTATGTAGGGGACTTACTATATGTTATATGTTAAATCAGGAAGAGAGAGTCACTAAAGCAGGCTGAAAGGGAAACAATCCATGTCAAAGCAGAAGAAATATTAGTGGTTGCAGAGTAGCAAAGGAATGTATGAATAGTACCCACATGACCTTGTGTTAGACATTGTTCCATCCCATTCGTATTCTTGTTTATTCCATACATAAATGTCTTTAGCAGGCCTTTTGGAATTTTTGTAATTATGACATATTATTCATGATGCCCAGATATTTCAGAATTCACTGACCTAAGACTCAGGGAAAATAATTAAGTGGTGCCTTCTTTTTATTCCTAAATCATGATGGCAAGAGTCATCCCACTTGATTGGTAGAAAGTAATGACCATGAAAGTGTAATTTCACCCAAGGTGTCTCATATGTTTTTCAAGTCAATTTTTAGCCATCAGCATACAGGGTCTGTGGTTGCTGCTGTGCTGAATAGGGTGCCCATGAGCTCACAAGAGTCAGCTGTGCACATTTATTACAAATCCATGTTTAGTGAATTTGTGTCGATAGCTTTAAATTGGCTATGGTGGAAAACACTAAAAACTCCTCCCTGGAGAGCTGGTTGTCAGATATTACCTACACACCATTAAGTTTGCCCTGGTCTTCCTTTCTACCACCTCTCATTTGTGGTTTGATTCCAGTGTTTATGAAGCCTTTTGGAAAAGCCTCACTATTGCCATTCCCATGGTTTCTCTATTTTATTAACTTTGTGGTGTCTCAAAATGAATTCAACAGTGTAGGAGATAGATGGTATTACAACCCTTCTCTGATTTGTTTTATTCCTTAAGAACCTCCTGCCAACTACCAAAATGAGTGGTTCTCCTTCCCTGATGGCGTGTGTGTGTGTGTGTGTGTGTGTGTGTGTGTGTGTGTCTGCGTGCGTGCGCATGTGAAAGTATGGGAAAAGAGAGAGAAATGTTGTCTGATAACAGGAGGGCCAGATGGAGTCAAAAGTAAGCAAGCCATTTAAATTTATTATTTAAAGTTATGCATTCGTTGTGCTCTGTCTACATCTCTTTTGCCCCATTTCCCAGATTAACTCTTCACTCCTTTTCACCCTGCCCTTTGTTCTGGGAAATTAACACAGGGGCTAGCTCAACGGTTCTCTTTCCTCCTAACCCGTTGAGTTTGGCCAAAGGAAGACCTCAGCAGGAGATCTGAAGTTTGAATGATCTTCTCTCTAGCTGCTCTCGCTGGGTTCTCATAACTGGTTTCTGCTGTGTCCCTCTGTTCCAGGCTCAGAAACAGCTCCCTGCTGTCGCTAGTGTCACGATACAACACCATCCCTTATTGTTTTCCTAAAACCTCACCCTGTACCTTAAAAAAAAAATCCTTTCTATTAAGATCTCATCAGTTATCCTGTTTGAGTAGGCTATTCCTTATTCCACTGAGATCTTGGCTGATATGCCATTTAAACTAAGTCATAGTCTATGAAATTTAATATTCTTCTCACTAAAAGCATTTCTAGTTGGTAATATTAATAAATCATATACTCATGTTGTTTCAACTATGGAAAACAAAAAACCTAAGAATAGTTCTGCCAAAAATAGCTGTTTATATTATCTTAATTATTGTACATCTACTTCACCTATCATTTTATGAAATCTTGCCAGAGATTAGTAATTTTTTTCTGAATAATTACACTGGACATAAACAGAAAAAGCCATAATCAAAGATAAAAATAAGGATAATGAAGGAATATTGAGGATACCGGCTCTCAAAATATATGTAAAAATATTTTTAATGTATATTGGTATAAGAAAAATATAATAATCTTATCAGTATGTTAAATATACAGGATGAATCAAAGCAAATAGATTCCATTTCATGAACACTCTTTCTGGGTTCAGTTACATTATGGTGACTATCTGGTGATATAATTTGGTTTAAAGCAGAGTGGTGTTAGAAAATCTACTCTCGTGTTAGCCAGATCCTGAGTTTCACATTATTTTGTTGAAGAGTTTCTGGAAAAACATTTCCCTACTCATTTCTTCTCAGAAAACCATCAGGAATTAATCAGGAAACATTTCAAGCTCTCTAACCTTCTATGCTTCAGGCCATCCTGAGTCAGTCATCTAGCTAAAATGTTGCTCCAATGCTAATGCAATCTCAAGAGAAAGAGGGCACTCTCACTTTGACCTGCAACTAGGAGAAAGGTCGTGTGACATGACTGATACTTTGTGAAAGCGTGGGAAGGAAATATTGGGTCATTTTGTTATAACCCAGGGACTGCACAGTTTGTACAAACTATGTATTCAACTGAACAAGGGTTTTGTTAACATTTCCTCTCCTTATATTTTCTATTAACTTACCTAGTGGCTATAAAAATGTGATCTTGTAATTCAACATTTAAATTTAGTTTTATCACATTAGTGATAAAAATGGTGAATAAACCCAAATAAGAAAGAAAAGATTTTAAAAATGTATATATTGTATATAAAATGACAATATGTATACATGGAGAGAAAAAAGGCCTAAATTATTACCTTATTCACTCCAACTCTCAAAGGTTGAACATAATGATTTGGACATATTAAGACCTCAAGACCTGTTTATTGAATTTAATGCAAATATTTGAAATAAAGTTAAAATTGCATTGTCTTTTTATGAGAGAAGTTCCAAACTTAAGCATTTGTTTTGTTTTTTAACAGATAATGAAAAGTTAATCTGCTTACAAAACCTTGGCAACACCAAAAAAAAAAAAAAAAAAAACCCAATAACTCCTTTAAGATGCTGAAGATTACCTAAAAAGGCTTGTCAGCAGAACCATGACACACGGAGACGTGGTACCTGATGCTCCCTGGCTGAGGATTCTTTCTGATGAAATACAAGCTACCCACCTGTGACTAAAGGTATTAAGAGTGATGAAAAATATGGACAGGGTAAGAATTGCTTAGTGCTGTGAAACTAATCCAAAATGTACATGAATTCTAATATTTTATGCTCATTATAAAAGAGGTCTCTGATGTCTTAACACACCTACAAAACCATTGATTCAGATATATTCTTTTACTTTTACAAGAATCTCCACTCATGAGCTCTCAACTCAATAGTTAAGTGAAGTCACTCACTCAGTTGCGCCCGACTCTGCGACCCCACGGATAGTAGCCTGCACCAAGCTCCTCCATCCATAGGATTTTCAAGGCAAGAGTACTGGAGTGGGTTGCCATTTCCTTCTCCAGGGAATCTTTCTAACCCAGGGATCGAACCCAGGTCTCTTACATTATAGACAGACGCTTTACCGTCTGAGCCACCAGGGAAGTCTCAACTCAATAGCAGCATTAATTCTAAAGAAAGTAAACAATATACATTAATCAGGTATAAACTTTCCCAAGTTGTCATATATAATTAGCATGAACAGTTTTGAAGAGGCTAGTCATGCTGTTATTAGAGATGAATTGAGGTTGATAGGTTAAAATATTTTCTTGATTCTCTTCAGCAAACAAGACAACACACTTGTTTTTGTTTGTTTTCTTTTTCAGGGTTGGGGGGGGGGGGTTGGGTTCTGTCTTTTTTTTATTTTTGGTGGTAGAGGACAGTTCATGTATAGATCCAACATCAGAGAGCATTGAACCAAGAAGTGTTAGGGCAAAGCTGAGACTAGGGTACATTTGAGATCTCAGTACAGAGCCAAGGTTGTAGCAATAGTTTCTGACAAAACTGAGGAGTGATTTGAAGATAGAATTGTCGGAATTTGTAGCAAAATTGGTGATCTGGACTAGCAAAGCAAGACAGAAGACACTTTCAATCCAATTGCATATTCAGGAAGGGACAGGCTACACTGTAGTAGGAAAATGACCCTTGAAATCTCACCAGCTCAATGTATAAAAGTGTATATCTTGTTTACCAAAAGTCAGTTAGAGTTTGGTAGCTCTGTATAGCAGGGCCTTTTCCAGTAGTACGACAGATACCTAGGCTCTTTGTATCTTCCAGGGCCACCATCAGAAATTCTTATTTTCCAGGGTAACTACACTGAGGGAAAAGAAAGCTGAGAATTATCACGACTTCTCACTGCTGAGACTTAACATTGGTATGTGTTCTAAGCCTTAAAATCTAAGGCACAGACCATAGAACTCATCAAATAACTCATGTGCTTTCCTCCATCTTCCAGTCTCTATGTAATTAAGATCAGGACAATAAGATTACTTTTGGCCAATAGGCTGAGTGGCAATGGTGTGTCATCTCTGGAATGAGACATTTAAGAGCTAGTGTGATTTCATCAAGCTTTTTCTCCCCCTGTCATATGACTGCAGTTCCAAATGATAGATCTACAAGATTGTAAAGAAAAAAAAAAAAAAAAAGAAGAAGAACCTGTTTCCTAAGTCACTGTTTAGAAGGGAGCTGTTCTATATAGCTACTGGACCCACATATGTCTTTGTGTGGGCAAGAGCAGAGAAAAGTTGTACCTGCTAGGCCTTAAGATTTGGAATTTGTTTTCAAAAAATAACCAAGCCTATCTTTACTGACACAGCAGTGAAGATGAGTGCTTCAGAACTAAGTCCTCCAGTGGGGAAAGTTATAGTGCTCTTGGTTTCCTAGAATCCTACTACTGCTGAAAGATGAACGTTGTTGTTGTTCAGTCTGTATGTCATGGCAGACTCTGCAGCCCTATGGATTGCAGCAAGCTTCCCTCTTCTTCACTGTCTCCCTGAGTTTGCTTCAATTCACATCCATAGATTTAGTGATGCCATCCACCCTTCTCATCCTCTCATCTCCCCTCTCCTCTTGCCCTCAGTCTTTCCCAGCATCAGAGGCTTTTCCAATGACTTGGCTCTTTACATCAGGTGGCCAACGTGTTGGAGCTTCAGCTTAAGCATCAGTCCTTCCAATGAATATTCAAGGTTGATTTCCTTTTAGATTGACTGGTTTGATCTCCTTGCAGTCTAAGAGACTCTCAAGATTCTTCTACAATACCACAATTCGAAAACATCAATTCTTCAGCACCCAGCCTTATTTATGGTCCAACTCTTACATCCACACATGACTACTCCTACAGCTTAGTATTAGACATGAAATGATTGGACCAGATGCCATGATCTTTGTTTTTTGAATGCTAAGTTTCAAGCCAGCTTTTTTACTCCTCTTTCACCCTCATCGAGATGCTCTTTTGTTCCTTTTCACTTTCTGTTATTACAGTGTTATCATCTGCACATCTGAGATTATTGCTATATCTCCTGACAATCTTGATTCCAGCTTGTGATTCATCCAACCCAGCATTTTGCATAATGTACCCTGCATATAAGTTAAATAAACAGGGTGGCAAAATATAGGTTGACATACTCTTTTCCCAATTTTGAACCAGTTCATTGTTCCTTGTCAGTTTCTAAGTGTTGCTTCTTGACCTGCATACAGGTTTCTCAGGAGGCAGGTAGGTTGTCTGGCATTCCCATCTCTTTCAGAATTTTCCACAATTTGCTGTGCTCTACGCAGTCAAAGGCTTTAGTGTAGTCAATGAAGCAGAAGTTGTTTTTCTGGAATTCTCTTTCTTTCTCTATGATACAATGGATGTTGGCAATTTGATCTCTGATTCCTCTGCCTTTCCTAAACCCAGCTTTTATCTCTGGAAGTTCTGGATTCACATGCTGCTGAAGCCTCACTTGAAGGATTTTGAGCATCACCTTGCTAGCCTATGAAATGAGCACAACTGTATGATAGTTTGAACATTCTTTGGCATTACCCTTCTTTAGAATTGGAATGAAAACTGACCTTTCCCAGTCCTGTGGCCACCGCTGAGTTTTCCAAGTTTGCTGTTATATCGAGTACAGCACTTTAACAGCATTATCTTTTAGGATTTTAAATAACTCAGCTGGAATACATCACCTCCACTCGCTTTGTTTGTAATAATGCTTCCTAAGGTATGCCTGACTTCACACTCCAAATGTCTGGCTCTAAGTGAGTGATCACACCCTCATGGTTATCTGCATCATTAAGACCTTTTTTGTACAGTTCTTCTGTGCATTATTGCCACCTCTTCTTAATAACTTCTGCTTCTGTTAGGTCTGGGGCTTCCCTGGTAACTCAGTTGGTAAAGAATCCACCTGCAATGCAGGAGACTATGGTTTGATTCCTGGGTCAGAAAGATCCTCTGGAGAAGAGATAGGCTACCCACTCCAGTATTCTTGGGCTTCCCCGGTTGCTCAGACAGTAAACAATCTTCAGGCAATGTGGGAGACCTGGATTCTATCCATGGGTTGGGAAGATCCCCTGGAGAAGGAACAGCTACCCACTCCAGTGTTATGGCCTGGGGAATTCCATGAATAGAGGATCCTGGAAGGCTAAAGCCCATAGAGTCACAAAGAGTCAGACAGGACTGAGCCACTTTCACTTTCTGTTAGGTCTTTGCCATTTCTTTCCTTTATTGTGCCCATCTTTACATGAAATGTTACCCCAGTATCTCCAATATTCTTGAAGAGATCTCTAGTCTTTCTCATTCTATTGTTTCCTTCTATTTCTTTGCATTGTTCACTTCAGAAGGTTTTCTTATCTCTCCTTGCTGTTTTCTGGAACTCTGCATTCGGTTGGGTATATCTTTCCCATTCTCCTTTGCCTTTTGCTTCTCTTGTTTTCTCAGCTATTTGTAAGGCCTTCTCAGAAAACCACTTTGCTTTCTTGAATTTCTTTTTCTTGGGGATGGTTTTGGGCACTGCCCCCTGTGGACTGTTACCAGCATCTGTCCATAGTATTTCAGGACTCCATCTACCAGATCTAATCTATTGAATCTATTTGCACCTCCACTGTATAATCATAATGGATTTTATTTAGGTCATACCTAAATGTTCTAATTAATAGCATTATATGAACAAGGGTAAGGCTATGCAACAAGAAATATGTCTCTGCAGTTTAGAAGCAGTGATACATTTTAAATATAGCAGCTAGTTTTTCCAAAAAAGATTTTATACTACCCCAACAATGTTTCTTCACTCTTTTTCAGCACATAAAACAATCTGATAAAAGTTGTTTTTAAGTGATGCATGTATCCAGTTCTTTTATTAAAATAAATCTTCTCAATTTACCTTTTCTCATATCAAAAATAATTTCAGGTATATTTAATTGGGCATGACAATTCATGGGGTCGCAAAGAGTCGGACACGACTAAGCGACTGAACTGAACTGAACTGATATAGATTACAGAAACTGTAGACTCATAGTTTCACTTCCTGCATAAAAGATACTATTAATATTTTAAATGTGTTGGCTTTAGTTTTTTTATAATATATTTGGAAGAAGAAAGGGCCTGACTCTCTCAAAATTGGAAACAATTCATATTAGATAATCCTAGGAAAACAAGCCAAAAAACTACTTTTACTAACTCTACAGATTTTAATTTAAATATAAATTGTACATAGTTTGAAATTACTTAATGGGAGACAGACATTTTTGCCTCTGGAAGAGCCAAATTTCATGATTGGGAAATGTACAGTCAAAGAAACGATGAAACTATATCTTAAATTTTGCTTTAAGTTTCAAATCCTTTGGTTTCACTCAAGATATATGAAGTCAGGTTTATGACTAAGAAAGCCACTTCTTCCCTCTCATGCAATGAATCAGAGGCAACGGGGTTAGCTAGGGCTTAACATGGATTAAAAGCAAGAGAAATGCTAAACTGTCAAAAGTTCTCTTTTTAAGACAATAACAGGAAACAAAACATCCAAGCACTATTTAAAATTTACAGAACTATTACAGACCTAGGAATTGTTTTATCACTCAGAACAACATAAAAGAGATGTCTTAAAGATATCTTTTATAGAAAAAATGGGAAATCAGCCTTATTATGAAGTCATTATAATAAGAAAATCTTTCTCCTTTTGTTTATATTTCTCTAAAAGTTGATTTTGTATACATTATTCTTTTAAACATCTTACCCTTTGTTATGGTAAAGAAAAAAAATTGCAAGTGAATATTTAGAATCTCTTGTATCTCTCACATACCAGGAGAATTTTTCCCTTGTCCCCATAATTTGTGGCTTGGTTGTGCAGCCTGGAATAGTGAGTGAAGGACGAGAATAAGAACAGTATACTGTAATCCATCTGATTGATTTTCATTGCTGAAAATCAATGAAAAGTTATTCACAGTAAAAAAAAAAAAAAAAGAGTGAACAGCAAGGACAGGAGATGCAAGAGGCTAGGTTTAAAGAAGATGTTAGAAATTGAAGGAGAGGGACTTGTGTTGTAATCCAGTGGTTAGGACTTTGCTTCCAATGCAGCGGGTGAAGGTTCAATCCCTGGTTGGGAAGCTAAGATCCTACATGCCTCACAGCCAAAAACCAAAGCAGAAAATAGAAGCAGTATTATAACAAATTCAATAAATACTCTAAAAATTATTTTAAAGTAGAAATTAAGAAAAAAAGAAAAGAAATTGAGGGAGAAGATTGGGATTAAGTTGCCATTCTGTGATGAGTGTATCTTTGGAGTAACTGAAAGAGAGATAAAAAGGATTTCTATGTTGGGTTATGTGTTATGAATGGAAGCCTTCCCTTCCAGAGGATTCAGTAAAAATTAAAGAGCCCCTCTGTCAATTAGAGATGATTTTTCTCAATAAAACACTGAAATGGGCCAAAGAGTAACAAGCTTCCTAAGTTGTCTTGACTTTTAACAAGATATTTTAATTATCTAAAAAAAAAAAAAGAAGTTCACCAGACATCATTTTGTTATACCAAGCCAACAGGAAAACAACAAATAATGATTGATCAATGTGGTTAATCACTGAATGAAGATTCTCAAAATAACAGACTGGACTCAGGACTTATCTTTCAGCAAGGAATGCTTCTACTTAGAAGTAATAGAAAACAGTCTAATAGAAGTTTAACAATGGAGGGACATTTTTCTTATATCACAAGACATCTGAAAGTAAGGCTGTGTTGGCATTTGTTCAGCAGTTCAATAATGGCAGACCTAACATCTCTGTTAACTTCTTTTCCTCTCATAACTGAAATGTGTCTGCCACTTTACAGTAGCAAATCCTTGAGATGAGAGAGAAACTGGTTTGACCCTTCTAGCTCATGAAGGAGGACGGCATGGGGAGTAGAGTGGCCTCAAGAAGGAAGCTTAGAGAAGACTTCAGAAAGTCTTTTGTGTAGTTCAATATTATCTACTTCATTTGATTTCTAGGGATGTCCCACAGAAAGCAATGTTTTTGGTTTTTATGGCTTTCCTGTGACTATCCTCACTATTCAGATATTTCCTAACCTGGTAAATAGCCGGTTGAAACCAGAGTCAGGGAATAAGGTTGTATCTAGGCCCTGAGGCATAAATTATTCCTTCCATCCAACTTCTTCCTGAAGTAGACATCTTTTCACAAAGCAGGGTTAACATAAGCAATTTGGCATATATTTTTATCAGAAAAATCAGGCATTTTAATTCTGAAAATGAGCTGTCTTTTGGGTAGCAATAGAGGGGAAAGTTATACCATGAAGGGCTTTATTAGTGATATGAAGTAACTGGCATATTTTATAATCTTAAAATCTCTAGTAACATAAAGGAAATGATGTTCTATAGGAAAAAGATTGAGTTTAGTGTGGTTCCTGACTCAAAACTTTTATATTTCCACCTGGATGATGGAGATTTGAAAACTCAAGGGCTATCCACCAGAACGAAGTCAACATAGCCTATGCCACCTACTTACATGTGCCTTCAAGCATGTTAAAAGAACGCAATAGAGTATAGCTTGCAGCATCCTTGATTTTGTGCAGCACCACCTTTCTGTATGTTTTGTTTGGCTGACTGGAGTGGCTCTGGTCAGTCCCTGTTTAATGAATATGAACCTCTTTGATCTGAGACATTACAACCCTGGGAAATAATGAGGAAGTATTCACTAGGAGTATTTTGTTGTTGTTGTTGTTCCTTACTGTGGGATCTATTACCACATCTCTCATTTAGCACTGGTATGAGATTAGACCTTGATCATTCTAGATACCTTCCCATGTGTGCTTTTCATCTGAGTTTACTTGTCTCTTGAAGTTGAAGAGCTGGGAGTGCCCTGGATGGATAGACTTTGCATCAACAAAAAGCTGAGTTTTTTCAGGTGGCTCAAAGAAAGAAAAGAATACAACCGGAAAAAAGTATTTTGTTGCACAATATGCAAACATTTGTACTGACTTGTAGAACAAGTTGGATAAAACACACCCCTGACTAAGATGGATAACATACAAATAGCCTATTCTTCCTACTGATTCTAGCACCATATAGAATGTGTTTCAATTTCCTTATTGTTACAGATTGTAAAAAGGAAAAAAAAAACAGATTTTGGTGCTATATAGATAGAATTGAAAGGTGACAACAATTGATATAATCTAAAAGTGGTAAGAATAAATATAGTGTAGCAGTTGGCATGCAGTTAGAGGCTCAAAGAGTAACTGTTGAGTATCTGAGCTGCTCAGAATTCTACAAATTTCTGAATATTTAACTCAAATTAGATAATAGCAACAGGTGCATGCATGTGTGCCAAGTCGCTTCAGTCGTGTCTGACTCTTTGCAACCCTATGGACTGTAGCCCACCCGGCTCCTCTGTCCATGGGATTCTCCAGGCAAAAATACTGGAGTCAATTGCCATGCCCTTCTCCAGGGGATCTTCCCCACCCAGAGATCGAACCCACATCTCTTCTGTCTCCTGCAGTGGCACGCAGGTTCTTTACCACTATTGCCACCCGAAAAGTGAAAGTGAAGTCGTTCAGTCGTGTCCGACTCTTCGCAACCCCATGGACTGTAGCCTACCAGGCTCCTCTGTCCATGGATCTTTCCAGGCAAGAGTACTGGAGTGGATTGCCGTTTCCTTCTCCAAGGGATCTTCCCGACCCAGGGATTGAACCCAGGTCTCCCACATTGCAGGCAGATGCTTTACCATCTGAGCCACCAGGGAAGCCCCTAAACAGGTACATATATATGTATATATATTTTGTACAGGGCCAAGATCTAGGTGCTCTTCTCACATGAACTCATTAATACTTGGAACACTTTAAAGTAGGTGCTGTTTTTATTCCCATTTGTTAGGTGAAGAAACAGAGGCTTTAAGCAACCTGCCCAAGGTCACACAGCTAGTAGGTATTAGAACTGGGGATTTGAACTCAAGTTAGCTTCCCAGGTGACACTAGTGGTAAAGCCAATGCAGGAGACACAAGAGATGAGGTTTGATCCCCAGGTCAAACTGATCGCCTGGAGGAGGACATGGCAGCTCACTCCAGTATTCTTGCTTGGAGAATCCCGTGGACAAAGGAGCTTGACAGGCTACAGTGCATAGGGTCACAAAGAGTTGGACACAACTGAAGCGAATTAGCACCCGCACACAGCTGTCTCTGAGCTCTGCACTCTTAAACAGTGCACTATACTGCCTCTGTAGGACTTTAGGGATTATCTAATCTAAATCAAACCTCCCAGGAGATCTCAAGCATTATTGACACAATTTGTTAGATTAGGTCTTCGCTTTTTCAATCCAGACTCACATATCTGCCATTACGTCAAAGGAGAGACTAACAATCCAATCAAAGGAAATGAGTGGTGGTGGTAGTGTTTAAAGGTTAGATGTTTTGTAGTTTTAAATAAATAATGCAATTAATATTTAACTATTCTTTTAAAAGTCATTCAATCTGCTTGGCATAGAGTCAGGTTAAGCAAGAGTTGTTGAACAGAATCAAAATAGTATTAATTTGGAGATTGCATGTTAAAATTAGTGCAAGATCCCACCTATAATAAACAAAATCAAAGTTTAGGAATTGCCAAGGGTATTTAAGGATAATCATATCCTTAAACAAACAAACAATTATATCAATACACACACAAATAATGAATAATGACTCCATGTAAACAGAGCTTATGCTTCTGTTACATGTTTCTTTTTTTCATAATTTATTTATTTTTGGGGTGTGCTGGATCTTCCTTGCTGCATGGACTTTCCCAGTTGTGTATGAGCGTGAAAATGAAAGCTGCTCAGTCGTGTCCGATCTTTGTCCATGGAATTCTTCAGGCCAGAATACTGGAGGGGACAGCCTATCCCTTCTACAGAAGATCTTCCCAACCCAGGAATTAAACCAGGATCTCCTGCATTGCAGACGGATTCTTTGCCAACTGAGCTATCAGGGAAGCCCTGTCCAAGCAGGGCTTGTGTCAGCTCTGTCTGCACGAGCTTCTCATTGGTGTGGCTTCTCTTATCGCTGAGCATGGGCTCTAGGGCATGCTTGCCTCAGTAGTTGCAGTGCGTGGGCTCAGTAATTGCAGCTCCCAGGCTCTAGAGCACAGGCTCAATAGTTGGGGCCCATGGGTTTAGCTGCTCCATTGCATGTGAGATCCTCCTGGACCAGGGATAGAACCTATGTCTCCTGCATTGGCAGGTGGATTCTTTACTACTGAGCCACCAGGGAAGACCCTGCATGTTTTTTATTATAATGTATTTTGTGTGCAATTTCCAAGAATTAAATGAAATTACTCAATAACTCACCTTCCTTTTTGATAACAAGGTGTCAACAAATAAGACCCAACAGCTTTTGAATAACATACACTGCTGGTTATCTTGATTAAAAAAAAGTTTAGATTTAAGACATCTTTCCTTATATCCCCAAATGCAATTATAAGGCATGATAATTGTATCAGACATTGTAGTAAATAAAAAATAAATATCATTAACAAAGCCCCAGTGGGGATATGTGGACAGATTCCATTTATCCTCTAGTCAGCTTCTTAATGATTCAACCTCTTAGTCTCTGTGGTTTTCCTGCCTTTCTGGACAGGTGACAAGGCCACTGACTGCCTAAGTTTCCCAGAACATTCTGCTGTATGCCAGGCCCAGCTAGCACAGAGCAGAATGGTTGACTCTTCATAACATAAAAGTAACAGATTCTTTGAATGACATTAGCACTTTGGGCTTCCCTTGTAGCTCAGTCGGTAAAGAATCTGCCTGCAGTACAGGAGACCCGGGTTCGAGCCCTGGATTGGGAAGATCCCCTGGAGAAGGAAATGGCAAACCCACTCCAGTATCCTTGCCTGGAAAATCTCATGGACACAGGAGTCTGGTGGGCTGCAGTCCATGGGGTCACAAAGAGTCAGGCACGACTGAGCAACTAACAGTTACTTACGGAACAGCACCTTTAGCACATGATAAAATTGAGCAAGATGTTTTTCTCAAGTGTAGGCCATGAGAATGAGGAAGAGGAAACTTATCTCTGAAGAGAGAGTAATCTGATATACTAGACATGTACCAGCAGCTGGGCAAATAGCTGATTAGAGGAGTAATTTAGAAGAGAAAGTTACATGGAATTAGAGTAAAAAACTAGGGTTCAAATGTCAAATTGACCACTTTTTAGTGCTTTGAGCCTGAAGAAGTCTCCCATCTTCTCTAAGCAGTGATTCCTTCACCAGTAAAATCTGATTAATAAAACCAATTGTGAAGATAATTTTTGAGAACTAAATAAGAATATGCCTGATAAGTGTTTAATATAGGGCTTATATGCAGTAGATGATAAAAATTTTGAGATAAATCCAAACATCATGTTAAATTTTTAAAAGTGGCTTATATGTCATATGGACTTTTATTGTCCTTTTTAATTTTTCCATTTTTTCCCTGAATATCTGCAGATGACAAAGGATGTGCACCAAATGCAACGTGAAGACAAATAATCAAGCAAACGGGTTTTATGAGAAAAGATGAAAAGGTAAAGGATACACACCTTGTCTTACTGCATGAATTGCATGCGATCTCAGTTGTATCCAACTCTATGCCACCCTAGGGACTGTAGCAGCCCAGGATCCTCTGTCCATGGGATTCTCCAGGCAAGAATATTGGAGTGGGTTGCCATTTCTTCCTCCAAGGGATCTTCCTGACTCAGGGATCGAACTTGAATCTCATGTCTCCTGCATTGGTGGGTAGGTTCTTTACCACTAGCACCACCTGGGAAGACCTATGCTATGGTACATAAGTACTAAAGTCTACCATTGACCTAATTTATTATCTTGTTAAAAATTATACACCATCACGTACTTGGCAATAAAAATCTACAGTTCTTATTTTGAGAAAACAATGTGTACAGGACCTGATGTACAGGTCCTCACAAAAAATCAATTTGCATTTGTACCGTCCTGCTTCAGAGGTAGGTGATAGCGCCCCCTACTGACCAATAGTGTAGAGGAAAACATGCATATCCGGTCACACCTCGAAAAGCTACTAAGAACTTACCTTGTGGGTCTATAGGTGGGAAGACATCTAGATAGATAAACACATAAATGCAAGTACACACGCAAAACCGCCATCTGCATGTATATCACTTTCACTCCTGCCCCTCATGCATAGGCTTGACGAATGCTGAGTATATGGAGAACCTGTTGATGCAACTGAACAATATCCTCTTCTATATATAGCAGGAGTACAATCTAGGTGAACTAATGTAGGTCTTTAATAATAGCTACGTAAATCTCCATGCCAGGCACCAAGACAGTCTTTATCTATTTATAAGTTATTTATGTTTAATGCTTGAAGTTTTGAATGTGCAGTCTGCCATTCTAGAAGTACTAGAGGTCGATACGATGCATTAGAACTATGGACAATGCACGGGTTAGTGCCAAAACCTTTCTACCCTATAGAGGTTTACAAAACTACCAATGACATCAGACACTAAGCACTTAAGACACCATTTTTTTTCCTTCTACTATATTAGGAACGTCAATGGACAGACAGATCATTTCAACTTGCAGCATTCACCCATTTCTAGTATGAAATTAAGTAATTTTCTACTTATATAATAAAGTTTATCTACACATTTTCTTGATTTTGATTCATTGCAGCAAACACACTATACATCAGCTGCTAAGTCACTTCAGTCGTGTCCAACTCTGTGCGACCCAATAGACGGCAGCCCACCAAGCTCCAAAGTCCCTGGGATTCTCCAGGCAAGAACACTGGAGTGGGTTGCCATTTCCTTCTCCAATGCATGAAAGTGAAGTCGCTCAGTCGTGTCCAACTCTTAGCGACCCCATAGACTGCAGCCTTCCAGGCTCCTCTGTCCATAGGATTTTCCAGGCAAAAGTACTGGAGTGGGGTGCCATTGCCTTCTCCGATACATCAGCAGATCCAGACAATATTTTAATTTCATCATTATGAGGCACTCAGGAATCAGTAATGCCTGCATTAAGTTTAACTACTGTCTCATAGTGTTTTATTAGTTTCTGTGTCAGACTCTAATTCATTGAACTGTTTAGTTGATGATCAATAGATGTCTACTCTGGGCCAGGCAGTAATTCTAAGTGCCAGCTATGCAGCAATGAGTCAACCAAGCAAAATCTCTTCCTTCTTGGAGATTACATTCTAGTGGGGAGATATGAATGTTCCCATTAAGTCACACCCAGACTCTGAATATTTCAGATAAGTAAAAGTGAGTTTTCATCATTCCTTTAATGAAGTTTGGAAATGTGAGTTTTTATTCTCTTATGATTGCCTGGACACTGTAGCAGACCTGTTTTTAGTAAGCATGTGGCTCTATTTTAGTTTCTTGTGATATTTTTAAATGGGTCTAAAAATGCTAATAGATACCTTATGACTATCAGATGTTGTGAAATAAAAATGTGAAATTAGTGGTGCTCACGATGTGTAACTTAGTGGGAGATGTGTGTGTGTGTAAGAGAACTTATTGCTATTTCTTTAAGACCTTGATCTTTTTCCAGTCTCCCAAAATATAATCCATCTCTATCACTAAATTTACCATTCTCCTCATTTGCAGGGAGTTATAGAGAAACTCTAAATAAAGCATGCTTTGAAAAATCCTCATAAGCTTTAAAAGATAAGGAAAGATCATCAAAACAAAAATACCGGTATAAAGACCCAAGTGGGGTTCATGCTTAAGGTTACCTTCTGCTAAAACTCTGTTTTTAACCTATTCAGATTAAATTTTTGAAGCCAAAAAATACCTTTTCCAAGAGTGATGTGTGAGCATGTTTCTAAGTCTAGATTTGACTAAGGAAGGCAGCTGCTTTACCATTTAGCTCCAGGTTGTATTGATTACCGCTGGGCTGAAAAGTAATGCTACCCATGCCCAAATGCAGGGGAGACATGTGATACAGAGTCTCAGCTACTCTTCATGTTACTAATACCAGCACAATAAGAAATGGGTGGCCTTAATCATTACTGTCTCTCCTTAAAATTGGGGTTTGTTGAGGTTTTATGCTATAAAATGTGTCCAAGTAGTAAGGAGCAGAGATTGCATTTAGCTAATATACTTTTATGAGGATTCTCTCTCATGTCTCTATAAATATGACCATGAGAGAAAAATAAAAATACCAAAGAGAATATTTGAACCAGGTTATGACCAAGTAGTACAGAAGAACAAACACTGGTAAGGTCCAGTGAAGGTAATTGGAATGTAAACTTTTCCTTGGCTACCCAGGTGGCACAATGGTAAAGAATTCGCCTGCCAGTTCAGGACTTGCTAGAGATGCGGGTTGGATCCCTGGGTCAGGAAGATCCCCTGGAGAAAAAAAAATGGCAACCTGAAGAAAGAAAGAAAGAAATTGCCTGGAGAATCCCATGGACAGAGGAGCCTGGCCTGCTACAGTCCATAGCATCACAAAGAGTCAGACACGACTGAAGTGACTCGCACACACAGAAAAAAAATGGTATCTAGAAAGATAGTCCTGATGTACCTATTTGCAGGGCAACAGTGGAGAGGCAGGCATAGAGAACAGACTTGTGTACATGGGGGCAGGAGTCGGGAATAGGAGGGAGAGGGTGGGATGAATGGAGAGAGTAGCATGGAAATACATGCACTGACATGTGTAAAATAGATAGCCAGCAGGAATTTGCTGTGTGAATCAGGGGATTCAAACCAGGGCTCTGTGACAACCTAGAGGGGTGGGATGGGGTAGGAGGTGGAAGGGAGGCTCAAGAGGGAGTGAACAGTATACCTATGGCTGATCCATGTTGATGTATGGCAGCTCGTTTTTAATGTTAAATATCCTCCCTGCTATTATCCACACATTTCTTTTCTTATTCCCTCTGCTGTTAGTATTCTTGGTTAGTAGAAGGGAAATGATTCAAAACTATTTGTAGACGCCTTCTTTGCTTGCTTGCTTAGTGGCTTCAGTCGTGTCCGACTCTGTGACCCTATGGACCATGGCCTGCCAGGCTCCTCTGTCCATGGGTATTCTCCAGGCAAGAATATTGGAGTGGGTTGCCATTTGGTTCTCCAGCTACCTTCTTTAAGTAAGGTAAAATTCAACAGATAAATGCAAGTTCTTTCTCAGCCTTCAAGAGTCTTAGTCCTAAAGAATAATGCTTAACATAATTGCCATGCAGTTACTCCACTTTTTTTTTTCTTATTTGCAGAAAACTACTGCAATCATGTATTTAATCATATATTTACATTTGTAAAAGTCTGAAATGGTCTTGTAGACAATTTGTAGAATTCTGTATCTTTTCAAGTGTCAGTGTTGATAATTGGTCTTCTGGAGGAGGAAACAGAGAGCTTTCATAGCCCCAGCAACTCAGGTTGGAAGCTTCTTCACACTCTAAGACTTAGAACTCACGAAGAGAAACAGAGGGAAGATTAGAAGTTTGGACCTTGGGGTGTTAGCTTGACTACTTCCTTGTATTCTCACTTGGGTCAGTATGAGAAGTTATTCTCCTTAATTGTAATCTTTAAAAAAAAATTTATTGGAGTATAGTTTCTTTACAATGTTGTGTTAGTTACTATTACAGCAAGGAGAATCAGCCACACTTCTTTCCCACTTAGATCACCACAGAATACTGAATAGAGTTCTCTATGCTATACAGCAGATTCATATGAGTTATCTATGGTTTTTCCAGTGGTCATGTATGGATGTGAGAGTTGGACTGTGAAGAAAGCTGAGTGCCGAAGAATTGGTGCTTTTGAACTGTGGTGTTGGAGAAGACTCTTGAGAGTCCCTTGGACTGCAAGGAGATCCAACCAGTCCATCCTAAAGGAGATCAGTCCTGGGTGTTTATTGGAAGGACTGATGCTAAAGCTGAAACTCCAATACTTTGGCCACCTCATGCGAAGAGTTGACTCATTGGAAAGGACTCTGATGCTGGGAGGGAATGGGGGCAAGAGGAGAAGGGGACAACAGAGGATGAGATGGCTGGATGGCATGAGTTACCGACTCGATGGACATGAGTTTGAGTGAACTCTGGGAGTTGGTGATGGACAGGGAGGCCTGGTGTGCTGCGATTCATGCGGTCTCAAAGAGTCGGACATGACTGAGCAACTGAACTGAACTGATATAGTATCAATGGTGTAGTCTTAATTTAAAATGCTTCTTGTAAATTACAAAATTAATAGTGTACTTGAAAAAAATACTATGTTATTTTTCTCTTGAGTTACTTTTCAAACTTCAATTTTGGGGAGTGAAGACTATATTCATTTACTATATTCATTATATCATTATATATTCATATATTGTCATATATAAGTGAATACATTCACTATATTCATATTCATTATATCTTTAACAAATAACCACAAATTAAGTGACTTAAAAATACACAAATTTATTATCTTATTCTGCAGGTCACAAGGCCAACACAGTTCTCACTGGGCCAAAATCAAGATGTGAGCACCGTCTAGGGGAAAATTCATTTCCTGCTTTTTGCAGCTTCTAAAGCTGCCTGTATTCTTTGGTTTGTGCTTTTTCCTCCAACTTTGAAACCAGCAACATAGTATCTGACAGTACATCTGTTGTCACACCTCTGCCTCTGACTCTCCTCTTCTAAGAATACTTCCACTTTTAATAACCTTTGTGATGACATTAGGGCCACCCAGATAGTCCAGGAAAATCTCCTTAATTTAAGCAGCTGATTAGCAACCTTAATTTTACTGCAACTTCAGTTTCCCTTTGTCATGTAACCTAGTTCACAGGTTTGGGGGCATTAAGACATCCAATGGGAGGATATTTTTCAGATGCCATTATTTTGCCCACTGCAGAGACAATAGGTGAGAAGTACTTAAGTAAATCTGATAATATAAAGTCAGTTGATAAATCCACTTAACAAAACTTGAATTAAAGCTTTCAACCTCACTTCCAGATTATGGGATGATTTAATAGCTCATTTTAAATAGCATGCAGACATGATTTTAATAATATTCCCTAGAAATTCACTTAAAAATTTTTGAGACTATAATTGATTTTTAAGTTTCTTTTTCTGTCTCAAAAATAAGCATATATAAAAAGATAACAATGTTTAATAATGGAAAATCTACTGTTCTGCCTTTTTCCCTTTAGCTTCTTACAATGTATATAGGCTCTGATGAAGGAAAATGATAGTTTTATGGAAGGAAAGAACATTTCCTTCAACAAGCAAACAAAGAAAAAGAAAAATGGGAGAGAGAAAAGGTAAATTGGAATGTGTACTTTATAATTCAAAGTTTGGGCCTGGTAGAGTCTCAGTTAGAAGCTTTTATTGTATCATTCATTGCTCTGTCATGGTTCAAAGTTTTATTTGCAATTTTTTGAATATAAACCCTCATTTTTTTCAGTCACAATTTATGAGGCAAAGTGCTAGATTCCAGGATTATAAAATGGAATAAGGGTGACGGCATAAGGACATATAATTTCAGTGCAGTAAGGGAAGTGTGGTAAGGCAGATATTTGTGGATTATTAGGGGAGCAATAAGAAACTGAATCTAACACATCCTGGAGAAGAATAGCAAAGACAGATTCAGGAATAACCTCTGAGCAGATGAATGCCTGAGCTGAGTGCTAAAGCATAAGAATGTATGGGTAGAAGTGGAACACATGTTCTATGCTCAAGGAACACCATGAAGGGGAGTGTGAAGAAGCCCCTAGTGTACCGGGAGTGCCAAGCCTCTCCTTGTCACTGTGGTCAGCTTCTCTCCACTCTTCAAGATACACCTCAAACCCATCCGCTCTGGGATATCGTCTCTAACCAGCTTTACATAATCAAACCTCATTACCACAGCACCCTATTTACTTCTTTAGTGGTATTTATTACAATCTTTAATTATGTAAATTCACATGTTCAGCGTTTTGCTTCTTTTTTCCCCTCACCACAATCTAAACTCTACCAGATACTCTCTCATCAGCGCATTTTTCTAAAGGTTTTCATTAATGAAATAGCTGCAGTGATTCTAATGATACTTTCTGGGAAGATTCAACCTTATTCTTCCTTGTATTTCAGCTGCCCGTGAACTGCAAGGAATCAGAGTGGAACTGGAAAAAGCCCAGAAAAATGTGAAACTTGCACATGGTCATCCCAATGCAGCAGTGTCCCCATGGAAGATGATTTCTTGGGATTTGGACAAGGGAGAATAGACAAGCTTGGAAATGTCATCCTTTCTCATGACTTAAAGTAACCAAAATAATTTTTAACAGCATTAATTTTTGGCCTTTAAGTAAGTGTCTTTCTGATATTTGAATCTGTATTGCAGGACAGTGTATTAAAAAAACTGAAACCATCACATTGCTTGACTCCATAAGCAATACTTTTGAAGGCATTTATTTCATGGCTATCCAAATATATATATATATGCTGTTTTCTTTTACAGAGCTTTTTTTTTTTTCTCTCTCTCAAAGGACTTTTGAAAAATCACTTCACAATGTCATGTTGAGAGGTAGGTTCCGGCTGTTAGGTGAAGCACATTATCTGGATAAGTGACTAAATTCATACTGTACCACAGCTTGAGAATCTTCAAAACTGTATCTTTGAAAGTGAAATCTATTCTTTCTGATTTTTGTAGAAAATAGTCAGATGTGTATCTTTTAATTTAGAGTTCTACCAAATCACTGGTTGTATTAATAACTAACACACACACACATATACACACACACACACTCACACACATGTTTTCTTAGGCTGGAAATAAGGAGTTAGTTGCCTAAGACTAGAGTTTTTATTTTCCATTCTTTCCAGCATCTGGTAGCTTAGAACCAGACACACAGGAGGTACATAAAACATACCTGATGAAGACTCAGCCATGATGTCCCAATGGGTTCACAGTCCAGCATCTAAATTTATTTTTCAGGTAAAACAAAATGCTTCCTAAACTTAACTTTACATGAGAGACATTTTCTTTTCACTCTTTTTATTTAGAAAAAAATTTGATAAAATTTATATGTAAGAAGCATATATCTTAAACAGACCTTCTTTTGATTAAAAGGGAAACAATAACCCCTCTTATCTTAATACGATGACTTGTCTGCATTAGATCTAAGAAAGAAAAAAAAAAAAACAACGCACAATTATGTTTATTTCCAGTTGGAATGGACAAAATCAGAATAATGGAGCCATCCAAGCCAAAAACAGTAATCTTCTTAATCAAGATTATCCTTTAAGACTACAGAAAGACTGGGAGGACATCTCATTTGCTTTCTCTTCTTCCTGCAGCCTCCCACCATGACTGGCATTATAACTGATCTTTAGTTACTAATGTTATTATTGATTTTCAGTGGTGAAACTTAATCATTAGTTATCTTACAAACTGCCATTAGCTCCTTTGCTATATTTAATTTTTAAAATTATTTTCAGTATAATGAATATTTATTTTATTCTTACTATCACAGCCTTTTCAGATTTACTTCTTTGACATATTCTCATCTGTAAGTAGCATCCTAGTTATAACCTTAACTGTTATGAATGTTTTCTATCTTGGAACTGTACATATTTATTTCTGTTACAAGATATAACATGAACTTTAAAAGAGGTAAAAGTTCCATGAAAGTAATCTCGTTATTATTTAATAGTGTTCCCATAAATGTATATAATATCCCTAAAATATTTATCTGTTTTTTAAAACTTTATCATACCTGATAAATCAACATGGATTCCATAAGAAATATTTCAAGATGACCTGAAAGTTAATGAGTTACTAAGCTAGGTTCAAAGCTCAAGAAACCCATGAAATGTTATAAGAAACACTTAAGTTTTGAGTTTGCAAGTCTTGGAAGAGAATTAATTTTATGACCAAAAATAAAATAGCGTACGGTTATAAACATGAGTTTTCGTTTATTTTTATCACCTCAAATCCCTACTCTCATTCCACACTTCTTTAAAGCACTGATGTTTGATAGCATCAGAGCAAATTAAACAAGATGATGGCTGGCTGAAGTCATTTGAACAAATGATTTTTATTAATAAAATATCAGCTATCATTATACATTGTTATTTAGAGGAAATATAAAAATATGACTCCCACTGGTTGTAACATTAATTGCTTAGAATCTTGTCACTGTAAAAATTTTATACACTGTAGAATTTTTAGTTTATACAACTAAAATTTATGGTGATACACCACTAACATTTAGACCATTATTTAAAATAATTATGTGTTCTTTATGGAAGAATGACTTTATCTCTAAAAGACAAGACTCAACCATAAATATGGTGTATATTTTTCTTTCATGATTCTTGTAGATAGCCAAGGTTCAGGGAATAAATAAAGTGGAAAAGTGTCTTAGAAATATGATTGAAAATACAAAATTTTTCAAGATATTTTTAAGACTTAAAACACTACACTTGATTGCATATCCATTCATTCCACACTTATCTATTAAGTTAATATTGGCTATCCTCTTGGGATACTTTAGTTAATAAAATGTTCATTTTTATATTTACCCTTTCTGTTTGTTACCTGTTTAGAGTACAGGTAGAAACTTTCTGTGAAACATATTTCCAAATAGTCTTTAAAAGTCTGGTATTGTGTTTTATAAAGTTATTCTTACAGCTGTTTTTCTCCCCTCAAATGAGCACCCAGTTACTTGAAAAGATTTAACTACAACAGCAACGACCCCCTCGATTTTTATAGTTTTAAGCCATTTCTCACAAATTTCTGGAACATTAAAAAATATTTTCAAAATGCACATCTCAAAATTTAAAGTATATGTTATTTCATACAGGATTCTTTGCTTTTTATAAGTAATTTTATTGCTGTTTTTTACAACATGTTGACATAGTACTGTTTGCTAATAATTTATTTGAAAGGATGCCTCATAACATGGTAAAAGGTGACATGGTGACATTTTAACATAGACTTTTCCTTGTGTTTTTTACCTCATTAAGAGGTTTTTTGTGTCTGGAGTACAGTTCATTATAACACTGGAATAATCATAGGTTTGATTTCTGTGTGGGTTGCATGGTATAAGTCCCTCATTGGCCTTTAATTGAAGCCACTAATTATCTTTCAAATGCTAAAGGCAAGATGTTGGATTGATATCTTAAACCTTGAAAGCCTACTAAAAACAGATGCTGGAGTTATGATGGCCACTATGAAGTTTATATATATTTATAAATTATCCTATCATTAATATGAATGTCTTAATAAACATTTAAATGTCACAATGGTGTTTCAAATTTTAAGCCTGTTTTGTTTTGTTTTCTCTTGTCAATAAAGTTGGATAGGTTAATGCCAGCTTAATGATAAAGTTTGTTCTCAGAGTTAATATTTATAACTAAGTACCTAAGTACAGGAGTAGTTAAGTCTAGAGCCTGAATAATTTAAATGGTTGAAGATTAGAGAATATCCGTGGACAAAATGACATTTAAGGGAAAAATCTCAACAGTAGGGCATATATTTAAATAAAACAACTGAATCATTTTTAAAGCATAATATATCTATATGCATTTTCAAAAATTATCCACTATTTCATAACAGAGAAATTAGGAAATTTTAGCACATAATACAAAGTTTCACAGCCTTGAAAAGAGAAACATAAAATTGGAGAAAAGATTTTCACTATTTACAAAATGTGAACAATATTTTGCTTAAAAAAGTCATGATAATAAATACTGTGCTATGACAGTGCATAACTATATCAAAACAAAATATAGCAGTTTCCTCAAGTTATATGGGGTGAGTTACAAAAAAATATGGTATTTCTTAACACAGAGAGATGCAAAAACCAGGATTTTGCATGAAAAAAACACAGTCCCAGCTCACTAGTTTGAATTTAGGGAGGGGGTGCAGAATAAATATGCCTTCAGAAAAATTATAGAATCATAGAATCTGAGTCATAATGAACTTCAAATGACATCTAATCCATTGACCTTCTTTATTCCTGAATCCTTCTAATAACTTCCCAGCCTATTGGCCATTTAAACTGTCTGCATGTCTCTTATGATGGAAGAAAATAGCTGAATAGTGCTAAGGAGAAAGTTCAAAGTCTCTGTTAAAAAAAAAAGTGATCGTATCTATTTTTATCAGGTCCATGTTATAAACTGTGATATCTGAGTTGCATAGCAAAGAATCCACTACCTGCTCACACAGACACAAACACACACACACACACACACACACACACACAATGTTCCTGAGATGTTTGAGCACAGGTAAAGAGATAATTGCCTATGGGCAACGAACATCTGATCCCGTAAAGCATTTTGGAAGGAGATACTAGAGGATCTTGAAAGGTACTTTGAGGCCTTATGAATATATGAGATATATTCTTGGACTTTATTTTTATATCAATCATTCATTAATCAAATCACTGCTTTCAGTGTGGAGTCATAGCTTTTAACCAGTCCTATCTTATTTGAGATTTGGATAAAGAAGACAATCTCCTGAAATACCAGAAAGCAAGACAAGGAAAGGAAAACTAGTTTGAGTCCTCAGTTATATTCCTCTGCCTTTTAATATGCATTACCAAAATTCCTACGAAATGTCTTAATATATTTATTTTATCCTATGTGAATATTTACTTTCTCAATGTTGGGATCTTTTTTTTTAGTCTGGCGATTTAGGGCTTCCCTGGTGGTGCAGTGGTGAGGAATCCACTTGGCAATGCAGGAGAAATGGGTTTGATCCCTGGTCCGGGGAGATCCCACATGCTGAGGAGAAACTAAGCCCATGTGGCACGACGAGCCTGTGTGCTAGTGCCCAGCAGCTGCAACCGCTGGACTGGCTCACTTTGGGGTTGGTTCTCTGCAACAGGTGAAGCCACTGCAATAAGTCCGCACATGGCAACTGGAGAGTGGCCCCACTTGCTGTAACTAGAGAAAAGCCCACACAGCAATGAAAGCACCATGCAACCAAAACTAAAATAAATAAAATTTTTAAAATATTTATTTACCATATTTATTATGTTACAAAAAATCCTGCATAAAATGTAACATAAACATACGAATAATACCTCATCATATTCACAGTTCTATCCACAGCCAAGGAGGGGAAATTACACAGATTTTTTTAATTTTTTTTTTTAGATTTTTAAAAAATTTATTATTATTATTATTTTACTTTACAATATTGTATTGGTTTTGCCACACATCAACATGAATCCACCACGGGTGTACACATGTTCCCAATCCCGAAACCCCCTCCCACCTCCCCCCGCCACACCATCCCTCCAGGCCATCCCAGCGCACCAGCCCCAAGCATCCTGCACCCTACATCAAACCTAGACTGGCAATTTGTTTCTTATATGATATTATACATGTTTCAGTGCCATTCTCCCAAATCATCCCGCCCCCTCCCTCTCCCTCTCCCTCTCCCACAGAGTCCAAAGACTGTTCTATACATCTGTGTCTCTTTTGCTGTCTCACATACAGGGTTATGATTACCATCTTTCTAAATTCCATATATATGTGTTAGTATACTGTATTGATGTTTTTCTTTTTAGCTTACTTCACTCTGTATAATCGGCTCCAGTTTCATCCACCTCATTAGAACTGATTCAAAGAATACCTTCTTAATGGCTGAGTAATACTCCATTGTGTATATGTACCACAGCTTTCTTATCCATTCGTCTGCTGATGGACATCTAGGTTGCTTCCATGTCCTGGCTATTATAAACAGTGCTGTGATGAACATTGTGGTACACATGTCTCTTTCAATTCTGGTTTCCTCAGTGTGTATGCCCAGCAGTGGGATTGCTGGGTCACAAGGCAGTTCTATTTCCAGTTTTTAAAGGAATCTCCACTGTTCTCCATAGTGGCTGTATCTTTTTAAAAAGGAGAGAGAGAGAAGTTTCTGCACTGCAGTGAGGACCCAGAGCAACAACAACAACAACAACAACAAATCTCACCCTATCTTAATATCTCTAAAGACATGAAAAGTATTATTTCCTAAGAAACAATGGGACCCCCCCATTTGTAAACCTATTTTACTTAACACAATATGCTTTCTGTTGTTACTCAGACTGCATTAATTCTAGTATCAAAATGTACTGTTAGAATTCTCAATGTCTTTGTGACTTTCTAAACTGTAATTGATCACTTTGTGACAAACCTTTTCAGAAATTTTAGAATGACTAAAAACTCGTGTGAATCCTCAAAACCTAAAGAAAACAACATTGGATTGCGTTGAAAGGGCAAACTCTTCAAGTTATTATTACAGATAACTCACCATCACAGACACATGAGATTAATAATTACCTGCATGCATTGTACACTTTCAAAATCCATACTGTGTGTTATATGTCTGTTTATACACTGGTTCATATGGTCTATTATAGAAAATAATTTCTTCCTAAATTTGCAAATTATTTAAAGAATAAAATTGACTTTCAGTAAAATTTTATCCATTCACAAATATATATATATTGAATGTTTTACCATAACCAGACACTATTTTCATTAGTCAGCTTTATTGTGGTATAATTTCGCTGAAATGAATTCACTAAAATGAACCAATAAGTGTTATAGTTCAATGAGTTTTAACAAATATATATACTTATGTAATCTATACCATGATCATGATATGATATAGATACTTCATCACTCTTAAATGTTCCTTATCCTCATTTCCTCATCATGCTGTTTCGATGTTTTAAAATTGAATTGATATACAAGGTATATTAATTTCCTAGTGCTTTATAACAAGTTACCACAAGCTCAATTGATTAAAACTACGTACTATAATATCTCAGTTTCTATGAGTCATGAGTCGAGGTACAACTTAGCTTGGTCATCCATCTCACTTGCTCCTGTCATTTTAGAATAGAGGCAAGCAGAATGACAGCCAGTATTAATGCTGAATTATTACTAAACAATAACATTTCATTTCAGCTCTAATCTATAGTTCAGTTCAGTCGCTCAGTCGTGTCCGACTCTTTGCGACCCCATGAATCGCAGCACGCCAGGCCTCCCTGTCCATCACCAGCTCCCGGAGTTCACTCAGATTCACGTCCATCGAGTCAGTAATGCCATCCAGCCATCTCATCCTCTGTCATCCCCTTCTCCTCCGGCCCCCAATCCCTCCCAGCATCAGAGTCTTTTCCAATGAGTCAACTCGTCACATGAGGTGGCCAAAGTACTGGAGTTTCAGCTTCAGCATCATTCCTTCCAAAGAAATCCCAGGGCTGATCTCCTTCAGAATGGGCTGGTTGCATCTCCTTGCAGTCCAAGAGTCTTCTCCAACACCACAGTTCAAAACATCAATTCTTCAGCGCTCAGCTTTCTTCACAGTCCAACTCTCACATCCATACATGACCACAGGAAAACCCATAGCCTTAACTAGACGGACCTTAGTCGGCAAAGTAATGTCTCTACTTTTGAAAAGGCTGGCAGAATAATAGTAAGGATATTAGGGCTGAAGGACACTTTAGACATTGGATAGCCTACCCTTCTCTCAAGGAAACTAAGCTTCAGTGCTCAGTTTTTACTTAGAAAGTTAACAATAAAACTCAGAGTAAAATCAAGATTCTGGACCCTCTGTCCAGTTAATATAATATTTACAAAAGGATTAGTAGAGTGGCTGGCTCATAACCATGGTAATAATGCTTTGTTTCTGCTTTACCGTACACAATAGATATTCTGCTATATATTCAGACAGAAAATAGTGATTAAATGTTTTCAATAGCTTACTAAAGAAAAACATTAGAATTTCAAGGGTGAGAATAATCATTATTTATTTGCAAATAATTTAATGTTTTCCAAATAGTTAATTCAAAAGGCATTTGTTAAGTTCTTACCATGTATAACTCCCTCATGCACTCTAAGGTGATGAGATGACTGAAAATCTGAATTTCTACTTCAGAAAGATGATAATAATAGAAAACATTTTTTGCACATTTACCGTGTGAAATGGTCCTGTGCCAAAGAGTTTGTGTGCATATATATCACTCAGTTCTCACAGTATTGCTACAAGTTATGTACTATTAGCATTGCTTTCTTTTCCAAGTGAGAAGATAGACATTTGGGGCATTTGTGCTACCTTACAGCTAATTAGTAGAAAAGTTGAGACAAAGACATTTATGTGTAGAAATGTTAAAATTTAACATTAATATTTACTGTACATAACAATGCCTTTCTGAATTTAATTAGCCATGAGTCACCATTTTAAGATGAAGACCTGGCATGGACCTCTTCTTTCCTCATCTTCAACCTGTGCATAAATTGTAAAAATACTTGTTTGAGACAATTGCATACGAGAAATATATTGAGAAAGAGCAAATTGCACTCATCTCACACACTAGTAAGGTAATGCTCAAAACTCTCCAAGCCAGGCTTCAACAGTACATGAACTGTGAATTTCCAGATGTTTAAGGTGGTTTTACAAAAGGTACAGGAACCCGAGATCAAATTGCCTACATTCGTTGGATTATCAAAAAATAAAGAGAGTTTCAGAAAAACATCTATTTCTGCTTTATTGACTATACCAAAGCCTTTGACTGTGTGGATCATTACAAACTGTGGAAAATTCTTAAGGAGATGGGAATACCAGACCACTTGACCTGCCTCTTGAGAAATCTGTATGAAGGTCAGGAAGCAACAGTTAGAACTGGACATGGAACAACAGACTGGTTCCAAATAGGAAAAGGAGTACGTCAAGGCTGTATATTGTCACCCTGCTTATTTAACTTCTGTGCAGAGTACATCATGAGAAATGTTGGGCTGGATGAAGCACAAGATGGAATCAAGATCGCCAGAAAAATATCAATAATCTCAGATATGCAGATGACACCAATCTTATGGTAGAAAGTGAAAAAGAACTAAAGAGCCTCTTGATGAAAGTGAAAGAGAAGAGTGAAAACATTGCTTAAAGCTCAACACTCAGAAAACAAACTTCAGGGGAAATAGATGGGGAAACAGTGGAAACAGTGGCAGACTTAATTTTGGGGGGCTCCAAAATCACTGCAGATGGTGACTGCAGCCACGAAATTAAAAGATGCCTGCACCTTGGGAGGAAAGCTATGACCAACCTAGACAGCATATTAAAAAGCAAAGACATTACTTTACCAACAAAGGTCCGTCTAGTCAAGGCTATGGTTTTTCCAGTGGTCATGTATGGATGTGATATTTGGACTATAAAGAAAGCTGAGCGCCAAAGAATTGATGCTTTTGAACTGTGGGGTTGGAGAAGACTCTTGAGAGTCCCTTGGACTGCAAGGAGATCCAACCAGTCCATCTTAAAGGAAACCAGTCCTGAATATTCATTGGAAGGACTGATGTTGAAGCTGAAACTCCAATACTTTGCGCAACTGATGCAAAGAACTGACTCAGTGGAAAAGACCCTGATGCTGGGAAAGATTGAAGGCAGGAGGAGAAGGGGACGACAGAGGAGGAGATGGTTGGATGGCATCACCGACTCAAGGGACATGAGTTTGAATTGATGATGGACAGGGAGGCCTGGCATGCTGCAGTCCACGGGGTTGCAAAGAGTCAGACACCACTGAGCAACTGAACTGAACTGAATAGGTAGAAGGAAATAAATAACACTGAATAGAGAACAACAGGAACTAAGAAGATGCAGGAAGGAGAAAAAAAGAGCAAGAAAATAAGTGAAAGTTTGGCAAAAGAATCTGATTTTGTTTTGTTTTGTAATTTCAGTTCAGTTCAGTCGCTCAGTAGTGTCCGACTCTTTGTGACCCCATGAATCGCAGCACGCCAGGCCTCCCTGTCCATCACCAACTCCCGAGGTTCACTCAGACTCACGTCCATCGAGTCGGTGATGCCATCCAGCCATCACATCCTCTGTCATCCCCTTCTCCTCCGGCCCCCAATCCCTCCCAGCATCAGAGTCTTTTCCAATGAGTCAACTCTTCGCATGAGGCGGCCAAAGTACTGGAGTTTCAGCTTTAGCATCATTCCTTCCAAAGAAATCCCAGGGCTGATCTCCTTGCAAGTCCAAGGGACTCCCAAGAGTCTTCTCCAACACCACAGTTCAAATGCATCAGTTCTTCGGCGCTCAGCTTTCTTCCCAATCCAACTCTCACATCCATACATGACCACTGGAAAAACCATAGCTTTGGGGCACTACAAACTAATGCCCAGTAGGTGGTGCTAGAGTACATCTATTCCAACAGTCAAAAAAGCTGGCCGGGTCCCTTTCCTCCCACACACAGAAACAAAACAAAACGGAAAAACCCACAATCAGTCAGACACTGGGAATTGAGACGTGATTATTAGTTAGTGGAGCCAGCTTTAAATTATGTTTTAAGCCATATAATGAAAAACAGATTGTTTGTAATGTGGTGCTGTTGTGAGGAAGTGCTGGAATGCTGACAACATACGTCACAATCCTTTATTCAGGAACTTTCCTCTACAGTTTTCTTTCAGTTTTCACAGATGTTTTCCGTGGCCACTTCATAAATACAGAGTCAGTGGAACTTTAGAGATTCCCAGTTCCACACAGTAAATACAATGTAAAAGGACATTTACAGTTCTTCACTTCCCTAACCTGTTTCTCACAATCAAATAAAGAGAACAATAAAATGTCCATATAATTTGATTTTAGTTAAGAACACACTAACATGTAAAAAAAAAAATCATAGTTCTCAATCAATTGTCACAGTTATATATTCTCAGGAAACTAAAGACCTGACAGAACTAACAGCTATTTCATTCCTCACCCAGGTCAGCCTCCTACAAAGACATGTTCATTGAGCCCTGATGCTCCAAGATAGACTTTCCAGTATGTTGACAAATGGTCACTCATCATTTTCAATACAACAATCAGTTCACTTCAGTAGCTCAGTCATGTCCGACTCTTTGCAACCCCATGGACTGCAGCACGCCAAGCCTCCCTGTCCATCACCAACTTCCTGGAGTTTACAGAACTCATGTCCATTGAGTCAGTGATACCATCCAACCATCTCGTCCTCTTTTGTCCCCTTCTCCTCCCATCTTCAATCTTCCCCAGCAACAGGGTCTTTTCAAATGAGTCAGTTCTTCACATCAGATGGGCAAATTATTGGAATTTCAGCTTCAACATTAGTCCCTCCAAAGAACACCCAGGACTGATCTCTCTTAGGATGGACTGGTTGGATCTCCTTGCAGTCCAAGGGACTCTCAAGTCTTCTCCAACACCACAGTTCAAAAGCATCAATTCTTTCACACTCAACTTTCTTTACAGTCCAACTCTCACATCCATACATGACTGCTGGAAAAACCATAGCCTTGACTAGATGGACCTTTGTCAGTAAAGTAATGTCTCTGCTTTTTAATATGCTGTCTAGGTTGGTTATATCTTTCCTCCCAAGGAGCAAGCATCTTTTAATTTCATGGCTGCAGTCACCATCTGCAGTGATTTTGGAGCCCCCCAAAATTAAGTCTGCCATTGTTTCCACTGTTTCCCCATCTATTTCCCATGAAGTGATGGGACCAGATGCCATGAACTTAATTTTCTGAGTGTTGAGCTTTAAGCCAGCTTTTCACCTCTTTCACTTTCATCAAGAGGCTCTTTAGTTCTTTTTCACTTTCTGCCATAATGTTGGTGTCATTTGCATATCTGAGGTTATTGATATTTTTTCTGGCGATCTTGATTCCATCTTGTGCTTTATCCAGCACAACGTTTCTCATGATGTACTCTGCATATAAGTTAAATAAACAGGCTGACAATATACAGCCTTGACGTACTACTTTTTCTATTTGGAACCAGTCTATTGTTCCATGTTCAATTCTAACTGTTGCTTCCTGATCTGCATACAGATTTCTCAAGAGGCAGGTCAGGTGGTCTGGCATGCCCATCTCTTTCAGAATTTTCCACAGTTTGTAATGATCCACACAGTCAAAGTCTTTGGCATAGTCAATAAAGCAGAAATAGATGTTTTTCTGGAACTCTCTTGCTTTTTCCATGATCCAGCAGATGTTGGCAATTTGATCTCTGGTTCCTCTGCCTTTTCTAAAATCAGCTTGAACATCTGGAAGTTCATGGTTCACATATTGCTGAAGCCTGGCTTGGAGAATTTTGAGCATTACTTTACTAGCATGTGAGATGAGTGCAATTATGCGGTAGTTTGAGCATTCTTTGGCATTGCCTTTCTTTGGGATTGGAATGAAAACTGACATTTCCAGTCCTGTGGCCACTGCTGAGTTTTCCAAATTTGCTGGCATATTGAATGCAGCACTTTGACAGCATCATCTTTTAGGATTGGAAATAGTTCCACTGGAATTCCATCACCTCCACTGGCTTTGTTCGTAGTGATGCTTCCTAAGGCCCACTTGACTTCATATTCCAGGATGTCTGGCTCTAGGTGAGTGATCACACCATCATGATTATCTGGGTCATGAAGATTTTTTTGTACAGTTCTTCTGTGTATTCTTGCCACTTCTTCTTATCTTCTGCTTCTGTTATGTCCATACCATTTCTGTCCTTTATTGAGCCCATCTTTGCATGAAATATTCCCTTGGTATCTCTAATGGCAGCCCTCCAGGCTCCTCCATCCCTGGGATTCTCCAGGCAAGAATACTGGAGTGGGTTGACATTTCCTTCTCCAGAAGAGATCTCTAGTCTTTCCCATTCTATTGTTTCTTTCCCATTCTATTTTTTTTCTCTGTTTCTTTGCAGCGATCACTGAGGAAGGCTTTCTTATCTCTCCTTGCTATTCTTTGGAACTCTGCATTCAAATGGGTTTATCTTTCCTTGTCAGTTTAATTATGAATGAATACTTGACAAGCCATTTATAAAAAATAAAAATAATCTCCATTGGTCTCTTTCTAAACTCTTGTGTGCCAAATTGCTTCAGTCCTGTCTGATTCTTTGTGATCTGATTGACTGTAACCCACCAGGCTCCTGTGTCCATAGGATTCTCCAGGCAAGAGTAATGGAGTGGGTTGCCATGCCCTCCTCCAGGGGAATCTTCCCAATCCAGGGATCAAACCCGCGTCTCCTGCCTTGCAGGCAGAGGATTCTTTACCAACTGAACCACCTGAGAAGCCCTACTAAAATCAACATTCATCTGTTATTCCTGGCTAAATCTTTTCACTTCAGTCTCACCTGCCCATGGGCAGTTAAGAGATTATTGCACTTCTTTGATATCCTGAAGGGTATAGCTAGTGTAAATGGAGTTAGGTAGCTTGCAAGTGAATACAATGCATTTGCATACGCAGAATGATATGACTTTTAAATAAATGGGTGGTGACATTTGTAACTTAAGTTTCCTTCCTCCTTCTGGTTTCAAATTTGAGGAATAAAGAAAATGATGATTGTAATCAGATTATAAGGACTAGGTGACTGATGGAGGTTTAGGGCATTCCTTTGGTCACCCAAGAACTGAATCGCATGATTAGTGACAGTCCTTTCCTTCTTTTACACGTACTTCAGGTTATGAGGGGAGGGGACTCCCACAATGGGTGAGGCACTATAAGAGATAAGTATAAGTGATTGAGATGTTAATTTTTGCTTTGTTCTTGCACTTTATCCCACTCTCATCCACTCTGAGAAGGTGGTCTGTCCCTTCAGTCAGTCCCTTCATGCTCTCTTATCTCATAGGAGGTTTTTCTGTATGACACAAGGAATAATTGTCTTCCCAATACTTGAAGAGATTATGCCCAGGAAACAAAAGGGAGAAAAGTACCCCCTGGAAAAGAGGAGAGGGAAAGGGAGGTGTCCTCCTGAAGCTGAGGATGGAAAGGGAGAGCTGGAAGTTCCCAGTTAGCCTGCAGCTGGCTTCCTCACAGCATCCCAGGAGGTAAGAAAAGTTTTTGGTTGGGTGGGAATCGATGGCTTCATGGTATGTTTAAGAGACTGAAGTTCAGGCAAAATTTGCTGGGCTTCCAGATAGAACAGAAAAACCCAAGACTCAGATTTCAGGAACCTGTATGAGCTAAGACTAGGCATCTAGAGGTAAACAAATGGGTACAAAGACCAAAGGACTTCCCTTTTGAAACACATGCTTCGTGTTTCATCAGATGGATGTGAATGAGAGAGCACCCAAGAAGATTCAAACTGAATTATCATGAGGTTGGAGCCCAGAGAAAGGTCTAAGGTTATTCTTAAAATAAACGCTCCTTCTGGGATTTTGGATTAAGATGACATTTATAATTTAGTTCAAATTTATGTTCTCATTCTGAGATTTTTTTTTCCCCTAGGAATTATCATTTTAACTAACTGTCCATCTCAGTCAAGGAAAAAATAGTGTTGGTTTCAAAGAAAATAAAAAATGTGAGGAGAGAAGAGGAAATTATATGAGAACAATTCTTTTTATTTTATTTTAATGTTCTTGCTTGGATAACTATTTTAGTTGGAGGATCAAATGATAAAAACTCCAGTAAATATTATTTCATAACAAATCAGTTTTTGTGAAATGGGGATCAGAAGGATGGAATCTGTAGATTTTAATCACCTTGTTACCTGTATGTGTGTATTGCAACAAAAGAATCGTGTTTGGGTTTTCATAACGTGAATCAAGAGACACCCTCATGGCAAAGTTATCCACTGAAATAGAGAAGTTATCCTTGGCAACATTCTACATTAGGGTAACAAGTTGGTGAGAGTCATCAAACTAGACAAGGGCATACCTTGGGTCACACTATTGTTCATTTAGTTCATTGCATTCTCTTTGAATCTGCCTTCTTTCAGTTCTTCAAACAAACAAGGTGTGTGCTAGCTTGTGGTTAGAATTCTCAAGGGGTAGTTTTTCCTCTTTCATCCTACCTCCACTAAAGCTAAGGCCAAAGCAGGCAAGTACTTTCACCATCTCCGCTTTAACGGTGAGTGTGCGTGCGTGCTCAGTCATGTCTGACTCTTGGGGACCCCATGGGTGTAGCCTGCCAGGCCCCACTGTCCATGAAATTGGCAGCTTTTTCCCTTGAGATTTTGCCTTTTGAAGAATCCCAGCATTATGCAAGGGTCCTTACTGGTATCCCCTTACTCAGCATTGCTCCCAAGCTTCATTTCCTGTTCCAAGGGCACATCTAATACTGACACACCCTGCATCTTCGTCACTTTATAAGAAAGCCCTCTGCTTTCCCACCAAGCTTTTAAAAAATAATTGTTATATAGCATTGAGAGTTTTTAATGTGTTTTACCAAAATAGGGTTTTCTGGATAGAAAGTCAACTACCTTAACCCCATTTTCCGTTAAATACAATTGAGTCAATTTTTTTGCCCACATCACTACACCAAACTAATTTTAAAAGATAATTTTCAGAAAAAGGTAAAAATCATAATTTTCATACAGATAAAAAAATGAATACACGTTAAAGGATTTATTTTATTCTTGTGATAGAATCAGACTAATGTTATAATCAGTTCAGAGGAAAATCAAAACAGCCCAGATTTATTCGGAGTGAAGGAATGTTGACGTGAATTGCAAATGGAGACAAAACTGTGGTTTTTCCAAGTCATTCAAGTCACTACTAAACTGGATAGAAAATGTTATACTACCAGACAAGTCAGAATTTACCTAAAAATTACCTTCATTTACAAAGAGTTGCAAAATGGCTCAAAGACAATGAACTGGGCTAGAATCTGGTAACCCAGAAGGGTTTCTATTAAGACATAAAGTTTTTATCTACACTAATCTTGTCAAGGTCATTAATAACCTTTACACTGAAAAATCTGATATCATTTCTCAGCAGTTATCTTGCTCTAGCTACTGACAGCTTTTGACATAACTAACAACTTCCTCCTTTTTGAAAAAAAAAAAAAATGTTTTTGCTGTCCCCTTTGCTGGTTCCTGTTGATTGTTTTCATAAGATCTTCTCCATGGATACACATTGCCCAGGTGATTTAATCCAGTTCTGGGGGTTTAAATGCCAACTATGTGCTTACAATTCCTAATATTATATCTTCAGTTTTAATTTCTTCTGGGAACTCCTGACATGTATTTTAAAAATTCATATTTCCTGTCACATTGCCATCTTAAAACTGTGTTATCCAAAATTCTACTTCGATTTCTTTCAATCAATCCTTTTTTAACACCACACACATATACACCACACTGGTCCTCTTGCAGTTCTAGTTACTCAAGCCAAATGTATAGAGTCAACCTAGACATCTTCCATTTGTCTCAGGAGACTCATTCTCCATCCTTCCACTCTCTAATTTGTGACAATAAAAACGGACTTACGGGAACTAAATGATGATTGCCTTTTGTTTTGCAATTGGTTTCAGTGAGTGGGGAGCCTTTGCTGAAGTTTGGAGTGGGGGAGGCGAGGGAAGTCAAAGTACTGATTCCTTCATCAACATCCTCACGGGGCAGTTTTGAGCTGGGTGCTCTCCTTAAGATTGCTCTGTTAAAATTCCACTTAATGCAAGTTTTGATATTCATTCTCCATGGCGTTGCACTATGCCTTGGGTTCCTCTATACCCTACTTGCATCTTTCTAAATAATTCCTTTGTTAACACATTGCTGGTTATCATACTTTAATATGCCATATCTTTTGTGATAGAACACTGATGCAAGCCCTCTGTTTCACATCCAGCAAATTCTCCTCTTCAGTTTCCAAATTGTATCATTTTACCACGTTTCACAAACACGTCCCTGTCCAAGCACCATCATCTCTCTCTTCCGTGTTACTGCAATAGTAGTGGTTTTGCCCCAGAGACCACTGCCTTCTGAAAGCCCAGAAGAACGTGTATAACTATCTTTTGAAATACAAAATTTATTTTTTCTACACTGATCTTGTCGAAGTCATTAACGACCTCCATACTGAATAATTTAATGTCATTTCTTAGTAACGATCTTGCAGGTATATAATATAATAGCTTATAGTTGCCCTTCTACAGTCTATTCTCAAACACAAAAAGAGCAACCTTCTGAAACTGTTGTAGCCACGTGTTCCGGGAAACAGACTCACTTGGAAGGACAATGCAGATAGTGGAGTGCAGTTTATTACACCGGTGGGCCCAGGGCAGAGTCTCCTCTTAGCCAAGGACTCCAACCAATTTTTGTGAATACCCTATATACCCTAAGTGTATATGCCCAAACCCACTTCCCCAAATTCCCTGGAATTAGTCTGAACAAAGGAAAAGAAAGATACAATCAAAGTTAACCTGTGATTCATATGCCTTAAACCTAGGTAGTTAACAGTGGACAATTATCACATGACCACATACCCCAATAAGCATAATAGAATGTATGATTCTATTTGGTTACACAGATAATTAGGGTATTCTTTTAGGCAACAGAGAGCCCTGGGGCTCTTCCTTCCTGGGGCCTGATTTTCCTGTTGGTATGTCGTTTCCATAGATATTGGACATATAGCTCAAAGTCCACAGTCCGGCCAAAGATGGAGTCCTGCTTTCAAGAAACAGCCTGTTCTGTTTCTTCCTTCAAAACAAATATGTCTCTCATGATCCAGCCTCTCACACCTGTTTTCTGTCTCTCGTGGATCTTCATTCTACTCCAACTCTTTTTTTCTGCTAGTTTTAAGATATGTTTAGCATACTCTTTGTCTAGCATCCTCTTGTCTCAGAGTCTCTTCACTTGTTCAAAATGTGCTCTCCTTAAATATCTACATAAAGCCCACCTCACTGTCATATGAAAGGGCACCCTTAGCTCTCTCCACCAGCATTCTCTATCCTTACTTCACATTAATTCATAGTACTTAACGCCACTCGACATCATTTATATGTTTCTTATAGATTTATTTGCTCTGTCTTATTTGGAATCTAAGTCCCATGAGAGCAAGATATTTGTCTATTTTCTGGTGGTGTTTCTGTTCTGTCTAGAAAAGCATCTGGATTATAGTCACAGCCAATTAAACATATGTGGAGTGAAATGAAAGAATGAATATGTGAGTTATTAAATGATACAGAAATTGTGTTTTGAAACCCTGAGTGATAAATAGCCAGTCCAAATTCTACTTGAGCTTCAACTGTTTTTCAACAGGAAGCAAAGGATTTCCCTAAATATAATCTCAACCATGATCGAATATTTGAAAGCTATTGATTGGTCTCAGAGTGACTTTAAAACTGAAACACAAAATCAGAGCTGAGGAATGGGTTGTAAGGAAGCCAGTAATGAAGAAATTAGCCTGACAGATAAGCAAGATGGGTACATAAGAAACTTCATAACGTCATAGTAGGTTCAAGCAATATTTTGAGTAAAAGAACATAATTATGCTACATATAATTAATGTTTGTTTTCAATTAATAAAAGCACCTTGAATAAAATAATGATTGTCAAATGAATTTCTAAACTCGCTATTAGAAAGGAAATATTAAAATATCAATTTATATTTTACACACAGTAGAACATAAGTGCCCTTCATCATCCTTTCACACAAGTGACTTGCTTTATTTTTTTACAGTTTTGCATTTGGACCCCCCCCCCCACTACTTTTTATTGTATCAGTATCTCTTAAAATTGGGCTCTTTAATGTGGTTTATATTGTGGTTTTTATTGGACTCTTTATTGTGGTTTTATCAAATTTTATCACACAATCTTGGTTTTATCACATTTTTTATAACATTGCAACAACTCTCAAGTTCACCTCTACTCCCATTAAATTATTTTTTCCATGATAGTATTAGAGTGTTAGTTGGCATTTTTCTGAAGATTCCCAGCATCAAAATCGTCTGGAAGAGTCCAGTTCAAATGTTTATCAGTTCAGTTGTCACTCAGGCATGTCCGACTCTTTGTGACCCCATGAACGGCAGCACACCAGGCTTCCCTATCCATTACCAACTCCCCAAGTTTACTCAAACCCATGTCCATTGAGTCGGTGATGCCATCCAACCATCTCATCCTCTGTCGTCCCCTTCTCCTCCAACCTTCAATCTTTCCCAGCATCAGGGCCTTTACCAATGAGTCACTTCTTCACATCAGGTGGCCAAAATATTGGAGTTTCAGCTTCAGCATCAATCCTACCAATGAATATTCAGGACTCATTTTATTTAGAATAGACTGGTTGGATCTCCTTGCAGTCCAAGGGATTCTCAAGAGTCTTCTCCAACACCATTGTTCAAAAGCATCAGTCCTTCAGCACTCAGCTTTCTTTATGGTCCAACTCTTACATCCATACATGACTACTGGAAAAACTATAGCTTTCACTAGATGAACCTTTGTTGGCTAAGTAATGTCTCTGCTTTTTAATATGATGTCTATACCTGTCTTATTTGATAGGAAAGAAAAATAAGACCCACTTAAACAGCTTTTGAACTGTGGTGTTGGAGAAGATTCTTAAGAGTCCTTTGGGCTGCAAAGAGATTCAACTGACTGAAACTTGTGAAAATCAAATAGAAGTGGAGGAATATTATTGACTTGAGAAATTGAAAAGAGCAAGTGATAATGGTTTCAGATATGGTTTGTTCCATACATTCAAATACTAGCTTTAGAACCTACTATGTCTCCATCTCTAGACTCTATTTTCCTTCCTGTGGGGTTGATTCCGAAGTTCCTCATGACACGATGTTTGTCATTTTGAGCATCTCCTCCCAGCAGTTTCTGAAAAAGTCCCCAAATTAATTCTGATTGGACACTTTATGAGACTCTATAATTTTTTCTCTGTCCTAACAATAATGTTTAAAATTAAAGTAGAAAAACCTATAGATTTATAATAGGGACAAAACAATAGAATTCTTAGACCTAAATCTAGCAAGAATGGTTTAAGACATAAAAATTAAAATTTGAAGTCCAAATGAAGAACATAAACTGGAATAATAACTAATATAGAAATGTTGGTTCTTCTAAAATTAACACATAAATGTTTATCCATTTCAAATTACCATCTCAATGAACTTTTCTATGGAATGATATAAAATAATTCTGGAATGTGTACTGCAAGAATAAGTCTCTAAAAGAAGCCAAGAAATTTCTGAATACTGAATAAGAAAAATTAATAAAAAGTGAGAGAATTTCAGATACTAAGATAATTAGTATCCCAACCAGTAACACTGAAGAAGCTGAAGCTGAATGGTTCTATGAAGACCTACAAGACCTTTTAGAACACCCAAAAAAGATATCCTTTTCATTATAGGGGACTGGAATGCAAAAGTAGGAAGTCAAGAAACACCTGGAGTAACAGGCAAATTTGGCCTTGGAATACGGAATGAAGTAGGGCAGAGACTAATAGAGTTTTGCCAAGAAAATGCACTGGTCATAGCAAACACCCTCTTATAACAACACAAGAGAAGACTCTACACATGGACATCACCAGATGGTCAACACCAAAATCAGATTGATTATATTCTTTGCAGCCAAAGATGGAGAAGCTTTATACAGTCAACAAAAACAAGACTGGGAGCTGACTGTGGCTCAGATCATGAACTCCTTATTGCCAAATTCAGACTGAAATTGAAGGAAGTAGGAAAAACCACTAGACCATTCAGGTATGACCTAAATCAAATCCATTATGATTATACAGTGGAAGTGAGAAATAGATTTAAGGGCCTAGATCTGATAGATAGAGTGCCTGATGAACTATGGACAGAGGTTCGTGACATTGTACAGGAGACAGGAATCAAGACCATCTCCATAGAAAAGAAATGCGAAAAAGCAAAATGGCTGTCTGGAGAAGCCTTACAAATAGCTGTGAAAAGAAGAGAAGCAAAAAGCAAAGGAGAAAAGGAAAGAATAAGCATCTGAATGCAGAATTCCAAAGAATAGCAAGAAGAGATAAGAAAGCCTTCCTCAGCAATCAATGCAGAGAAACAGAGGCAAACAACAGAATGGGAAAGACTAGAGATCTCTTCAAGAAAATTAGAGATACCAAGGGAACATTTCATGCAAAAATGGGCTCGATAAAGCACAGAAATGGTATGGTCCTAACAGAAGCAGAAGATATTAAGAAGAAGTGGCAAGAATACACAGAAGAACTGTACAAAAAAGATCTTCACGACCCAGATAATCACGATGGTGTGATCACTCACCTAGAGCCAGACATCCTGGAATGTGAAGTCAAGTGGGTCTTAGAAGCATCACTACAAACAAAGCTAGTGGAGGTGATGGAATTCCAGTGGAGCTATTTCACATCCTGAAAGATGATGCTGTGAAAGTGCTGCATTCAATATGCCAGCAAATTTGGAAAACTCAGCAGTGGCCACAGGACTGGAAAAGGTCAGTTTTCATTCCAATCCCAAAGAAAGGCAATACCAAAGAATGCTCAAACTACCGCACAATTGCACTCACCTCACACACTAGTAAAGTAATGCTTAAAATTCTCCAAGCCAGGCTTCAGCAGTACATGAACTGTGAACTTCCAGATGTTCAAGCTGGTTTTAGAAAAGGCAGAGGAACCAGAGATCAAATTGCCAACATCCGCTGGATCATGGAACAAGCAAGAGAGTTCCAGAAAAACATCTATTTCTGCTTTATTGACTATGTCAAAGCCTTTGACTGTGTGGATCACAATAAACTGTGGAAAATTCTGAAAGAGATGGGAATACCAGACCACCTGACCTGCCTCTTGAGAAACCTATATGCAGGTCAGGAAGCAACAGTTAGAAGTGGACATGGAAAAACAGACGGGTTCCAAATAGGAAAAGGAGTATGTCAAGGCTGTATATTGTCACCCTGCTTATTTAACTTCTGTGCAGAGTACATCATGAGAAATGCAGGGCTGGAAGAAGCACAAGCTGGAATCAAGATTACCGGGAGAAATATCAATAACCTCAGATATGCAGATGACACCACCCTTTTGGCAGAAAGTGAAGAGGAGCTAAAAAGCCGCTGGATGAAAGTGAAAGTGGAGAGTGAAAAAGTTGTCTTAAAGCTCAACATTCAGAAAACGAAGATCATGGTATCTGGTCCCATCACTTCATGGGAAACAGATGGGGAAACAGTGGAAACAGTGTCAGACTTTATTTTTGGGGACTCCAAAATCACTGCAGATGATGACTGCAGCCATGAAATTAAAAGACGCTTACTCCTTGGAAGGAAAGTTATGACCAACCTAGATAGCATATTGAAAAGCAGAGACATTACTTTGCCAACAAAGGTCCGTCTAGTCAATGCTATGGTTTTTCCAGTGGTCATGTATGGATGTGAGAGTTGAACTGTGAAGAAAGCTGAGCGCCGAAGAATTGATGTATTTGAACTGTGGTGTTGGAGAAGACTCTTGGACTGCAAGGAGATCTAACCAGTCCATTCTGAAGATCAGCCCTGGGATTTCTTTTGAAGGAATGATGCTAAAGCTGAAACTCCAGTACTTTGGCCACCTCATGCAAAGAGTTGACTCATTGGAAAAGACTCTGATGCTGGGAGGGATTGGGGGCAGGAGGAGAAGGGGACGACCGAGGATGAGATGGCTGGATGGCATCACGGACTCGATGGCCGTGAGTCTGAGTGATCTCTGGAAGTTGGTGATGGACAGGGAGGCCTGGCGTGCTGCAATTCATGGGGTCACAAAGAGTCGGACACAACTGAGTGACTGAATTGAACTGAACTGAACTGAACCCAAGATAATTATAAAGTCACTGTAATCAAAAATATATAATATTTATATATAAATATATTAGTCAGATATGGTGGGGCATCCACAGAAAGATAAGTATATATGTGCTTTTTATATAACTTAGTGAGAAAGAGTGTTTAATTTAACAAATGGTGCTGATACACTATATCAGAAGGAAAGATATATCCACAAGAAAACAATACTGGACACTGATCTTTTTCTTTTTAAAAGAAAAATATTGGAAGGAACTGTAGGAGGCTATTGGTATAAATCTGAGATGGAGAAGACTTTCCTAAGTATGACAGACATCTCAAAAACCATAAAGATGAAACTAGATATATTTGTTTATTTTAAAATCACTTATGTTTTCATGGCAAAAGTTACCATAAACAAAATGAAGAGGCAAATTTAAAGATAGGTTTGTAAATTAAGTATGGAAAAGGCTCTATTCTTCTTAGAGACTAGTTATTGAAAGGTCATTTTGTGTAAATTTCATGTAGAATTCATGGGATCACCTAACTGTATATACAACAGAAAGATATTTCAAACTTTCTCAGATTATTGACAGGATTTCACAGTTAAAATTTTTATTGCCCAGAAGTACCTTTCTCATTAAGGGAGTCTTCTCAAAAAATATGAAAAATTATTCCAAGTCTATTTTAAAGTAAATAATAGGCAGGATAGTATTAATTGGATAATAGTATGAAAAAGAGCAAAACAAACAGAAAGGCAATGGAAAATAATTAATAAGATCTCAAAATGTTCTCTTTGAGATTTTCTTTTCTTGTCAGAAGGACAAAATTTGGAAAGGTTTGGAAAGCAGATTGACACTGTTGACCAAAAAAGAATTCTAGAAATGTGAGTTGAGGGAGAGAGCATGATATTTTTCCCCAGCTGTTTCAGTGAAAAGTAGAATTCTGAAAAGTATAAAAGGCATATGCCAAAACATAAACATATGAAGAACCACTTCTAGACTACTCTGAAATTATAAATAAAACATAGATGTTATAACAACCAAGATACATTTTAAAGGCAGAGATAGTTTTGATTAATAAGTGAAAGCCTGTAGAATCTCTTCCTAAGAAAACTAGAAAAAAAGCAGTCTTGGCAAAAACTGCTTTCTCAAGAGCCCTGGTAACTGAGCTAAGATCATTTGTGTTTAGAGGAAGGTGGCAGAGGATTGGGTGATCATTCACTTTTGAAGGACTTCAGAGGCTGAATGCACTCAATCTGTCCTAGATTCATTTCATTAAGAGAGAATGAACTAGTTAACATTGCCAAAATGAAGTTCATCTAAGGTAACAGGCCCAGGGATTTTTCTGACCAGCTGTCTCTTTAATAAGGATATGTTTTCCATCACTGTGGCTAAAACAAAAATACAGAAAATAAGACAGAATTTATCAACAGTTGGAAAGTTGAAATTTATCAACAGTTGAAACCAGAAAACTCTTTTACCTTGCTGGTGGGAGAAAGAATTGGTACAATCATGCAGAAAAATTAAGTGGGAAGTTCTTAGTTAAACAAACAAATGTTTATGACTCAGCAATTCCGGTCCTACATTTCAGTTCAGTTCAGTTCAGTCGCTCAGTCGTGTCTGACTCTTTGCGATCCCATGAATCGCAGCACACCAGGCCTCCCTGTCCATCACCAACTCCCGGAGTTCACCCAAACTCATGTGCATCAAGTCGGTGATGCCATCCAGCCATCTCATCCTCTGTCATCCCATTCTCCTCCTGCCCCAAATCCCTCCCAGCATCAGGGTGTTTTCCAATGAGTTACCGCTTCACATAAGGTGGCCAAAGTATTGGAGTTTCAGCCTCAGAATCAGTCCTTCCAATACATGGGCCAAAAAAAGTGTACATATAGTCACCAAAAAATGTGCCCAATAATGTTCATAGCAGCACTTTTCAAAATCATCCAAACTAAAAATTACCCAAGTAGCTTCTATCTACAGAATACATTCATAAATTGTGGTAGAGTCATATAACGGGGGGAGAAGGCAATGGCACCCCACTCCAGTACTCTTCCCTGGAAAATCCCATGGATGGAGGAGCCTGGTGGGCTGCAGTCCATGGGGTTGCTAAGAGTTGGACATGACTGAGTGACTTCACTTTCACTTTTCACTTTCATGCATTGGAGAAGGAAATGGCAACCCACTCCAGTGTTCTTGCCTGGAGAATCCCAGGGACAAGGAAGCCTGGTGGGCTTCTATCTATGGGGTTGCACAGAGTCGAACACGACTGAAGCGACTTAGCAGCAGCATCTGATGGGACACTATAGCAATGAACAATGAGGATGAATGAAATACAACTACACACAACTTGATTATTCTTTCAAATAGAACATGGATAAGTCTTGAGAGTATGATATGCTACAAAAGAAGTCAAGCACAAAAGGGCACACGTTGTTTGATTCCTTTAACGTACAAGCCCAAAACAAATGATGGCACCAGAAGTTAGGATAAAGGTCACTCTTGGAACATAGAGATTGGAGACGTGAAAGGCTGAGAGGCTCTGGAATGCTGTCCGTGTTCAGTTTGGAAAAATTCACCGTGTTAAACTTATATTTTGTGTACTTTAATGTATGGATGTTACATCTTAATAAAAATTCCTCATTAGATTTGCATTTGCTGTATAGAGCAAGAAGCTGTGGGGAAAAGAAGTGAGTACTTAACTTTCTTTAAGTAGAGTAAATAGTTTATGCAAATCTTAACTAAAAAACAAGCAACGACTTTCTATACATAGACTAATCTGGGTTTATATCTATCTTGCCCATTAGTCTGGGGAAAACACCCCCTTTGATTCTTATTTCAAACCCAAAGCAATTATTGCTTCTACTGCAAAGAACAGTTTTCATGTCACTTGGCTTCATTTCCCAATTTTCAGAAATATGTAGAGTAAGAATATTGCTAACCAAAGAGATATCATCTTGTAAATCACTTCACTGCCTGTAGCAATTTTGACTTTGGAAAGTCTTTTCACATGATGCTATTCCCTGGCCCACAGAGGCTCAATGAAGTGCCTTGCCAATAAATATTTGAATGGGAGTGACTCCTCTGAATATGTGTTGAAGGCTTTTGAAAACGTTCCAGACACTAAGCTAAGCAAGTACTGCTAAGATGACAGGTGAAGCTTTGCCCTCCAGCAGTGTTAAACTCACTTCCCAAGGTGCTGAATTTTAAAACTTGGTAAACTTTTACAAACTGCACACCACCAGCGTTCCAGAGCCCCTCAGCTTTTAATGCTCCCTTGCAGTCTTTACTTTGCTCCTATTTTTCTAGTTTTCTAAGGTAAATACAACATCAGTGTTCTTGCCTTGAGAATCCCATGAACTGTATGAAAAGGCAAAAAGATAGGACACTGAAAGATGAACTCCCCAGGTCAGTAAGCGCCCAATATACTACAGGAGAACAGTGGAGAAATAACTCCAGAAAGAATGACAACATGGAGCCAAAGCAAAAAGAACACTCAGTTGTGGATGTGACTGGTGATGCAAGTAAAGTCTGATGAGGTAAAAACAATATTGCATAGGAACCTGGAGTGTTAAGTCCATGAACAAGGTAAATTGGAAGTGATCAACAGTGATGGCAAGAGTGAACCAGTACATTTTAGGAAACAGTGAACTAAAATGGACTGGAATGGGTAAATTTAACTCAGATGACCATTATATCTACTATGGTAGGCAGGAATCCCTTAGAATAAATGGATTAGTCCTCATAGTTAACAAAAGAGTCTGAAATGTAGTACTTGGGTCCAGTATCAAAAATTACACAATGATCTCTATTCATTTCCAAGGCAAATCATTCAATATCACGGTAATCCAAGCCTATGCCCAACCAGTAATACTGAAGAAGCTGAAGTTGAACGGTTCTATGAAGACCTGCAAGACCTTCTAGAACTAACACCTCAAAAAGATGTCCTTTCATTATAGGGGACTGGTATAAAAAATAACAAGTCAAGAGCTACCTGGAGTAACAGGCAAATTTGGCCTTGGAGTACAAAACGAAGCAGGTCAACGAGTAACAGAGTTTTGCAAAGAGAATGCTCTGGTCATAGCAAACATCCTCTTCCAACAACACAAGAGAAGACTCTAAACATGGACATCACCATTGTCAGTACTGAAATCAGACTGATTATATTCTTTTCAGCCAAAGTTGGAGAAGCTCTATACGGTCAGCCAGAACAAGACTGGGAGCTGACTGTGGCTCAGATCATGAACTCCATATTGCTAAATTCAGACTTAAATTGAAGAAAGTAGGAAAAACCACTAGACCATTCAGGTATGACCTAAATCAAATCCCTTACAATTATATAGTGGAAATGACAAATAGATTCAAGGAATTAGATCTGATAACAGTGCCTGAAGAACCATGGACGGAGGTTCGTGACATTGTACAGGAAGCATTAATCAAGACCATCTCCAAGAAAAAGAAATGCAAAAAGGAAAAATGGTTGTCTGAGAGGCCTTACAAATAGCAGAGAAAAGAAAAGAAGTGAAAGGCAAAGGAGAAAAGGAAAGATATACCCATTTGGATGCAGAGTTCCAAAGAATAGCAAGGAGAGATAAGAAAGCCTTCCTCAGTGATCAGTGCAAAGAATCAGAGGAAAACAACAGAATGGGAAAGACTAGAGATCTCTTCAAGAAAATTAGAGATACCAAGGGAACATTTCATGCAATGATGGGGCAGAATAAAGGACAGAAATGGTATGGACCTAACAGAAGCAAAAGATATTAAGAAGAGGTGACAAGAATACACAGAATAACTATATCAAAAAGATCGTCATGACCCAGATAACCACGATGGTCTGATCACTCACCTAAAGCCAGACATCCTGAAATGTGAAGTCAAGTGGGCCTTAGAAAGCATCACTATGAACAAATTAGTGGAGGTGATGGAATTCCAGTTGAGCTATTTCAAATCTTAAAAAATAATGCTGTGAAAGTGCTGCACTCAATAAATCGGCAAATTTGGAAAACTCAGCAGTGTCCATGGGACTGGGAAAGGTCAGTTTTCATTCAATCCTAAAGAAAGGTAATGCCAAAGAATGCTCAAACTACGGCACAATTGCACTCATCTCACACACTAGCAAAATAATGTTCAAAACCCTCCAAGCCAGGCTTCAACAGTACATGAACCATGAACTTCCAGATGTTCCAGCTGGTTTTAGCAAAGGCAGAGGAACCAGAGATCAAATTGCCAACAACCATTGGATGATTGAAAAGCACAAGAGTTCCAGAAAAACATCTACTTCTGCTATATTGACTACGACAAAGCCTTTGACTGTGTAAATCACAACAAAGTATGGAAAATTCTTAAAGAGATGGGAATACCAGACCATCTGACCTGCCTCCTTAGAAATCTGTATGCAGGTCAGGAAGCAGCAGTTAGAACTGGACATGGAAAAATGGACTGGTTCCAAATAGGGAAAAGAGTACGTCAAGGCTGTATATTTCACCCTGCTTATTTAAGTTATATGCAGAGTACATCATGAGAAATGCTGGGCTGGAAGAAGCACAAGCTGGAATCAAGATTGCTGGGCGAAATATCAATAACCTCAGATATGTAGATGACACCACCCTTATGGCAGAAAACATCCTTATGGCAGAAAGCAAAGAACTAAAGAGCCTCTTGATGAAAGTGAAAGAGGAGAGTGAAAAAGTTGACTTAAAACTCAACATTCAGAAAACTAAGATCATGACATCTGGTCCCATCACTTCATGGCAAATAGATGGGGAAACAATGGAAACAGTGCGAGACTCTATTTTTCTGGGCTCCAAAATCACTGCAGATGGTGACTGCAGCCATGAAATTAAAAGACACTTGCTTCTGGGAAGAAAAGCTATGACCAACCTAGACAGCATATTCAAAAGCAGAGACATTACTTTGCCAACAAAAGTCCATCTAATCAAAGCTATGGTTTTTCCAGTAGTCATGTATGGATGTGAGAGTTGGACTATAAAGAAAGCTGAGCACCAAAGAACTGATGCTTTCAAACTGTGGTGTTTGAGAAGATGCTTGAAAGTCTCTTAGACTGCAAGGAGATCCAACCAGTCCATCCTAAAACAAATCAGTCCCGAATATTCACTGGAAGGACTGAGGCAGAAGCTGAAGCTCCAATACTTTGGTCACCTGATGCGAAGAACTGACTTATTTGAAAAGGTCTTGATGCTGGGAAAGATTGAAGGCTGGAGAAGGGGATGACGGAAGATGAGATGGTTATATGGCATCACTGACTTGATGGACGTGAGTTTGAGCAAGCTCTGAGAGTTGATGATGGATGGGGAAGCCTGGTGTGCTGCAACCCTTGGGGTCGCAAAAAGTCAGACATGACTGAGTGAATGAACTGAACTAAAGGTAAATCCAAAGTAAGCAGAAGAAAAGAAATAAAAATTAGAGCAGAAACCAGTGGAATCAAACAAAAGGCTTTACTAGAGAGAAAATAAATGGCACCAAAATCATTTTTATTGAAAAGATCAATAAAAATGATAAATATCTAGCTAGGTTAACTTAAAAAAGAGAGAGAGAGAAAGCACAAGTTACAGATCCTATAGGAATTGTGGTTGGGTATAGGGAGTAGATAGAGAGTCAGAGAATTGCTCTTGTCCACAAGGAGAAAAGAGAGCAAGGAATTGCCTAGGGACAACCTAGTTTTAGGTTGAAGCAGTAGAGGACAGGACATAATTTTTTATAGCATTCAAGGAGCAGGGTGTGAAAAGCTCACGGACATTTCTTGGATTTGTTGGCACCAAAATGAGGTTTCGAGCATCATCATCTTTCTGGCTTCAACCAATCTAAGGTCTATATTCTCACGGTCAGCAGTTTTCATCTGGTGGAGGGGTCTACTTCCTGTAAAAACAATGAAGGAATGTGTGTCAAACCTTTATCTCTATCTTTCAGGGAACTAGGAGTTCAGCAATTCTGCTATGTGGCAGAATCATAGTCTAAATTGTTACGAGTTCCCTAGCCCAACAGCTATTCTTTATTTCTACATCTTCATATTTCCCAATCATTAACTCTTGAATCAGCATTTTAGTTTAAAAGACAAGGACACACGGCCTTGTACACAGTTTCATGGTGAAGTTAATGACATGGTCAGCTGCCTGTCTTTATTTATGTGTGTTGGCAAGATGAAGAGGTCAGAGTGGGAGAAACGCTGACTTTTTGGAGCACATTTGAGATGTCACTTTTGAAAGTTTCTTAAGTGCTAGGATGCACTTTGACAGTGGTCCTGCAGAGAGAAGGGAGGGGTGGCTAATAATATCCAGCTGGGGTCTGAGGCCATAAAAATGTGAGTTTAAAAAAAAAAGAACTAAGGGTATATTTGATGAAATCTGGATATTATAGCTTAAAGAAGAGTAAGAGAATTGAACAAATTTTCAGACTGAGGAGATGTAGGCAACAAGATCGAAATCAAAACAGGAGCAGAAATGTGAGAAATACTATGCATAATAGAAAGTTTCAGATACTTCCTTTGCTAAAGCATTTCTGGCTCCTATACTAGATTCATTATTTAATCATTAATTCATTCCTATATTCACTAAACAACCGTTTATCGATTGTCTGCTGTGTGCCTCAAACAGTGCTGGACACTAGGGGTACGATGGAAGCCAAGCAGACTTTTGGTCCTGCGTTTGTAGAGCTTGCACAGAGTTGGGAAGATCACTGATAAGGTAATGAATAAAACTGATATTGATTCAGGGATGGAGGACTGATCAAGAGTGTATCAAATGAATATAGACCAGTGCAGGACCCTTAGAAATGTCAATATCAAGTCTGGAAAAGATAAAATTATATTTATTTATTTAAATGCATTTTAAAACATCAGAAAGATTGTAAGTAAAATGAGCATTTTAGAACTTGGTCATCACACTTAGCTGGAAAATTCACTCATGCAACATGCTTTCGTCCACAGGGGTAGAGATAAAGGCAACAGTATTGCATGTATGTGTGCAGTTTATGGTTGATGGGACTTGATATAATGTTGGATAAAGGCAAACTATTCTCTGTAAATAACCGGAAGGATAGAAAAAGACCTATAAACTTCATGATTTTTGTTCTGACTTTCCCACTATTAAACATGTGTATCATAAAGAATCAGTTGTCTATACCCTGCTTTTATTCTTATCTGAAGTGGAAATCAATGATGCCCTCACAGGGCATTTATTTTTATAGCCTATTAAGCTGTAAAGTAACACCATTTAACTATTTCTGATTTAAGGTGTACACTGTACCATGCATTTTTGTTTGTTTAGAGTATGAAGCTTGGAATTTATGGGGATGTCCTGTGTGAATCTGAAACATCAAATTGTGTATCCACATATCTAGAGACCTGGAAGTATCTGTAGATGTTAGACTCTAATTAATAATTATTTAAATAATAAATTCCTCAAAGACCCCTGCTGCCTCTCAAAATGGTTCTGATTTCTTACCCTATCATGTAGGTTGATATCAAGGCAAATTGGAAGTGGTCAAACAGGAGATGGTAAGAGTGAACATCAACATCCTAGGAATCAGTGAACTAAAATGGACTGGAATGGGTGAATTTAACTCAGATGACCATTATATCTACTACTGTAGGCAGGAATCCCTTAGAAGAAATGGAGTAGCCATCATAGTCAACAAAAGAGTATGAAATGATGTACTTGGATGCAATCTCAAAAAGAACAGAATAATCTCTGTTCGTTTCCAAGGCAAACCATTCAATATCACGGTGATCCAAGCCTATGCCCCAACCAGTAATGCTAAAGAAGTTGAAGTTGAATGGTTCTATGAAGATCTACAAGACCTTTTAGAACTAACACCAAAAAAGATGTCCTTTCATTATATGGGACTGGAATGCAAAAGTAGGAAGTCAAGACATCTGGAGTAACAGGCAAATTTGGCCTTGGAGTATGTAATGAAGCAGGGCAAAGGCTAATAGAGTTTTGCCAGAGAACGCACTGGTCATAGCAAACACAAGTGAAGACTACACATGGACATCACCAGATGGTCAACACCAAAATCAGACTGATTATATTCTTTGTAGCCAAAGATGGAGAAGCTTTATACAGTCAGCAAAACAAGACCGGGAGCTAACTGTGGCTCAGATCATGAACTCCTTATTGCCAAATTTAACTTAAATTGAAGAAAGTAGGGAAAACCACGAGACCATTCAGGTATGACCTAATCAAATCCTTTGTGAGTGTACAGTGGAGGTGAGAAATAGATTTAAGGGACTAAATCTGATAGACAGAGTGCCTGATGAACTATGGACAGAGGTTCGTGACATTATACAGGAGACAGGAACCAAGACCATCCCCATGGAAAAGAAATGTAAAAAGCAAAATGGCTGTCTGGGGAGGCCTTACAAATAGCTGAGAAAAGAAGAGAAGCCAAAGGCAAAGGAGAAAAAGAAAGATATGCCCATTTGAATACAGAGTTCCAAAGAATAGCAAGGTGAGATAAGAAAGCCTTCCTCAGCAATCAATGAAAAGAAATAGAGGAAAACAACAGAATGGGAAAGACTAGAGATCTCTTCAAGAAAATTAGAGATATCAAGGGAACATTTCATGCAAAGATGGGCTCGATAAAGGACAGAAATAGTATAGACCTAACAGAAGCAGAAGATATTAAGAAGAGGTGGCAAGAATACACAGAAGAATTGTACAAAAAAAGATCTTTAGACGAAGAAAATCACGGTGGTGTGATCACTCACCTAGAGCCAGACATCCTGGAATGTGAAGTCAAGTGGGCCTTAGAAAGCATCACTATGAACAAAGCTAGTGGAGGTAATGGAATTCCAGTTGAGCTATTTCAAATCCTAAAAGATGATGCTGTGAAAGTGCTGCACTCAATGTGCCAGCAAATTTGAAAACTCAGCAGTGTCCACACGACTGGAAAAGGTCATTTTCATTCCAATCCCAAAGAAAAGCAATGCTAAAGAATGATCAAAGTACCGCCCAATTGCACTCATCTCACACTCTAATAAAATAATGCTCAAAATTCTCCAAGCCAGGCTTCAGCAATACATGAACCATGAACTTCCAGATGTTCAAGCAGGTTTTAGAAAAGGCAGAGGAACCAGAGATCAAGTTGCCAACATCCTCTGGATCATGGAAAAAGCAAGACAGTTCCAGAAAAACATCTATTTCTGCTTTATTGTCTATGCCAAAGCCTTTGACTGTGTGGATCACAATAAACTGTGGGAAATTCTGAAAGAGATGGGAATATCACATCACCTGATTTTCCTCTTGAGAAATGTGTATGCAGGTCAGGAAGCAACAGTTAGAACTGGACATGGAACAGACTGGTTCCAAATAGGAAAAGGAGTACGTCAAGGCTGTATATTGTCACCCTGCTTATTTAACTTCTATGCAGAGTACATTGTGAGAAACCCTGGGCTGGAAGAAGCACAAGTTGGAATTAAGATTGCCGGGAGAAATATCAATAACCTCAGATATGCAGATGACACCACCCTTATGGCAGAAAGTGAAGAGGAACTAAAAAGCCTCTTGATGAAAGTGAAAGAGGAGAATGAAAAAGTTGGCCTAAAGCTCAACATTCAGAAAATGAAGATCGTGGCATCTGATCCCATCACTTCAGGGGAAATAGAAGGGGAAACAGCGGAAACAGTGTCAGACTTTATTTTTGGGGGCTCCAAAATCACTGCAGATGGTGATTGCAGCCATGAAATTAAAAGACCCTTACTCCTTGGAAGGAAAATTATGACCAGATAGCATATGACTAGATAGCATATTGAAAAGCAGAGACATTACTTTGCCAACAAGTTCGATCTAGTCAAAACTATGGTTTTTCCAGTGGTCATGTATGGATGTGAGAGTTGGACTGTGAAGAAAGCTGAGCACCGAAGAATGGATGCTTTTGAACTGTGGTGTTGGAGAAGACTCTTGAGAGTTCCTTGGACTGCAAGGAGATCCATCCAGTCCATTCTAAAGGATATCAGTCCTGGGTGTTCATTGGAAGGACTGATGCTAAAGCTGAAACTCCAGTACTTTGGCCACCTCATGCAAAGAGTTGACTCATTGGAAAAGACCCTGATCCTGAGAGGGATTGGGGGCAGGAGGAGAAGGGGACAACAGAGGATGAGATGGCTAGATGGCATCACTGACTCTATGGACATGAGTCTGAGTGAATTCCGGGAGTTGGTGATGGACAGGGGGGCCTGGTGTGCTGAGATTCATGGGGTTGCAAAGAGTCGGACACGACTGAGCAACTGAACTGAACTGAACTGAACTGGGAAGAAATATAGAATTTCAATGTAGGAATATATAAATGTTTTTATAAAATTTGGTGCAAGTTTTCTTTTCTGAAAAACACTTGGGACCAGACACATTCTCTTTCACTCACATCATGCAGTGGATAGTTTCTAGTCTGATCTTCATATTCATGGTATTACCCAAAGCCTCAAGGGGCTGTAGCTATTAATACAAGAAAGGCACAGAGTTATAAGTATCCATATGTACTTGCGTGCAGTGGCACAGAATTTGCTTGCCAATACAGGAGACACAGTTTTGATCCCCGGGTTGGGAAGGTCCCCAGGAGCAAGAGATGGCAACCCGCTCTAGTACTCTTTCCTGGGAAAATTCCATGGCTAGAGGACATTTTTTTACTTCATATATAATGACTTTAAAGATCTTACTCATCTTGGATTGCCACCGATATCCATTTGTTATCAATTGCTCTCTCTCATAATGAATTCTGCATGTAGGTTTCCAGATGATTAAAGAGGTTTATGTTAATTTTGTTGCTGTTCAGTCGCTATGTCATGTCCAGTTCTTTACAACTCCATGGACTGAAGCATTCCAGGCTCCTCTGATCTTCACTGTCTCCCAGAATTTGCTCAAATTCATGTCCATTGAGTCAGTGATGTTATCTAACCATCTCATCCTCTGCCACCCCCTTCTCCTTTTGCCTTCAGTCTTTCCCAGCATCAGGATCTTTTTCAATGAGTCTGTTCTTTGCATCAAGTAGCCAAAGTATTAGAGCTTCAGCTTCAGTGTCAGTCCTTCCAATGAATATCAGGGTTGATTTTCTTTAGGATTGTCTGGTTTGATCTCCTTGAAGTCCAAGACACTCTCAAGAGTCTTCTGCAGCACCAAAATTTGAAAGCATAAATTTGTTATTCAATTAATTTATTTCAATATAAAACTGTGGTACAGTGTTGCTTCTAATTATATTTTTATAAAATAAATGACTATTTCCAGATAAATACATATAGTTAAAAATAGCTCATTGTTAGATATTAAACGGCAAAGAAAAGCTATTTCCATTTTGGTTTTAAACTTTCTTTTCCCAGTTTTAGTCTTATCCATGTGTCTAAAATTGCATAAACTGCAAACACAAATTTTCCAAAAGTGCAATAGTATACTAATTATGCCTTAGGAGCAGAGTCAAAGTGGAAATTAGCATTTTACAATACAGTGTGTTAAAATAAATGAATCATTTGCTAATTGTTGAAAAAAACAACGAAAACAAGAGGTTTGATAAACACAATTCCTTAAAGAAAATACCAGATAAACAGATAGCAAGATTCCTATTGTGTTCCTGTCATCCCCACTATGACTGCACACACAGAAGATCTGATAGTTTCTTACAGAAAAAAATGTAAGAATAGTTTCAATTTGACACACTGTCACGTGGATAATACAAACAATTTCAAAAGCTTTTACAAACAAGGACAGGCCATCCAATTTGTTTATTCGGAGAATAATGCTGAATTTATGTGTACCTGGAAAAGAAAGATGAAGTCCTAATTTTAATCCTCCAGGTCTGTCAGTTGTTTACTTTCTCCATTTCCATTGTGACATCCTGGTCAAGATGGTCATTATCTGGATGGCCTTAGGTTGTTATCCCTAAGTGCTCTCTGTATTTGAATTAGACCCCAGATAATGCTCTCATTTCCTGCTTGTATTTCAAGCCCTTTATAATGCAACTCCCCTTAAACCTTCAGTCTAAAGTAGTTTTTCACTGTCTGTTTTATGTCCCTTATATGTCTTAGCTCATTAACAAGTTCAATTAAAAGAAGCACACAGTGCTGGGTACTATACTGAAAAAGTTTTAGTTGCTATCTTTTTTTTCCTCTTAACATTTTATTAAGGTCTGAATTGTATCTCCTCTCTAAATTCTTATGTTGAAGTCTCAACCTCTAGTGCCTCAGAATGTAACAGCATTAGGAGTTAAGATCTTTAAGGGTATAATTAAGCTAAAATGAGGCTATTAGGATGAGGCTTTAATCGAAGATAACTGTTGTCCTTAACAAGAAAAAGGAGAGACACAGGGATGTGTGGGCATAGACCAAAGGCCACGTGAGGACAGCCCGTCTACAGACTCAACAAACAGCCTTCAGGAGGAACCAGTCCTGCCGGCGCCTTGTTCTTAGACCTCCAGCCTCCAGAACTGTGAGAAAACAAATGTCTGTTGTTAAAGCCATTCAGACTCTGGTATTAATATTTTGTTTCAGCAGCAGCCCTTGCAAACTAATACACATGTATACTTAGTAGGTTATCAAAAGGAACTGATAACATTGTAAAAATACCAATTTGCCCTAAAGTTAACCTCATAATCCAGAACACATAGAGCCAATATAAAAATGGATTTTGAAGACATCCCCTCTTTACATGCTTTCCCCCGTCTCTCCAAATCTAGCACAGCTCATCTATTATCCCGTGGAATGTTCTCCGCTGCTCTGGGCAACTTTAACTCCCTCCTCTGGACCTCTTGAGTACCTAGTTCCTAGTCCAGTGGAAAGAAATATATTCAACATCAGAACTTTGTTCTTATTCTGACCCCAATGTTGAAAACTAATATCAGTATATTTGTCTATTGAAGCTGGCACAGAGGGAAGGAAGACAGAAGCCCCTTGCCGGCTTGCTCCATCTACCAGTGCTCATTCATTCCCTTCTCTATTGCTCACAGTGACACTTGGGACACCAGTGCATGAGACATGGGTTTAAAACCCTTGAATCACATTACAATTCATTATCTTAAAATATCCTCTTAAGAGCTCTCATATGAGGAGGCAGGCTACACCATACACTTAAAAAACCACTACACTAGGTTGACATACAATGAACTGAACTGAGCTTAGAGGGATGAATTTTATTAATAAATTGCTTGCTAAGTGAATTTGAAGCCCCAAATTTTTCTAAATTAAACAAGAAAACTTCCATCTGGTCTGAGAATCTAAGAACAGGAACTACCCATGGAACGGGGCTCTGCTTGAACTTGGTATGGTTTTGGCTTCATGACTAACCCATACGTGGGTGTCAGGTCAAGCTCGATCACGGGGCATTTCTTCAGTGTGAGCTGTTGCAGAACTGTGGTGATGAAAACGAATACTTCATTTTGTGCAACCTCTTTTCTGAGACCCTTCTGGATTCCCATTCCAAAAATGAAGACTTTCTCAATAAGACTTTTATTCAGTTCCCTGTTTTCATTCAGAAATCTCTCAGGTGTAAGTAAGTTGGGATTATCCCAAATAGTTCTGTATAAAATAGACAAAAATAAAAATTTTTAAAGACTTCATTTTATCACTTTTGCTTTTGTTGCCAACTTCTCCATAATAATTTTGCTTTGGATAAGTCTTTCATACAAGTTCAGAACAATGGATATAAAGTTATATATACATATATCTGTGTGTGTGTGTGCGTGGGTATGGTGCTTCCCGGGTGGTGCAGCAGTCAAGAATCTGCCTGCCAAGGAAGGAGATGTGGATTCAACCCTTGGGTCGGGAAGATCCCCCTGGAAAAGAAAATGGCAACTCACTCCAATATTCTTGCCTGGAAAATTCCATGGACAGAGAACCTGGCAGGCTACAGTCCAGGGACTGAAAAGAGTTAGACATGTCTGAGTATGCAAACGTATATGTATATAGTTATGGAGGTATATAATTAGATAATTATTGTGGATATATATGTCATTATTCCCTTTAATATGTTGACAGATTTAGTTATCATGAAACAGTACAATTATACCTATTTTTCACAAAAATGGTTTCCGGTTCATTAAATAATGAATAAAATACATGAAACGTATTTTAATTTTTTACTATTTTAAGTGAATAATTCCACAAAAGTCTCAATAGAATATTACAAAATTGTGGTTAAATAAAAGGTAATAAATATTTTAATCTCCTTGGCTTTAAGCAAAACAGGAAGGATTAGACTATTGAGGCCACACCTCTCACTCTGGTGCTCTTTCACTGTGTTTAGGAAATAACCTTCACACATTATCATAGGTTTCCTGAAAGCAACTCTGATTGAGGGGGTTGCCCACATTTGGTTCTCTCTCCTCCTTCCACCTTTTGTTACAAGCACTGCATCAGGCTCATCTACAACTAATGATAGTGTATTACCTACATCCTTAGTCATACATCAGAGACTCACCTGACTTCATAAAGAACTGGGTCTCTTTGTCGATAGATGTCACCCTATTCCTAGGAGAAAAATTTGTTTTCTCGGCACCGGAGGTCATAGACCTGGAGGTTTACAAATAATATTCAGCCCTCCAACAAACTTCGTTTTGCTCTCATAATCTTTTAAAAGTAATTCATTGCTGCTAACATTTAAAAATCAGAAGATTCCACAAGAAAATCTCCATTTCTAACTAAAAGAGCTGATAACACTGCAACGATGTCCTGCTCACCAATAGTTTACTGGGTTGGATAGATACAACAGATGACCTCTCCCCACTGCTCCAACATATAATTCACTTTTCATATTTTCCATTGCTCAGTGCGTGCTTGAACTTGTGACCTTTTAGATTAAACATGAATAATTTCCCCATAATATCAAGTCTTGAATTACATACTCATTTAACTTAAACAAGTGTCTTCTTACAAAGAGTATTTCTTTATTAGCACCTATGTTAACTGAGCTTGTTTGCTCATTACTCAACAGTCAATATAATCACAAGTTCTTAGGATACTAGAACACTTGAGATACTTGGGGTTGTACTAACAGAAAATAAATGTCATTCAGTTTACACTGACTGTATTTCTTTTTATAGTGGGTCTTAAAATGTTTAGGTTTATCCAGTGTAATCACTGGGTGGAGAAGAGATGTATCAATCTCTCTGACAATAAGCTTTCCAGTGGGACAGACTATGCGGTGTATTCCACCAGTTTGCTGGTTACAGAGATCATGAAGGTGCTATTAGGAGCACAGGATAATAACTTCCCTCCCTAAAAGCCTAGCATCTAAGCCATCAGTCAGATGAGGTCTTGGGTAAAGAGAGAGAAGCTATACAGAGTACTGTACATATGGTACTAGCTGAGTGTATAAGAATGCAGTCTTGGGAATTCCCTGTTGGTCCAGTGGTTAGGACTAGGTGCTTTTGCTGCTGGGGCCCAGGTTCGACCCTCAGGAGGGGAACTAAGATCTGGCAAGCCATGTGGTGTAGCCAAAGGAAACCAAAAAAAGAAAGAAAGAAAGAATGCAGTCTTTATCAGTTTGCTGGAAACATCAAGTCCTTACTACATGGAGCATATAATTTCCATCAAACCAGATTTGCATATTAAATAGGATTTGCACTGGATGTGAATCCTGCTTCTGTTACCTGCTGAAAATGTGATCTTAAGTAATTTGCTCAACTGGACTGAAAGTTTCTTCATCAGTAAAACTGGGATTATAATAGCACCACTATGTAGGATTACTCTTGAGCTCAGAGTAGATATATCTGAGCTTTTTGTACCCAGCAAACAGTTGTTGTTTTAGCTGCTAAGTCATGTCTGACTCCCTGTCAGGCTCCTCTGTCCATGAGGTTCTCAGGCAAGAATACTGGAGTGGGATGGCTGCCATTTCTTTCCCCACAGGATTTTCCAGACCCAGGGATCAAACCCCTGTCTCCCAGGTTGGCAGGGGGATTCTTTACCACTGAGCTACTAGGGAAGCCCCCAGAACACAATCAGTTCAGTTCAGTCGCTCAGTCGTGTCCAACTCTTTGCGACCCCATGAATTGCAGCACACCAGGCCTCCCTGTCCATCACCATCTCCCAGAGTTCACTCAGACTCACGGCCATCGAGTCCGTGATGCCATCCAGCCATCTCATCCTCGGTCGTCCCCTTCTCCTCTTGCCCCCAATCCCTCCCAGCATCAGAGTCTTTTCCAATGAGTCAACTCTTCACATGACGTGGCCAAAGTATTGGAGCTTCAGCTTTAGTGTCATTCCTTCCAAAGATATCCCAGGGCTGATCTCCTTCAGAATGGACTGGTTGGATCTCCTTGCAGTCCAAGGGACTCTCAACAGTCTTCTCCAACACCACAGCTCAAAAGCATCAATTCTTCGGCTCTCAGCCTTCTTCACAGTCCAACTCTCACATCCATACATGACCACAGGAAAAACCATAGCCTTGACTAGACGGACCTTAGTCGGCAAAGTAATGTCTCTGCTTTTGAATATACTATCTAGGTTGGTCATAACTTTTCTTCCAAGGAGTAAATGTCTTTTAATTTCATGGCTGCAATCACCCTCTGCAGTGATTTTGGAACCCCAAAAAAATAAAGTCTGACACTGTTTCTGCTGTTTCCCCATCTATTTCCCATGAAGTGATGGGACCAGATGCCATGATCTTCGTTTTCTGAATGTTGAGCTGTAAGCCAACTTTTTCGCTCTCTTCTTTCACTTTCATCAAGGGGCTTTTTAGTTCCTCTTCACTTTCTGCCATAAGGGTGATGGCATCTGCATAGTTATTGATATTTCTCCCGGCAATCTTGATTCCAGCTTGTGTTTCTTCCAGCCCAACGTTTCTCATGATGTACTCTGCACAGAAGTTAAATAAGCAGGGTGACAATATACAGCCTTGACGTACTCCTTTTCCTATTTGGAACTAGTCTGTTGTTCCATGTCCAGTTCTAATTGTTGCTTCCTGACCTGCATACAGATTTCTCAAGAGGCAGGTTAGGTGGTCTGGTATTCCCATCTCTTTCAGAATTTTCCACAGTTTCTTGTGATCAACACAGTCAAAGGCTTTGGCATAGTCAATAAAGCAGAAAAAGATGTTTTTCTGGAACTCTCTTGCTTGTTCCATGATCCAGAGGATGTTGGCAATTTGATCTCTGGTTCCTCTGCCTTTTCTAAAACCAGCTTGAACATCAGGGAGTTCATGGTTCACATATTGCTGAAGCCTGGCTTGGAGAATTTTAAGCATTACTTTACTAGCATGTGAGATTAGTGCAATTGTGCGGTAGTTTGAGCATTCTTTGGCATTGCCTTTCTTTGGGATTGGAATGAAAACTGACTTTTCCAGTCCTGTGGCCACTGCTGAGTTTTCCAAATTTGCTGGCATATTGAGTGCAGCACTTTCACAGCATCATCTTTCAGGATTTGAAACAGCTCAACTGGAATTCCATCACCTCCACTAGCTTTGTTCGTAGTGATGCTTTCTAAGGCCCACTTGACTTCACATTCCAAGATGTCTGGCTCTAGATTAGTGATCACATCATCGTGATTATCTGGGTCGCGAAGATCTTTTTTGTACAGTTCTTCTGTGTATTCTTGCCACCTCTTCTTAATATCTTCTGCTTCTCTAAATATTAGTTGTACTCTACATTATTCCCACCACTGCCATCACCACTCATCAGTCTCATTTTTCACTGCCTGAGGTACTTTCAGCTCAGCCTAACCTTCTGTAATTGATATGGGCAACCGCACCAACTCCCGGAGTCCACCCAAACCCATGTCTATTAAGTCGGTGATGCCATCCAACCATCTCATCTTTTGTCATCCCCTTCTCCTCCTGCCCTCAATCTTTCCCAGCATCAGGGTCTTTTTCAATGAGTCAGCTCTTCGCATCAGGTGGCTAAAGTACTGGAGTTTCAGCTTCAACATCACTCCTTCCAGTGAACACCCAGGACTGATCTTCTTTAGGATGGACTGGTTGGATCTCCTTGTAGTCCAGGGGACTCTCAAGAGTCTTCTCCAACACCTAGTTCAAAAGCTAATGGTGACTTACTTATCATGATTTACTTGATACATATTAATAAAGGTGCATATTTTCCTGGGAATGAAAGCCATTCAGAGTAGTGTCTGCTGTAGCACTATAAGAAAGAGAAATACAGCATTATAACACATCTTGCAAACTCAAATAACCCATTGCTAAGCTGCCTCCCACAATGCATGGACTATTTTTATAAATGCTATTTTCTACTATAATAATGATATGACATTTTTATAAATGCCTATTCATTCATTAATTGATATATATTTTCTGATCTCCATGTTTAGTCGCTCAATCATGTCTGACTCTTTGCAACCCTTTGAACTGTAACCCACCAGGCTCCTCTGTCCACAGTATTTCCCAGGCAGGATTACTTGAGTGGATTGCCATTTCTTTCCCCAGGGGATCTTCCTAAGCTAGGGACTGAACCTGTGTCTCCTGTGTCTCCAGCATTGCAGGTGGATTCTTTACCACTGAGCCATTAAAGTTATTTTTTGCTGTAATAATGATATGACATCTCTATAAATCCCCATTCATTCATTAATTGATGTATCTTCTGTTGCTGCTGCTGCTAAGTCACATCAGTTGTGTCCGACTCTGCGTGACCCCATAGACAGCAGCCCACCAGGCTCCCCCATCGCTGGGATTCTCCAGGCAAGAACACTGGAGTGGGTTGCCATTTCCTTCTCCAATGCATGAAAGTGAAAAGTGAAAGGGAAGTCGCTCAGTCATGTCCGACTCTTCGCGACCCCATGGACTGCAGCCTACCAGGCTCCTCTGTCCATGGGATTTTCCAGGCAAGAGTACTAGAGTGGGGTGCCATTGCCTTCTCCAGATGTATCTTATACCTATTGTCAAATTACTAATTTATTCTTTATTTTGTATTTGTTAGACATATTGAGCATTTAATACATTGAGGGCATTTCTATGAGCTAAAATTTCCAGAAAATCATCATAGTATTTCTATGACAGAGTTGGTCATAAGTAGACATGCAATTACAACCAGAAACTTTAAGGAAATTATAAAGAATTTTCTTTGTATACAGCATGTTTTTGTCTTTTACTAATAGATTAAAAAAATATACATCAGTTAGTACTTGATAGAAGTATCTAGGAATTGGAATGGAACTGGAACTAGGAAATCTGAATTCTAGTTACTCTTCTAAGTGAGATGTTGGGCAAATCTCATATCTACTCTATGATTTCATTTCCTAGCTGTGAAATGATATTAGTTGTACCTGGAGGAACTAAGTTGCTTCTAGAACAAGGATTTTATTTTTCTAGTCCCATACTCAGACTTTATGCATACTGTACACCTTTCCCCTTTATACTTCTGTGATTATGCATGGCTTAGATTGTCATGTTATGTTTCCATATGGTACTCCCTAACTTCCAAAATGGCCCTCATTCTCAGTGACATTTCAATGTGATAAGTTTGAGAATGGACACTGGACACAATTGTCTTAGCCACTTCTGGGTTCTCCCTTCTGATTACCCAACCTGTAGAGAAGGTACATGTCATCTATAGTTATTAATGGACTAAGCTGAGGAGCCAGTTTCATACTTCCCAGGAAGACTGCAGTCATCCAATTTCAGCAGAGGATGAGTGGAGAAGTATGTCTAATTCAGGTGAAAACTATGACTAAGCCTCCTTAGTCTAGCTCTCAGCCAAACTGTGCAAACTAGTTCTGTTAATTTAGAAAGTTAATATTTGAAACTCTCTTTGACCTTTCATCTTGTAGTTGGTATTGAACTTTGGCAAAAAATATGGATATTACTCATTGGATGTTTTCAAAACCCAACAAAGGATAAGACCCAAAAAGGGATGGATCTATTTGTTGGGAGGATTACCTGTTCCTATGTGTAGCCACTTGCCTTTCTCAGTACATTCCTGTCACTCCCTCTGTGCATTCAGCTGCTCAAATTCTAATCCGTATAAAAAAGCACATGTTCCTACTCTTTGGAAACCTAGCATGTAAAATTTGGTTTCACTAATATGAAAGTATTAGTGATTATATATTCTAAAGGGGGACTCAATATATTAATGCATTCATTATAGGGTTTCTCTTTCTACATATATGTTTCCAAAACTTCCCATATAAAAGTGCCTTTCTACACAACTTTTAAGGAGTGTATATCCAATAAATACTTATTAGGGTACTGTTTAACCTTCATGTGTGTGTACATATGGTATAAGTAATAGCAAAAATTTTGCCCCCTTTACCTCAGATTGTCCTATTTATTTTGCTTCAATCTATTTCATTTTAACTTATTTTCTGCTTTTTGATCCCTTGTCCTTTTAGATGGAAAATAGTAAATATCCAAGTATAGAATGGATTAGTCCCAAATGATATATATAAGATGCTTTTTATTAATATGTTTGTGCTAAAATTCTTGGGTCATATCACACTACTCTCATCTGATCTTTTTAGTTTATATATTACTTCATTTCTTCACTTTTAATAATATAATGAATACCTATTTTCTAAAATATGTTTCTCCCTATTAGTGAGGTCCTCAGATGTGTTTTCAGGATCCCAAAGTGTATGATCACTTTCATTTCACCCCAGATGCCTGTGGTAAATTTGTTCTCTGTTCCTGATTAGTAAAGCTTGTAGACTGTATTCTTTTGTGTAGTACCCAAAGTCACCCTCCAGAAGCCTTTGGGACAGAAGAGCTACATCTTTAAATGTAGGCCCTTTGGGGGGTGCTTCCCTGATGGCTCAGATGGTAAAGAATCTGCCTGTAATGCAGGAGACTTGGGTTTGATCCCTCAGTCAGGAAGATCTCCTGGAGAAGGAAATGGCAAACCACACCTGTATTCTTGCCTGAGGAATTCCATGAACAGAGGAGCCTGGTGGGCTATAGTACATAGGATTGCAAAGAGTCAGACATGGCTCAGCAGCTAACACTTCACTTTTTTATTAACTTAAGTTAAAGATGAAATCTGCTTCAACCAGAAAGGGGATCTTCAGGAAAGAGATCACTGTGAATAGGTAGCATCACATGTGAAATATGGAGAGCAAACTAGAGAGGCAAAAGTCAGGGGACTGAGTGGCTAACTGGCTGGGTTTGACTGCTCAGCTAGTGGTCTTCCCCTTTGAGGTCCCTGGGCTGAGGCCACTGCACTCTGCTGTGCCAATTACCACATGCGGTGAGAGACATTCCCATACTTTGACTATTTAAAGATGGGAAGAGAAAAAAGCACTGAGTTTAATTTTTTTTTATTTTAACTATAAGGAATGGAAACAGTTTGAACTACTATAACTTAAGTTGTTTACATACATATTTAATAAAGCTTATCTACTTAGCCTATACTGGCATGCCTTTGGGAGCTGGAGAGTCTGGCATAAAGTTTAGTAAACTTTCAAATACCTATAAATGTATACTCTGTTCAATCTATTTGTGGCAACACTAGCTTCCTCCATCTATTGTCTAGCAAAATTCTTAGCTATTGAAAATGAAGCCACATCACATTAGCAGGTGGCTAAGACTGCTCATGGGGGTAAGCTAAGTGAGTCTGTATGACACATGACACTTAATAACCAAATATAAAGAATGGTTAGATTATCCATTGCTCCAAATTTCAATATTCTTTCCTCCCCTTAATTAGTAAGTATACGGTGAAAGTTAGCGGCATCATAATTTAGTTATGGAAAACATTCACATAATTTCCCTTGCTCTAGTTTAAATTTCATTAAAGAGTTTCAAAATAAAATAAAATATTAAAATAATATTAACATAATATAGATTTTAAAGAACTTCCTTCATTCATTCTAATGCTTTAGATTCCATACTCCTCCCACACCACTTTTGGAACAGTTGTTGTCCCAAAGGAGAAGCATATTCTTACCAATGAGGAATAGTAAAAAGGAGAAAGGAGGTATGCCCGAATATTTCATTTATAAAAGCTTCTGTGTAGGGTAAAATTTTCCTGTCTTCAAATCTGGGTGATTTCATCCCAATGTTTCCATCTGAGGGAAAAAAGAGATTTTTAAAATTTTAATCTAAAATGAAAATTTACTCATAATAATTATATTTTTCATCTGAAAGCATGTTGCCAATTTCTTCTTGAATTTTGACTTGAATTTCTGGATAGTATACCAAATAAAGAAGGCTCCAAAATATACATGTTGATATTATTTCAAACCATGAAAATAAAAAGAAAGTATACCTTGGAAAAAGGTATTAGCAAAATCAGATTTCAATTTACTTTGTATTTGGATACTAAGAATCCAAGGAAAATAATTTACATACAACTGCTCATTAACAATTATTATACATTTTTATAATTATTATTTACAAATACAATTGTATTTGCAATTTGTATTTATAAATATAATTATAAGTTGTATTTGCAAATACAATTATTATACATTAAGGTTTATTTCAAAATATAGGCTTAATATCTTGCCCATTAGAATACCCACTATCAATAAAATGTTGGTGAGAATACAGAAAACATGGAACTCTAATGTATTGATGGTAGAGATGTAAAATGATGAAATCACTATAGAAAACAATATGAAGAGCTCTCAAAATATTTTAAAAAGAATTACCATGTGACCGATCAACCTCACTTCTCAAAATATACTCAACACAGTTGAAAAAATGGACTTAAAAAGATATGTAAATCTATGTTCATGGTAGCATTATTCACAATAGTCAAGAGATGGAAACAATCCACACATCCACTCATAGACAAATGGATAAATAAAATGTGGTATATACAGGCAATAGAACATTTTGCAGCCTTAAAAAGGAGATGGTGTCACTTGCTATGATACGGATGAACCTCAAGGACATTATGCTAAATAAAACAACTTAGTCACAAAAGGAAAATACTGTGTGATTCCACTCATATGAGGTATTGTCATCAAAATCATAAAAACAGATTAGAAAGGTAGATGCCTAGGGTTGGCAGGAGAGGGGAGGGCAAATTGGGGTTTAATAGGCATAGAATTATAGTTTTAAAAGACAAAAAAGTTCTAAAAATCTGTTGCACAACAATGCGAATATACATGACACTACTGAATTGTACACATAAAAATATTTAGAATAGTAAATTTAATCTAAGGGGCTTGCAACCACAATAAAAAATAAAATTAAAAAAATTTTAATGTACAGATATTACTATAAGGCAAATTAAAACACTGGAAATAGCTCAGTACAAAATAAACCATTGTTATAATGGCTATGATCTATATATAATAAGAATATCTTAAACCATAAATAGCTATTGAATGCTTATTCTGTTCTATGCTCATTTCACTGAGGAGAGAGCTGTGCCTCAAGGACCTTATGGATCTTGCTTAAGGTGACTCAATTCAGAAGAGACAGGTGGGATGTAAACTTGGACTTACCTGGCTTCAAGGCCATAAGTTTGTATAAGTGCATAATGGAAGGTTGAATACATTCACTTTTTGAAATACTAATTTTTAGTGTAGTTATTTTATTTTAAAAATTCATTCTTTAAACACAGTGTCTTCACTTTTGATATCATCTATACATTGGTAAGATGCTTTTCATTTATTATGAAAATTAAAGCTAAAAGGTCTATATAAAACTTCATCTTTTCTCAAGGATGACTTTACATCAAAGAATGTGATCAGTTTTCTTGAAAACCTACAGTCAGAAATATCACATTAAACAGTTTTTCTAGGCTGTTCTAATTTTAAATTCAATTCAGTGATGACCTAACAGTTCAGATGGCAAAGACTTTGCCTGCAGTGTACGAGACCAGGGTTCGATCCCTGGGTTGGGAAGATCCTCTGGAGAAGGAAATGGCTATCCACTCCAGTATTCTTGCCTGGAAAATTCCATGGACAGAGGGGCCTGGCAGGCTACAGTTCATGGGGTCGCAAAGAGTCAGACATGACTGAGTGACTAACACTATTGCCAACATTATAAACGTTATTTATTTATGTTTTCTACCAAATCTTACAAAATCTAGTAACAAAAACTAATGGTTAAATCAATATAACATTTAAGGTTTTCATGATGATGATGACAACAATAACAGTGATAATTCCAAATATTGATCACTTGATTGCCCTGTCATTTGAAATGGGGGCTGTAATTAGTCCCACTCTAGAGATGAGAAACATGCAGCACAGAGATGGTTAAATATTTTACCAGGACCACACAAGAGACAAAGTGAGTCTCTAATTCAAATTTGTGGTTTCACTGCACTGGGACTTCAGAATTTGTTTGTTCTCTAAACAACCTTGCATCACAACATGTGCAAGAAATATACCAAAATTTAGCTTCAGAGCAAAGAGAACTCCTTCCCAAACATCTCTTCTTAAGACCTGGTTTTACATCTTTTGAACAGGGCAATCTCTTGTAGTGAGCCAGTAGATTTAACAGTTCTTATGCCATAAAATTTCTAACATGATTTCATAGTGCAAGGAATTATCCTGAAAATAAATTGCCCAAATGGATTTGCCAACGATGGTGTCTATAGTATCGTACAGCATGTTACAAGAACATGGAATTTTATTCAGAATACACTGTCTCTATTTGTTGTTAAAAGAAAACAAAACAAGTCATGAATGCTGCATAAAAGACACTGATTTTGCACACTGTAGAGCCATGAACATTATATCCAAGACCTAGGACTATTTGGATAAATATCAGGATTCAGATTTTGATCATCATGAACGTTTCTTTTTATGTCAAGGCTTAAGCAACCTATTATTTATTTTGGCATGAGGAAAAATAATACAAACAAACAAATGCCTCTGTCTACAAAGGAAATTCAGGAACACAAATATGTAGATCCTAGGAAAAAAGGGAACCCAATCGCCAATAACTACGGCATAAAGAAGAAAGGATAATACAAGTCTGAAGAATATTCCACCTAAAATGAAACTGTTAAAACACCTTTAGAATTTTGCTGTTGTTGCTGTTATACTAAGGGAATTTGCTTTCTACAGTCTAATATCTTATAAGAACTATAATAAATATGATAGTGTCAGCACAAATAATAAACAATCTATGATAGGAATAGAAGAGAGCTTTTTTTAAAAAAAGATTTTTGATGTGGATCATTTTAAAGCCTTTACTGAATTTGTCACAATATTATATCACAAGGCATGTGGGATCTTAGCTCTCCAACCAGACAACTGGACTGCCAGGGAAGTCCCTAGAACAGAGTTTCATTTGAGCTAAAGTGAGGACTGTAGCCCAGGAGACAGATTCAAGAAGCACTTGAATTGTGTTTCCCCAGAATTAAAATGGGGAAAGTTTGTATAGGAAAAAATTGCAAAGTTACATAAGGTGTCTGTCAAGAATTATGGCTGGAGTTGGCAAGAAGTAAGTGTGGTTTTTAAGCAAGGATTGCCTAAGATCCGAAATAGTTGCTTAGTTACAAGAAACCTTCAAACCATAAGTTTGTAGCTGGCAGCTACTAGCAGATATTGTTTTGAAAATGGCTGGTGTTGTCCTTGAGTTTGATATAGCACAGAAAATTCAAGTTCTCAGTGATGCAGGAACGTGTCTGAAACTATGTCCACAATCACCGTCCAGCTCCATTACAGATTCCTGAACCACAGTTTTATATTTTGTCCGAACAAAGAACAAACATCAAACATGAGAGGGGTACATCCTTCAAGGTTTCAGTGAGTCAGCATGACATGGTGTCTGAGAAGGAGATTTCATCTTCGAAGGAGTGCTAGAATTGGTATCATAGGAAGGGGGTGATATATCATCCCTATCTTCAACGTGAATAAGTCTTTTCAGTCATGTCTAAATCTTTGCAACTCTATGGACTGTATGTAGCCCACCAGGCTCCTTTGTCATGGGATTCCCCAGGCAAAAATACCTGAATGGGTCGCTATGCCCTCCTCCAAGGGACCTTCCCAACCCAGGGGTGGAACTTGCGTCTCTTAGGTCTCCTGCATTCAGAGGTGGATTGTTTACTGCTGAGTCACTTGGGAAGCCCTCTCCAAACTTGAGCACAAAGCTGAAGCCAAATCATGTGCCCACCATGATAACTTCCCCAGACCTCAATACCTGAAAATTGCTTCCATCAATAGGTAAAAATGGTTTAAGAAGAAAAAAAAAAAACTACGAAGTGTTACGAGTGATAGTGGTGTGATGGCGATATAAACTATCTTCCTGAAAAGGATATTGATAATCTGTATGAAAAACTCAAGAATCCTTTTATTATGTGACCCAGAAATTCTGCTTCATAACATAAGAGTACAATGAAAAAGGAGACAAACTGATGCACAAAGATGGTCATCTTACCATTGGCAAGATATTCAATATCTGCATTACTGAGACACAGACTAGTAAAATATGGGGAGGGTACAGACCATGGAGTACTCTGCAGCTGTTAGAAGCAGCACATTAGAAATACACCTGACAACCATGATTGGATCTCAAAAATATAGGGTTTCATGAAAAAGGTTAGAAAGGAGATGCAAATAACAATGGTAATTTACATATATTAAAGTTCATGATAAATATAAGAATATACACTAGTACATGAAAATATAAAATATAAAATCAAGCACATTTTATAAGAATACATAAGACAAAAAAACAGTACTTAAACAGATTAAGAATAAATGTCAATGGGTTGGGAAAGGGACTGGGTGTGGGATGTAGACTTAAGAGTAGTAAATGGCCAGTATCAAGAGAGGGAAATACTTTATAGCAGAAAACAGAAAATTGTGATTAACTGTCATTCACCTTAAATACTGATAAATAGTGGTACATACCACCTCCAAAGAGGTCACTCACAGTGCTTAAAATTTCATCCTCATTTAAGGTGGTGGTTTTGGTGACAGCATATTTGTTGCGGCATGCATTAATCGGAGCATCAGTGATATCTTGGATATGGTCCTGAGGACACAAACCTTAACATGATTATTCATCCCTTCTTACATTTTACAGCACATATGACTCTCATGCAGGAAGAGCCATATTACCATGTAACTTGAAATGAACCCAATTAACTTAGGAATGTAAAGAATATAAGTAGATCATTTTAAATCTTGCAACTAAATTTGCTTGACAGTGGTAATGCTCAATCATAAAAGAGTGTAGTGAAGAAAACCAAGTTACCAAACTCAATTTTCTTCTTAAAAGTTTTTTTTTTTTTTTTCAATCAATAAAGAGTATGCCTATGTCTGGAAGCACACTTAGAAAAATCAGAGGTCAACTTATAGAGAAAATGCTAAGCAATAAATATAAGAGGTTTTCAAACCTATTGTAAGAATTTTACTATGATCACCATGTAAAAGGAGGTGGGATTGGAATAGGTTAGGGAGTAGGAAAAAAATTTTATGAATTTCACAAACTGTTTTATTTACAGTATCTGATCTAGAATTCCAAGCTGGTACCTTGATATAGATTGTTTTCTGCCCATTCCTTTTAATCAGATGGGACTTAAGTCCTCACTCTCTTCATTTGTTCAATTATCTACTTTTTCATGTTTCCCCCCGCAATGCTTTACTCTCAGGAAATAGTTCCCTAACAACTAGGATTTTTTCTAGTATTTACATAATTCAAGAGAGAAATTTTCTTTTTGTGGACCATCAAATTGGGCCAAAAACATTTCAATGGCCTCACAAAAAGGTTTGCTTCTGTCATCTGGAAAACATTTCTACATGTGTTATGATCTCAAAGTTCATTTCTCCATAGGAAAGAAACTCAAGGAGGATATGAGACTAAACTGGAAGCTTCCTATAGGACATTCCTTATAATTATTAAAAGAACTTTCTGAAAAGACTATGTTGATACTTTTAAGACCTCATAGTTTCAGAGATAAAATTAGAGAAACAAAATTATTGGGTCATTTCTTCAGGAAACCCATTTACATGTTGATCATCATTTATCAGCCAAGGACAGATTCATATTTCAAGTATGCACCTTATCCACACAGTATGGAAATTCTGAGATTTCAAAAAATTCGAAGTTCTTTTTTGGGTCCCTACATGAGAACTAAGTAATACTGCCCTATAATCTCTCTGACTGGACTTCACATTATTAATGGTTTGGGTGAGGTTCATTATGGAAAAACTACAGTAAAAGAACCAAGGTAGTACATACAACTGTCTGAGCTCTCAATGCATTTCACAACTTATTTTTTTCCTTCTCACCAAATCCCTTGTCCCGTCATACATTTAAACCCTTACCTTATCATGTAAGATGATCTGGTACATGTAGAGCAATAAACATGCATGATAGAGAATAAATAGAGAGAATAGTAATAAATAGTAGAGAATAAATGCCTGATTCGGGGCATGATAAAACTCCTGGGGAGCATTTATAGTTTGCAAAGGAAGGTATCTGAAAGATGGTATGAAATCAGCAGGATTTGCTGCACTGGAGGCCTTGAGTAAGTCATCATCTGTTTTAACAATTCTAAGAAACTCCTCATCACTGTGGTCATATCTCTTGCCAAAGCAAAGGGTACAGATAACATTGGCCCTAGCACAGGTAATAGCACCTCTAGGTTCAAAGCTGCCACTCTTGGAAGTCAATTCTGTAAAGACTTTCACCAGCTCAGAGACTTCCTCGATGACATGTTCCTCAAGTAAGCAAGAGCAGGTGGAGGATTTTGTTTCTGCTTTAGAAAATGTTTGTAAAGCATTGGAAGCAATTTTCTTATGAAGTTTCCAGTTCTCCCCATTGAAAGCATAAGACTCTTCATTGTGCCAGGAAAGAAAAGGTATACACATTAGGTCAGGCTGCAAAATGCTCTCCATTTTTGAGCAGCACTTCTTTCACCATTTCCATCCCATTCACCACCAGGACAGGTACCATGCCAAGTTTGATGAGAAAGACATCTCCATATTTCTTCCTCATTTCCATGAATGTAAAGTAAGGATGGTCTCCAAGCTGAAGAAGATTTTCCACGATGGAGAGGGACCATGGCCCAGGAGGAAACACCTCCTTTCTCCCTTTGTTTCCTAGTTCTCTTACAAAAACAAAAACCATCACCAAAATTATGAGAGAAGTGGTCACCTCTCCAGAAGTGACTGCCATGCCGAACATCATTTTCAGGTATAAAACACCTAAAATAGAAAAGTTTAACCATCATTTTTGCTATTCTAAGCATAGACTAAGTAGTCTTTCTCCATGTAAACATTTAGGAGAAAAGTACAGACTCTTTATATTTAGATGAAAACTATTATTAAACAATGCACCAAGAGGGTAAAATTAAATTCTTGTAAAATTCACTGTATGTCTAGCTCAATTCTGTTATTTTCATGATTCTAACCATCAGACTAAATCCTTTCATGTCAGTTGTTGACATCATAGACAGAAGAAGAGGATAACTCACTGCAGGAAGCAGCCTGGTGGGTGGCAAATGGATTGAGGCTACAGAACCTAATTTCATACTCATTAGCTGGGGGAATCTTCATCCTGTCACTAATCTAAGTGCATCCCACTTGTCTCATCTGTGCTCTACTTAACAAAAATTATTCATACATTTTCTCAACAAATATTTATTGAACACCCCAATGTCAGGCACTGAAAAATACAAAACAAAATTTCACAGATTAAGGAGGAAACTAGAAGAACAAAAATAAGATTACAAAGTAATAAGTGCTATAAAAAAAACTGTCATCTGTCATTGTGTGAGGGTGAAATGCAGTCATCATTAAAAAGTACTTGGTTAGGGCTTCCCAACTGGCTCAGGAGTAAGAGTCTATTGGCCAATGCAGGAGACATGGGTTCGATCTCTGATCTGGGAAGATCCCACGTGCATCAAAGCAACTAAACCCAAACGCTACAACTATTGAGCCTGGGCTCTAGAGCCTGGGAGCCACAACTCAGCCCAGGTGCAAAACTCTTGAAGCCTGGGTGCCCTGGAGTCCATGCTCCGCAACAAAAGAAGCTACTGCAGTGAGCAGCCAGAACACTGGAAGGAAGAGCAGCCCTCACTCTCTGCAGCTAGAGAAATGCCCATGCAGCAACAAAGGCCCCGCACGGCCAAAAGTAAAGAACAAATAAAATCATTTTATTAAAAAAGTACTTGGTGAATTACAAGCCATTTAGTAGAAATCTAATTGGCTGTCTGTCTAGTCTGTTCTTAAACTTCTCAGCCTGCTTGTAAAAGTGACTTTCTGAAGCAATTCTACTGGTTTGAAACCTGTCCGTATAGTCACAAATGGTTGATCCAAGGATAAGCCTTCAGTCCAAGATGAACCTTAGGAATACGGAACTGGGACTGTGAAGGTTCATCTTCTCTTTGGGCAGCTGGGTCTATAAGACATAAATCTGAAAATAAAACTTAGGGACATTTCACCTGCCAGGAGGACCTGAGAAACTGCGAGAAAAGGTCTGAAAAATAAATGAAGTAAAAAGGAAAAGAAATAAAAGAGAGTGGTCTCATGACCTTGTAATCACAGTTTCTAGTATCTTCATGAGATTTTGTCCTCAGACTGAATTCTTTTCTGTTTAAACTAGCTAAAACTGGTTTCTGTTACCAAGAGGGTCATACCTCTCTCTCTTGCAAAGTAAAGTTTAATAGACATGAAGAATATTTTTGTTAGTTATTGCATTTTTAAGATTTTATCTATTTTATCTGCCTGCCCTGGGTCCTCATTGCAGGACCAGCTTTCTCTAGCTGCGGCAAATGGGGGCTAGTCTTGCTTGCAGTGCTCAGGCTTCTCATTGCGGTGGCTTCCCTTGTTGCAGAGCACAGACTCTAGACACCTGGGCTTTGGTAGCTGCAGCACGCAGGCTCACTAGTTGCAGTGGGTGGCTCCAGGGTGTGAGTGCTTCAGTACCTGTGGCACATGGGCTTTGTTCCTTCACGGCATACGCAATCTTCCCAGACAAGGGTTCGAATTGAACCCGTGTCCTCTGCATTGGCAGGCAGATTTCTATCCACTGTGCCACAAGGGAAGTCCAGATATTGTATCTTATAGTAACTACAGAGAGAATTCAAAACTTTCTCTCCCTTGAAAGAATATAACTGAATTTCACACTTGGCTAATTAGTTCTGGAGACAAATAACATTGGTGGGCAGTATACTCATTGGCCAGTGTAAACATCCAGTTCTTTTTTGGGTTTTGAGTATGCCAGCACTCGATTTAATATATATGTAATACATAGATACATATACACACTGAGAGGCATCCTTGCTAGCAGCAATGAATTTGTTTTCCAGTTCAGAAGAAAATGACAGTGTGGTAAAAAGCACTACACTTACATTCTACTTTAAAAAAAAAAAAGCACCAAGGACCAAAGAAATGTGTATCTTAACTCTCCCACCCTGAATATGCAAGAAAAACCTTGTTACCTATCTTACGTGATTGTTCACCTTTCCAAGTTGACAGATAAAATGTGGCTAATTACACTCACTTGGTTGGCATTGTTTCCTAAGGAATAAACTTTAGGGTTGAAAGTTAAAGATCAACTTATTTTCATGGGGGGAAAAATGTGCAGTTAAACTAGCAAGAAAACTTGAGTCCCTAATCAATGCAACAGCTGAAGTTTGCAAAACTTTCTTTCTCTCTCAGTTCAGGAAGAAAACAGTGAGAATGTAGCTGTGCTGTGGCTTTGCAGCATGTTGATTTTGTGAAACCTCTCCTGCTTCTATGACATTTATCCCCTGTTCAGTTCAGTTCAGTTCAGTCGCTCAGTCCTGTCCAACTCTTTGCGACCCCATGAACTGCAGCACACCAGGCCTCCCTGTCCATCACCAACTCCTGGAGTTCACTCAGACTCACGGCCATTGAGTCAGTGATGCCATCCAGCCATCTCATCCTCTGTTGTCCCCTTCTCCTCCTGCCCCCAATCCTTCCCAGCATCAGAGTCTTTCCCAATGAGTCAACTCTTCGCATGAGGTGGCCAAAGTACTGGAGCTTCAGCTTTAGCGTCATTCCTTCCAAAGAAATCCCAGGGCTGATCTCCTTCAGAATGGACTGGTTGGATCTGCTTGCAGTCCAAGGGACTCTCAAGAGTCTTCTTCAACACCACAGTTCAAAAGCATCAGTGCTCAGCTTTCTTCACAGTCCAACTCTCACATCCATACATGACCACAGGAAAAACCATAGCCTTGACTAGACGGACCTTTGTTGGTAAAGTAATGTCTCTGCTTTTGAATATGCTATCTAGGTTGGTCAAAACTTTTCTTCCAAGGAGTAAGCGCCTTTTAATTTCATGGCTGCAGTCACCATCTGCAGTGATTTTGGAGCTCCCCAAAATAAAGTCTGACACTCTGGGACCAGATACCATGATCTTCGTCTTCTGAATGTTAAGCTTTAAGCCAACTTTTTCACTCTCCTCTTTCACTTTCATCAAGAGGCTTTTGAGTTCCTCTTCGCTTTCTGCCATAAGGGTGGTGTTATCTGCATATCTGAGGTTATTGATATTTCTCCCAGCAATCTCGATTCCAGCTTGTGCTTCTTCCAGCCCAGCACATCTTATGATGTACTCTGCATATAAGTTAAATACGCAGGGTGACAATATACAGCCTCGACGCACTCCTTTTCCTATTTGGAACCAGTCTGTTGGTCCATGTCCAGTTCTAACTGTTGCTTCCTGACCTGCATATAGGTTTCTCAAGAGGCAGGTCAGGTGGTCTGGTATTCCCATCTCTTTCAGAATTTTCCACAGTTTATTGTGATTCACACAGTCAAAGGCTTTGGCATAGTCAATAAAGCAGAAATAGATGTTTTTCTGGAACTCTCTTGCTTTTTCCATGATCAAGCAGATGTTGGCAATTTGATCTCTGGTTCCTCTGCCTTTTCTAAAACCAGCTTGAACATCAGGAAGTTCACGATTCACGTATTGCTGAAGCCTGGCTTGGAGAATTTTGAGCATTACTGTACTAGCATGTGAGATGAGTGCAATTGTGCAGTTGTTTGAGAATTCTTTGGCATTGCCTTTCTTTGGGATTGGAATGAAAGGTACTAGGTGCCAGACCCAGAACTAAGCACTAATCCACACTGTCTTTCAAAACTCATACCTCTGTGAGGTAATATATCATCCTGTTACAGAAAGGCTTCACAAGATAAAAAAATCATTTTCCTCGTTTATTTCCCATTAAAAAATACATTTACTTATTAATTTGGCTGTGCCAGGTCTTAATTGTGATGGGAAACCTTTAAATGTGGCCTGGTGATCTTTTTTTTCCATTATTGTTTTCAGTTGAAGGGTCCAAACTCTTAGCTGTGGCATGTGGGATCTAGTTCCCCAACTGAGGACCTTGTAGAGTCTTAGCCACTGGACCACCAGAGAAGTTCCTATTTCCCATGTTTTTTAAGCTTAATATCAAATCACCAATTACTTGGAGCACTTGCTTTTTCACAAATGTCAAAAAAGTCCATTTCTCTTAGGCATTCACCAAACTACTAATTTGTATATTGACAATAGTCCTATTATCGGTGTTTTCAAAGCAGACTACTAAATAGATGAGAACGGGTGTGGTTAGAAGTAAGAGTGATTTGACTCCCACAGAGATGACTGGGTTGCCCTGCCTATCTCTCCCGCTGTTTAGCTGTGAGAACTCCATTAAATTATAGTCTCTTTTGGTCTCAGTCTTCTCATCTGTAAAATGGTCCCTTCAGACTAGAAGAACTTGAAGGCCAGCTGCAGCCTTCAGTAGTCAAAGTTAGAAGGAAACGCTGGACAGAAGCCTGAGTGTGATGTCCAGGGTTAATTGCCAGAGTTTCCAGAGCAGTCAACGGTTCATCAACAAATGTCAGTAACTGTGTGACTGCCTTGGATTCTTTTTCAACTTGGGCCCTTCTAGTCTTTAAGACATTCTCCTTGGCAGTTTACCAGACCGAGACACATTGCCAACTTTCCCAGCAACTTTCTTGGAAAGCTCTGAAGGCACATTCTGTTCCTGTTGTTTTGGGGTGAAGTGGGGCTGAGAACAGAGGGTGTTCATCTCACTAAGGGTGGCCTGCTGCATCGTCAAAAATTCAAGGTGAACTCTAACCCTTCTGCTTCCCATTTGCATGGAATTAAGGTGAACTCTAACCCTTTAAAAGAACTAGGTGAAAAGAGCACGAGGAAGTTGAAGTCCTTTGCACTGATTCTCAAAACTAAACACACACACACATCAGGCCTCCTCCAGAAGCTGTGAAACCATTACAGGCTCCACATCCCAGATGGATCAATTAAATCCAAATCCAAATCTCTAGGGGCAGAGGCATGTTAAAAAGTTCCTCAATACGACTAAGGGGCATTCCAAGTTGCTGTCCTTTCTGGGGAGAAAACAACTGGCTGTGAGATCAACAAATCCATTCAGTTAAGTTACAATGAAGCTTGGAAGGCTCACCTGTACCCAGAAATCTTGCAGTCAAACATGAGGAATCTGGCGGAAGGATCGAACGACAGACGAGGCTTTGAAAAAAGCTGAGGTTATCCTAGGAAACAGGAACAGTGGTTACAGAAGCAGCAGGCCTGGGGAAAGGCTGGGAGAGAACATTCTGATTCTAGAAAGTGAGGGTGGACCTTGGACCCGTGTCGGGAGGAGCCTGGAGCTAGGTTAGGGTGTTTGAGAGTTAGAGAGAGGACTGGAGAGGTCTCTGCAGCCAGAATTAGATCCTGGAAATTGGGAAATTGCAGCGTGAGTGGAGGGAGAGGGACTACACCTAGAGCAAGACGTCTCAAAAAGGGTGTCGGATGGAAACTTATTTTGGAAAGGAGGATGGAAAAACTTAACTGTTTTTCAATTGCTGCTGATAAGCAGAATTGCGGTGGAAACGTATGTAGCAAGGAAGCAAAGAGCAGGAAGGAAAAGCACAATGGTGCAGAGGTACTGCTTTCTGCGAATTTCAGGAAACCTGGGGCATGTTCTCAGCACTCTGGGCAGCAAGCGCAGGAGCAGGAAGATGGACAAAATGAAAAAACTAGGAAACTCAGGTTCCCTTTTGCTGCATGTTGGTAGCATCTCTGGAGTCTTCATCAAGTGCACAGATTCGTTTTTCCACAACTAGAACAGTTAACTTCTGAGTATGACATTCATAGCTTTGATTTGAGAAAAAATTGTCCACATCAAGTTTTTGTTTGACCAGAATAAACATCAATTTTTCTACCTCTCCAGCACGTACTGTCTAGTTTTTCTACATGTTATTAGGGAAATGGTGTGTGGCTCGTTGACATTTTCCTGTCAAGATGTCTATGAGTTATTACATAATAGGTTTTTCTTTAAAGCTTTGGTGGTTTTGGCCCCATAATTATTAACGATTTCAAGTCAGCTTTTAATGAGATTGTCCAAGAAAGATCATTGATAGCAAGTACTTTCTCACATGATGAAGAAAGCAAGCCCACAAAGAGAGTGCTAAATCTCAAAGAGTAACCTTCAGGCCCTGAGCTATGGCATCCTATTCACAAAACATCATATATCTCTAAATATTGAAATTCTCAAAATAATATGATTAAAAAAAAAAAATCTGACAAGGGCTTACAAACCATAGGGACTTTCTGACGCAGAGGCAGAACTCTTCCTAACCAGCATTTAGTCATGTCATACTTAGTTACCAAAAAAACCCCACTTTTTTTAGTACTAAAGTTTTTCTTTAAGTATTACCTTCTTAGTAAAATTAACCCCACATTGGATTAATGTATAGACATTACATAGTTATATAAAGTTCCTCTTTCAAGTATTCATGTTACAATTGGTAATAATTGCTTGGCAATGTGTCATTTGAAAGCTTTGTTAGTAGACGATAATGAGAATTGCCCTGCATTCCCACTGATTGAGAGGAAAATCCTTTCCATAATAATAATTGTGGCAGCTAATGTTTATTGTGCGCTTACAAGGAATAAGCATTGAAAGTACTTTACATATTATATCAATTGTTTCTTATACCCAACTTCTAAAAGAGCTGCTTTTTTTTTTTTTTTCTCTCTGTTTGGCAGATAAATTTTGAACCAAAGAGAAATTAGAAAATAGGCTAACAATGGACATGGACTTGAGCAAACTCCGGGAGATAGTGAAGGACAGGGAAGCCTGGAGTGCTGGTGTTCATGGGGTCACATTCAGACAGGACTGGGTGACTAAGCAACAACAGCTGTACTCTTAGCCTCTGATTATACTGCCTTCTACTGGAGAACTCATGGGTTTAAACTTTGAAACTTCTGCTGGTTACATGAGCAGTCCTTACTGATGGGACTTCATAATACAGGAGATGTATTAGGTTGTCAGGTGTGACTTGTACCAAATGGTTGGGGATGGAATACTAATTTCCAAGGAATGTTGTAACAAATCATCACAAACTTGGTGGGTTACAACAACAGAAATATATTAACTTACAATCTGGAGGTCAGAAGTCTGAAATCAAGGTGTTGTTAGGACCCTTCTCTTTCTTAAGGGCTAGAGGGGTGATTTTGCCTCGTCTCTTTCAGGTTCTGGTGGCTCCACGTGTTCCTGGGTTGCAGATGTGTTGCTCCAATCTCTGTCTCAGTCTTCTCCCAGTCTCTCCTCTGTGTGACAGTTATTAAGGCACTTGTCATTAAATTTAGGGCTCAATCAAGAGCCCTCTTAGAGAGATGTGATTGGATATTAGTCATGCAGATGTCCTCTGGAAGGTATTCCAACATAGCTGTCTAAGTCTGGGATCAGGAACTCAGTAGTGAATGATTTCATTGGCCTGCTATCCTGTTGGTGAAATAAACAACACTTGGTCTATGGCATATTCTGCACTGTGCTAAAGCCTTATACACTCTCAATTTTTATAAATCACAAGTATTTTCTTTCAAATACTGTTTAATGTTTTTCATTCTGATAAGTTTCACACATGGAATCTCAACAGACTCTAAACACCAAAAACAATCTTGAAAAATAACAACAAAGTTGGAGGTCTCATATTTTCTGATTTCAAAACTTACTATATTTTTGTGTATGGTGTTAGAAAATGTTCTAGTTTCATTCTTTTACAAATGGTTGACCAGTTTTCCCAGCACCACTTGTTAAAGAGACTGTCTTTAATCCATTGTATATTCTTGCCTCCTTTGTTGAAGATAAGGTGTCTATAGGTATGTGGATTTATCTCTGGGCTTTCTATTATGTTCCATTGATCTATATTTCTGTCTGTGCCAGTACCATACTGTCTTCACAGCACTGTTTATAATAGCCAGGACATGGAAGCAACCTAGATGTCCATCAGCAGATGAATGGATAAGAAAGCTGTGGTACATATACACAATGGAGTATTACTCAGCCATCAAAAAGAATACATTTGAATCAGTTTTAATGAGGTGGATGAAACTGGAGCCGATTATACAGAGTGAAGTAAGCCAGAAAGAAAAACACCAATATAGTGCACTAACACATATATATGGAATTTAGAAAGATGGTAACAATAACCCTGTATGCGAGACAGCAAAAGAGATGCAGATGTACAGAACAGACTTTTTGACTCTGTGGGAGAGGGAGAGGGCAGGATGATTTGGGAGAATGGCATTGAAACATGTATAATATCATATAAGAAACAAATCAACAGTCTAGGTTCGATGCAAGATACAGGATGCTTGGGGCTGGTGCACTGGGATAACCCAGAGAGATGATATGGGGAGGGAGGTGGGAGGAGGGTTCAGGAGTGGGAACTTATGTACACCCAGGGTGGATTCATGTTGATGTATGGCAAAACCGATACAGTATTGTAAAGTAAAAAAAACAAACAAAAAAACTTACTATAAAGGAATAATAATCAAAAGAGTTTGGTACTGCCGTAAACACAGACACATTGATCAATGGAACTGAGTAAAGAACCCAGAAATAAATCCTTACATGTATGAAAATGAAATCTGTTAGTTGCTCAATTGTGTCCAACTCTTTGTGACCCCATGGACTGTAGCCCACCAGGCTCCTCTGTCCACAGAATTTTCTAGGCAAGAATACTGGAGTGGGTTTCCATTCCCTTCTCCAGGGGATCTTCCCCACCCAGGAACTGAACCTGGGTCTCCTGAATTGCAGGCAGATTCTTTACCATCTGAGCCACTGGGGAACCCCAGAAAAATATTTACATATATGGTCAAATATTTTTCTACAAGTCCCAAGATCATTAATGATGAAAGGATAGTCTTTTCAGCAAATGGTGTGAAAACAGAATGGAGTTGGACCCTTTTATTATGCCATATACAAAATTAATGCAAAATAGTAAATATATTACAGTAAAAATTAGTTTTATAATAAAACTATGAACGTATCAGAAGAAAACTTGGGGAAAACGTCCATGACAATGGATTTTGCAATAATTTTTTGGACATGATACTAAAACATTGTGGGGAAAACAACAACAAAATAGATCATTTGTACTTAATCAAAATTATAACTTTTGTGCATTAAAGGGCACCATTAACATAGTGAAAAGGCAATCTCTAAAATGAGAGAAAATATTTGCAAATCATATATCTGAAAAAGGATTAACATCTAGACAATATAAAGAACTCTTACAATTCAACAATGACAATCCAAGAGAAAAACATGGGCAAAGGACTTGAATAGACATTTCTTAAAAGAAGATATGCAATGGTCAAAAAAAAAAAAAAAAACCCACACATGAAAATGCTCAACAACAATAATAATCAGGGAATTGAAAGTCAGATCACAATGAGATACTACTTCCTACCCATTAGAATGGTTATTATAAAAACAAAATGAAGTGAAACAGAAAGCCTCAAGAAATAACAAGTGTGATCAAGTTATGGAAAATTGGAACCTTTATGCATTTCTGATGGGAACAAAATAGTGCTAGGGGAAAACACCATGGTGCCCCTCTGCTAAAATTAACATTTAATTATCATATTATTGGAAAAGATTCTATCTTTGACAAAAATTTAACTAGGCTTCTCTGAGTCCTCTTTTTGACTAGGCATTATCCTGGGGTCTACAGTCCAATTGTAGTAAGACTCTTGCTAAGTCAGTTTAGAGGAAATCTCTCACCCTTGTTCAAATTCCTCTTCTGCATCCACAATAACTGATTCTTCTGGTCAGCCAGCCTTTAGCAAGAATCCTATTTGGTTAGTTTAGCATGAATGCCCTTACTTGTGATGTTTTCTCATATTTATTTTCCAGCCATTGGTCCCCTCAATCTGCTCATTGGTTACAAATCTCTAGCTTTCCTCACTGTATTCAGAGTTGAGCCCAGTCTCTCTCCCTTGTGGTGATGGTCTTGACAACTATCACCATAGCTCTGAATAAAGTCTCCCTCACTGGCTTAATATGTATCAGAACAATTGTTCCTTCATCATGATCCAGAAATTCACATCTGAGGATATACTAAAAATAACCAAAACTGGGAATTCAAATAGATATCTGTACACTCATGTTTAATGCAGCATTATTCACTATTACTAAAGTTTGGAAGTACTCAGTTGTCCCCTGATGGAAAAATGGACAAACAAAATATGGTGTGTACATGCAATGAAACATTATTCAGCCTTAAACAGAAAAAAATTCTAACACATGTTTCAATATGGATGAACCTTGAAGATATTATGCAAAGCAGGGAAAAAAAAAACCAGCCAAAGAGGATAAGTATTGTGTGATTCCACTCATATGAGGCACTTAGAGTAATCAAATTCATAGAGTCTAAAAGTACAATTGGTGTTTGACAGGGGCTGGGGTAAGGAAGGAATGGAGGAGGCATTGATTAGTGGGTACAGAGTTCCAGCTGCAGAAAATGAAAGAGTTCTGGACAAGACTGGTGGTAACAATTGGATAACCATGTTAATGTCCTTAATACCACTGAACTGTATGCTTATAAATGGATAAAGTTTTATTACATGTACACGGAAGAACTATACAAAAAAGATCTCATGACCCAGATAACCACGATGGTTATAACCACTCACCTAGAGCCAGATATCCAGGAATGTGAAGTCAAGTGAGCCTTAGGAAGCATCACTATGAACAAGGCTAGTGGAGATGATGGAATCCCAGTTGAGCTATTTCAGATGCTAAAAGATGATGCTATGAAAATGTTGCACTCAATATGCCAGCAAATTTGGAAAACTCAGCAGTGGCCACAGGACTGGAAAAGGTCAGTTTTCATTCCAATCCCAAACAAAGGAAATGGCAAAGAATATTCAAACTACTGCACAATTGCACTCATCTCAGACACTAGTAAAGTAATGCTCAAAATCCTCCAAGCCAGACTTCAGCAGTATGTGAACCATGAACTTCCAGATGTTCAAGCTGGATTTAGAAAAGACAGAGGAACCAGAGATCAAATTGCCTGCATCCACTGGATCATCAAAAAAGCACAAGAGTTTCAGAAAAAACATCTACTCCTGCTTTATTGACTACGCCAAAGCATTTGACTGTGTGCATCACAACAAACTGTGGAAAATTCTTAAGAGATATGAATACCAAACCACTTTACCTGCCTCCTCAGAAATCTGTATGCAGGTAAAGAAGAAACAGTTAGAACTGGACATGGAACAACAGACTAGTTCCAAATAGGAAAAGGAGTACATCAAGGCTGTATATTTTCATCCTGCTTATTTAACTTATATGCGGAGTACATCATGAGAAACACTAGCTGTATAAAGCACAAGCTGGAATCAAGATTGCAGGGAAAAATATCAATAACCTCGGCTATACAGATGACACCACCCTTATGGCAGAAAGTGAAGAACTAAAGAGACTCTGTGGAAAATTCTGAAAGAGATGGGAATACCAGACCACCTAACCTGCCTCTTGAGAAATCTGTATGCAGGTCAGGAAGCAACAGTTAGAACTGGTCATGGAACAACAGACTGGTTCCAAATAGGAAAAGGAATACGTCAAGGCTGTATATTGTCACCCTGCTTATTTAACTTATATGCAGAGTACATCATGAGAAACGCTGGACTGGAAGAAACACAAGCTGGAATCAAGATTGCCAGGAGAAATATCAATAACCTCATATATGCAGATGACACCACCCTTATGGCAGAAAGTGAAAAGGAGCTAAAAAGCCTCTTGATGAAAGTGAAAGAGGAGAGCGAAAAAGTTGGCTTAAAGCTCAACATTCAGAAAACAAAGATAATGGCATCCGGTCCCATCACTTCATGGCAAATAGATGGGGAAATAATGGAAACAGTGAGAGACTTTATTTTGAGGGGGCTCCAAAATCGCTGCAAATGGTGACTGCAGCCATGAAATTAAAAGACACTTGCTCCTTGGAAGAAAAGCTATGACCAACCTAGACAGCATATTAAAAAGCAGAGACATTACTTTGCTAGCAAAGGTCCATCTAGTCAAAGCTATGGTTTTTCCAGTAGCCATTTATGGATGTGAGAGTTGTACTATAAAGAAAGCTGAATGCTGAAGAATTGATGCTTTTGAAGTGGTGATGGAAAAGACTCCTGAGAGTCCCTTGGACTGCAAGGAGATCCAACCAGTCCATCCTAAAGGAATTCAGTCTTGAATATTATTGGAAGGACTGATGTTGAAGCTGAAACTCCAATACTTGGCCACGTGATGCAAAGAATTGACTCTTTTAAAAAGACCCTGATACTGGGAAAGATTGAAGGTGGGAGTAGAAGGGGACAATAGCTGATGAAATGGTTGGATGGCATCGCTGACTCAATGGACATGAATTTGAGCAAGCTCCTGGTGTTGGTGATTGACAGGGAAGCCTGGCATGCTGCAGTCCATGGGGTTGCAAAGAGTCGGACATGACTGAGCAACTGAACTGAACTGATATATATGTATATATAATATATATATATATTATATAATATATATTGGGCTTCCCTGGTGGCTCAGTGGTAAAGAACTCGCCTGTCAATGCAGGATATCTAAGAGATGTCAGTTCGATCCCTAGGTGGGGAAGATCCCCTGGAGGAGGGCATGGCAACCCACTCCAGTATTCTTACCTGGAGATTTCCATAGACAGAGGAGACTAGTGGGCTACAGTCCATAGGGCCGCAAAGAGACAGACATGACTGAAGTGACTTAGTATTATATAATATATATTATATATATATATATTATATATATATATATATTTACCAGGGGCTTTCCAGGTGGCACAGTGGTAAAGATTCCACCTACCAGTCGAGGAGACTCAAGAGGCACAGTTTCTGTCTCTGGCTTGTGAAGACCTTCTGGTGAAGGAAATTCTGGAAAATTCCATGACAGTGGAACGTGGTGGCCACAGTCCATGGGGTCACAAAGAGTTGGACATGACTGAGTGAGCACACATACACACACCCGTATATACCATAATTTAAAAAAAGAAAATGAGACATTCTCAAGTGAACAAACTATAATCCTCAACATAGTATTATAATACTGTTCCAACTTATTATGTGTTCCTCATTCAGCTAATGTCATGGTATAACTTTAAAAAAAAAAATGATCAAATTTTTTTCCAAGCATTTCCTCCAAGCATTTTAAATTTAAAAAATTAATTTAAAATTAATTTTAATTAATCAATGTGATTAAATTTTAATCCTTTATTCATATATTACTACTAAAAATTTCTGAGCTGAATAAGCTGGGAGGTTTTTTTAGTTTTTTTTTTAATTGTACTGTTTGAATATTTGACATTTTCTTAAATGTAAAAGCCACTCCTTCTTGAAAAAATAATTTTAAAGAGAGCTTGGCCTCCAGGAATAATTATTATGATTGCATTAATAGATTTGGATTTGACTTGAGAATACAGAGACTCCATCTAGAGGGCTGGAAGTACACGCAAGAAGATAACCAATTCATCAGTTCTAAGGACTCCGCCACTCCAGGAAAATGGCCCTTTATTATTTTATTCACTTTTCTATAACTGTTATTAGAAAGAGTCTGTTTCTTGGGGCTTCCCAGGTGGCTCAGTGGTAAAGAATCCACCTGCCAATGCACGAGAAGGAAATGGCAAACTACTCTAGTATTCTTGCCTAGAGAATCCCATGGACAAAGGAGCCTGGCGGGCTACAGTCTATGGGGTTGCAAATGAGTTGGGCAAAACTTAGGAACTCAGCAACACATTCAATTTCTGAATAATGCTATTTCTGAATCAAATAATACTATGCTCTTTACAAAATTCATTCCTTCTTATTCTTTCTATTTAGGAAATAATAAGTCTATTCTTATAATACAAGTTTCTAGTAAAGAAATGTGCTCATATCCTTTAGGAAAATAGTGTTATTTTAAAGAGGAAGAAAAAGTGAAAGTGTTAGTTGTTCAGTTGTGCCTGACTCTATGCAACCTCATGGACTGTAGCCCTAGCTCCTCTGTCCATGGGATTCTCCAGGCAAGTATACTAAAGTGGGTAGTCATTTCCCTCTCCAGGGGATCTTCCTGACCCAAGGATTGAACCCAGGTCTCCCACATTGCTGGCAAATTCTTTAATGCCAGAGCCACCAGGGACTCAAAAAGGAAGTCCAGTTATTTAATTTGTGATTTCTCCCAGCATATTAATGTTTAAATTAAGCAGTGGCAAACTATCTCTCAGTTAAAGAGAATCATTATCAATATTTGAAGACTTAAGCAGAACTGGGGGGCCTTAAATCTTGAAAGAGTCTTCTCAGTGGCTGGTTTTGTGGCTATGATCTCTACATATTAGCATTTGGTAAAACTAAGTGTGCAGATAAAGAGTATCCAAAAATATTTTCTTTGTGGTTTAAAAACCAAAAAGTGATTAAGAAATCTATATCTTAGACCATTAAAAAAAATTCTGATGAAACTGATTTCTTTAAAAAATCAAGATCCTTTTCAATCCACTTGCCTGGGGAGAAGTCTTCACCTGAGACTAAAGGTTGCAAAGGGTAGAATTGTCAATGGATATTCAACTGTTGAAATTTTATTAAGATTTTAATTATTTATGTTTGTACTCTGGTTACAAATAGGAATAATTTTTGAGTGATCCACTCTAAACCCTGTTTTTCCAATAAGTCCTTTGGGGTACCCTTTTGCAGAAATCGAGGTATTTCTGGAACAGATACATGGTGTTGTAGCAAAAACATCTAACTCCTATCATTTTTTGAGGATTATTTGGAGTTTTATACAAATTGTCTTATTTAATCCTAAATAAGAGCTTTTTGAGTTTGGTATAATTGTGCGCATTTAACTGTGGTTCGATGGTATTTTTTTCAAGAATAGTACAAAAAATTCCCATATCCTCTTCAAACAATCTCCCTAAATGATAACGTTTATCACATTACCTTTGTCATTCTCTTTGTCTCTTTTTATAATAACTACAATATGACTCAAACCAGGAAATTAGCATTGGTACACTAATATTATCAAATTCAAATTGCCTGTTAATGTTGTTTATAACAGAAGAAAATATATTGCCTGTAGTTGCCATGTTGTTACAGGCTCCTTCAATATAGAATCATTCCACAGTTTTCCTTTGTCTTTCATGACTTTAACATTTTAAAAGAGTACAGTCTAGGTCTTTGCTAGAATATTGTTAAATGTAAGTTTGTCTCATGTTTCTTTATGATTATGTTCAAATTAGGCATTTTTGCCTAAAGGGTCCAATGGTCATTGTAGCACAATTAAAGTTACACAGCTAATTAAATTTGAGGCCAGGATTTGAATTTGATTGAGAATCCAAAAACTACATTATCAACCTCCATTCATTACATCATGAATAATTACAGAATTTCTCATATAATCTCTCAAAAAAGGATAATGACTTCTGTAAATATCACAAAGATTTCCTTTTGCATCTACCACATTATAAAATGCGAAGGCAGGAAAATCAAATGGTATCATGGAATTAACCTGATACCACTCCTGTATTAATACATGTTTATTATCTATTATGTGGGAAATGTAGTCCAAAAATTTGGATTAATATAAAACTTTATTGTATTGGTAGGTCTTGGTTTATCACTTCTCTGTTTCCTTACTTTACTTAGGGCTTCCCCAGTGACTCAGTGGTAAAGAATCTGCCTGAAATGCAGGCGTCTCAGAAGACTAGGGTATGATCCTTGGATTGATAAGATCCCTGGGAAGAGGAAATGGCAGCACACTCCAGTATTCTAGCCCGGAAAAGCCCATGGACAGGGGAGCCTGGCGGGCTACAGCCCTTAGGGTTTCAAAGAGTTAGACACAATTGAAGCAGCTTAGCACACACATGCATGTACTTTTCTTTCCTATTTGGCGTCTGTCTTCTTTTCTTGCCCTAAAATGTGTTACTTGATAGAAAAGTGTCAGTGTAATTCTATAGCACTTCAATTTATACTAGTCATTTTCTAAAGAACATAATATAAGCATTATAATTAAACTACACCCCATTCCAGAAATTGAACTTCTAGAAACTTTATATGCATATAGTGATTTCTGTGTCATATTCTGCTTTTAATTTCAATATCCATCAAATGAGCAAAGTCAATGAAAAAAATAGTAGCATGAGTCCATATTAATAAATAAACTTCCATATTTCTGAAACTTCAACATCTTTTTCTAATGTCATTACTATGTTGTACTTTTAAGCAATACTCAATTAATTCTCAATTATCACTAATATTTTAATCATGAGTATCTTTAAGAGTAAACTTAAGTTCTACAAATAAAAATTTCCCGGATAGCCTTTATTTTAAATTCAGTTTGTAGACTTTCAAAATCATGATTAACTTGGTTTCCAGTTAAACTAAAAAGTCTCTGAAAATAAACATGGTGTATTTGGTTCTGGAAATAACAATAGAAAACATCTCAAGGTGTCATATAGTAAATATAAATATTAATATGTGAAACTTTTGTTTTAGTATGCATGTATGTGTGTGTCTTTTGTATAATGTGTGGAAAGGAGAAATAGTTTATGTACTGTGACACAATCAAAGAAGGCTTGAAAGTCACTGGTTTAATCAGAATCCAAATCAAACTCATTCTTTGCCATTTTTACCTATGCGTAAGAAATGGGACATCTGTTTATAGTTTTCTTTTCTCCTGCCTACACTAGACATTTCTAGGGACCTTTCACAGCCTCTCCCCACCCTCCCTCACAAATTGACAGAGATAAACTTGTCATCTAGGAATACTTCCTTCTCTTCTACTCTGCTTTCTTATAAAATTAAAGCAGTTTCAGCCAGCACATCAGATAGATAGCTGTTAGAGTTCTCTTCTTCCTGTTGGTAATAATCTTTAGACTCTTCTTACCTGATGAAGTTTACCTAAACAAAATGTCAGTTTGTCTAATTTGCTTACCCTTGTATTTTGAGTTCTTACCCTATCATATGGACATGTTTATTAAATAAATAATTGTATGAGTACAACCTATGTACAAAAGAGATCCTGTCTACCAGTACACAATGACCTTTCTAAAACACTCCTCCATACCAAATTGTTTAATGTGATTCTTATGGGACTAAGGCATTTTCCCTGAGATTGCACAATTTAAGGGGTAAGGGGGAAAGAGGACACTTCTTGATTGAGATAACAATAGGGCTGGCTGCAGATTAAATCCAACCAGTTTGGGATTTTGGAATTAGCAGATGTAAACTTATATAGAATGGATAAACAACAAGGGAACTCTGCTTAATGTTATGTGACAACCTGGATGGGAGGGGAGCTTGGGGGAGAATGGATACGTGTATATGTATGGCTGAGTTCCTTTGCTATCCACCTGAAACTATCACAGCATTGTTAATCTACTATACTTCCATATAGGGGCTTACCTGGTGGTTCAGTGGTAAAGAATCTGCCCGCCAAAGCAGGAGACTTGGGTTCGATCCCTAGGTTGGGAAGATCCCCTGGAGAAGGAAATGGCAACCTGCTCTAGTATTCTTAACCTGGGAAGTCCCACAGACAGAGGAGCCTGGCAAGCTATAGTTCCTTGGGGTAGCAAGAGTCAGACACAACTTAGCGACCAACCAACAACAACAAATACTCCAATATGAAATAAAAAGTTTTGTTTTTTTTTCTTTAAAAATTAAAAGTATATATATAGTATAGATTAACAAGGTGTTACTATATAGCCCAGGGAACTAGATTCAGTTTGCTGTGATAAACTATAATGGTAAAGAATATATATATGTATAACTGAATCACTGTTCTACAGCAGAAATTAACATAACATTGTAAATCAACTATACTTTAATAAAGTAATTTTTAAAATACAGCCAGCAAAAATGTTTTGTTTGGCCCACACATTTTAATTAATGTCGTATATTTAGGTATTAGAAATTCTCACATAAAAACTCAGCTTGTCTTGAAAGATCATAAGACGTGGCAATGCCAGGTCTATGTTTGGCTGGACCTGGGGTAGCTAATTCATTTCAATGAGTCTTGAGTATAAATCTCTTCTTCAGGTTTGTCTCCCTTACTAGACTGTGAGTTCCCCCAGAATCCTCCTATGCTGTGTTTTTTAGTTAAGCTCAACAGACATAGGGCTTCCCTGGTGTTTCAGTGGTAAAGAATCTGCCTGCAATGCAGGAGACACGGGTTCAGTGTCTAGGTTGGGAAGATCCCCTAGAGAAGGAAATGGGAACTGACTCCAGTATTCTTGCCTGAGAAATCCCAAGGACAGAGGCATCCAAGGTGTCACAAAAGTCAGACACGACTTACCGACTAAACCATCACCACTACTACCAGACATATGTAGGATGAAGGCATAAATGATGAATGGGTCACAGTGCTGAAGGTCAGTCTTGAAAACGACTTATGTAACTGAGTTCAGTTCTCTCTTCTCTTCCTCACTACCTCTAGTGTTCATCCCGCAGAAATTTTATCTAAGCTCATGTTTCAGTTATCCTCTCTGCCATAAGGCAAAATCTGTAAGCCTGCTTCCTGAGTTCTAATCAGAAATTACTAACTGCCCCTCAACAGTTTGGACTATGTCACAAGCTTACTCTGTTATCTAGCCAACACATACTTTCTAACTGATGACCCTAATTTTCTTTTACAGTTACCATTATCTTCCCATGCACATAACCTTGAAATCTCAGCAATTTTAGATTCCTCTTCTGCCCTCCCCAGCCTCATTCAAGTTTTGAGTTATCAAGTCTAGTGTATTCATTCTTTACAATAGTGAAAGTCTCTTTTCCTCTCTTTTCCTTCCTCTATTCAAGATTGAGTTTTACTTTTTGATAAACACTTAATTGCTCTCTTTGTCTCAAGCCTTTTGCCTTTCAACATAAATGTATCTATTTTGTTGTTGTTCAGTCACTCAGCCATGTCTGACTCTTTGGGACCCCATGGACTGCAGCACTCCAGGCTTCCCTGTCATCACCATCTCCTGGAGCTTGTTCAAACTCATTTCCGTTGAGTTGGTGATGCCATCCAACCATCTTATCCTCTGTTGTCCCCTTCTTCTCCTGCCTTCAACCTTTCCCAGCATCAGGGTCTTTTCTAATGAGTTGGCTCTTTGCATCAGGTGGCCAAAGTATTGGAGCTTCAGCCTCAGTCCTTCCAATGAATATTCAGGACTGATTTCCTTTAGGATTGACTGGTTTGCTATTCCTTGCAGTCCAAGGGACTTGCAAGAGTCTTCTCCAACATCACAATGCTCAACCTTCTTTATGGTCCAACTCTCACATCCATACATGACTACTGGAAAAACCATAGCTGTTACTATACAGATCTTTGTTGGCAAAGTAATGTCTCTGCTTTTTAATATGCTGTCTAGGTTTGTTTATCTCTAATGCCAACAAATATTTAGCCAGTGTCCATTGCTGTCTTAGAAATTAGGGATACAGCAGTGAACAAAGTGACACAGAGTCCTTGCTTCATGGATTTGTAACCAATGAGGGATACAGCAAACAAACACATGTATAATCATATAATGTCACACAGTAATAAATTGCATGAAAAAATAAATTATGGGGATAGGCAATAACAGATTGGGCTTCCCTGTTTGCTCAGCAGTAAAGAATCCACCTGCCAGTGCAGGAGTCTCAAGTTCGATCTCTGAGTTAGGAAAATTCCCTGGAGAATGAAGTGGCAACCCACTCCAGTATTCTTGCCTCGAAAATCCCATGGACAGAGGAGAGTGGGGCGGGCTATAATCTATGGGGTTGTGAAGAGTCGGACACGACTTAGCTACTAAACAACAACAGACTTAGCTACTAAACAACAACAACAATAACAATAATGTTAGAGAAGTATGACTTTTGAAAAAATAATAGTAATTCTTTCAACATTTAAATTCATATGCAATTCAAGGACACATTACGTAGAGTTTCTTGGATTAACTTTCCTGAAACATGTCACATAATGTCTCTTCTCTATTGAAACACATTTAACAGATATTCATCCATAAAACAAGTGGAATAGAGTCCAAAGTGGTTAGCTCAGGGTTACCTAGTCTGGGCCCAGGTATTCTTGTTTGCCTTTAGTGTATAAACACAAAACTTGGTTAATTTCTTGGCCTTATACTTTGCTATTTAATTGGTTTATTACTATCTTAAGCCTTTCTGAAGCACCCTTACTCTCTCCTCCCTTCTTCCTGCTCTAGGTCACCCAGTGTGACATGGAATCCACCACCTCGTAATGAACTGTCTCTTTGTGGTTATATTTTATATTCCCAGGTGGATGGCATATTTTTGAAAGATAATTGTCTCATATTACCTTATACACTTCTTAGTACTTTATAAAGTGATTGGCATACAAACACATGTTTGTTAAGTAAGTGTTGACCAACCAGCTACATGAATTAACCACAGGCAGCCTCTTGGCTCCAAGTGGACACACCCTTGCATCACCTGCTCTTTTCCCTTGGTGACATTAGGCCTATACCTGAGACAGAATCATCACTTGACTTTTCCATTTGAATATGCCTTTTATTTTTCCCTTAAAAGCAGTATGTCACTGTAATCCATATAGAGCTTACATCATTTTGTTCTAGGGTGAAATGCTTTGCTTCATCGGGGTGTTAGCTTTCTATACTTGCCACAAGGGGGAGTAGCAGTTCTTTTTCAGGAACCAGAATGACTCCACACTTTTCATTCTTCTAGTTTCCACCCCAACATTCTGCTCTTCCCCACACGTGGTCCCATAAATTTTTCTATTTTTGCTTTTTCTCCTGCATGCATTTTCCACAGGTGAAAGAAAACTTCTTCACCTTAAAAAATTTAATTAAGATTCCATTTCTCTAGCCATTAATAGTTTAATTTCCATTCAGATTCTTAATTCCTTATTGTTATAGAACTCTTCAACACTTCTGGAAAATAATTATCGTTGGGAACAATTCAAGGGCAAATGAGAAATTATCTTTCAATTGCTATTTGATGTGGACAACAAGTAGCATATATTTTTGTCCCTCAGTTTACCTAAGTAGGGAGTGTAAATAAGTATTTAATACTTGCCAAATAGGCAACGCTCTTAAAACATCTTAAAACTGGATGTTTCAGCACTCTACATATATGCAGTTCTAGAGTTAGCAGGAATATCAGAAATAACCTGGACCCAAATCCCATTATAAATAAGGACTTTGAATCACAGGAAAATCAGATAATGAGCTGAACTAGTTCAAGGGCTCATTCAGGTCCAAGGCTTTTTCCATGAAGCTCAATTGTCTCTCTTTTGTACCAGCTTGAGGCTGAGATTGACTGAAAGAATTATGATAAACAATAACAACAAAGAAATTATATCTATGATAATATTATATAGTACGATTTTACATTAAATCTGGCCTATAGTTTAAACACAGAAAAGAAATAGTTCTTTTACAAATCCAACAATATTATGCTAAGGATCATTATAAAAATGTTGCTTTCAGTTCTGAATACTACAAAATACCTTACATACATGCATAGTCCAAATGTTACCTTGCAATTATTAAAATTATTCAAGTAGATCTATTTGTACCGGTTTGAGGCTCTGATTAAGTGAAAGAAGAATGATAAATAATAACAACAGTAGAAATTATAACAAAATAATATTATATAGTATGATTTCTATTTATATAGATAAATCTGTATATGTAAATGCATCAATAAAGTTCTGTAAGTGTATACAGTCAAAATTGTTAACCTTGACACTTACTCTAAGGAGAAAGAGAGAAGGGAGCAGGTAAATGCCTTCCAGGGAGGCTTTCATTTTGCACTGCATTTATTTCCATAAAATTAGAGATTCTGCAACAAACATGCATAACTTCTGAGTTTATGAGCACTTAAAAGGCAAAAATTAAAAGTATAAAAGGAAACACCACATTATTATAAGAAGAAAATGTCACTTTTATGAAAGGCCATTGAATTTGATTAAAAAAAAAAACCCCAAAACAAAGACTTCCTTTATTTTCTCACTGGAAACATAGTCAGTGATTAGCCAGCATAATAATAAGAGCTCAAAATTCAGTCTTAATGGTGACTCCATACTGAGTTACAACTAACAAAGAATGGACTTGTTTTGCAGGAGTGATTAAAAAATTCTTACGGGTTACTTCCTAGAACATCAGCTACATTAAGTCTACTATGCACCACAGTGAATATCTTGAAGCAGTAAAGACATCTAGGCTTTATTTATTGCTCAAAGTCCAGAGTCAGATGTTTTTCACCCTCTGCTAATGCTTGGCCTTTGAGAATGGCCAAGCCCTGGAGAGCTACTTCCAGGTAGCCCTCTATAGACTTCTGGCTAGTGTCTCCTTAGGTTCACTAATCCTCTATCAGCTTTGCTTATTAAAACACAATTATGTTCATGAGTTTCTTTTATTTAAATTTAGCTCCATGATTTCTCCTTCCCTAAAATTAGAACATAACAACATAAATTCTGAGTCTTTTATGTGTTTCTTGCCTTTACATGATTTTGGAATCTTTTATTGAAAGGAAACATGGAGCCATGGCCCTCCTCCCTCTTCAACATTGCGTAAAGGAAATGGTACTCAGGCTCAACCCTCTGACTTAGAACTGCATGTTAGAATAAACACTCCTCGTTCTTCTCTCTACCTGGCCATTTCTCTTTTGGATGAAGAAGCAGCTTATTAGAGTGATGAGTTCACTGAGAATCTTAATTTCATCTGTGCCACGTTTCTCTATTGGCTGAGATAGTTGATATTTGAGGCCTTGTCCATGAATGACCCTACCTCTTCTCTATTGTTGTTTTCCTCTTGGAGTATTCTGTTCTCAAGTAGCACAAACTTTCCTCCTCTACCTCTTTTGTATCCATTTAGTATCTTCCTATAGGGCATGTCTGCACTCTCTAGATTGAGGAGATAGAATCCCAGGCAGAAGAAGTCCTACAATATATTCAAATCCACTATTTTCAGAATCTGACTCTGGACTTTGACCCCCACTTATCACCTTGGGTTAGTTCCAAATTGTTTATAAACCTAGAGGAAGATTTCATAGGCAATCTGTATGTATTCTTCTCTGAGCTCCAGAACTGTATATCCAAGTGTATCTTCTCTTGGGCATCTAAACTGACCTCAAAATTGACACAGCTAAACTGAGCTCATAATCTTCTTCCTTATGTAAAAATAAATTAACAAAATGCTGGTCTTTTTTTGAGCATCCTATAGCTCAGCAAATGCCATCTTCTCTCTAGTTGTACAAGCCAGAATTCTTCCCTGGTTTATCTTCTCCATTTCATGTTTCACGTATCCAATTCATCACATTTCTCTCCATCTCTACTTGGAGATGACATAGCAACCCACTCCAGTATTCTTTCATGGACAGAGGAGCCTGGCGGGCTACGGTCCACGGGATCTCAAAGAGTCGGACACAACTGAGCACATACACACACTCCCTCTTCCTCCTTATTCTTAAACAACCTCATCTCTAACCTGAACACCTGAAACTGCCATTGCCTTATAATTGGTCTACCCACTTCTCCCCTGGACTCTGTTCATGAGCTCACCAAGTTAGAGCCTGAGGTATTGTTTTCCATGCCGTTGATGGCATTCTATTTTGCTTTCAATAAAGACAAAAGAACTCTCAGCATAACCTATCATGTGAAAGTGAAAGTCACTCAGTCGTGTTCAACTCTTTGTGACCCCATGGACTATACAGTCCATGGAATTCTCCAGGCCAGAATGCCGGATAGGCTTTCTCCTACCCAGAATACTGGGTGGCTTTCCCTTCTCCAGGGATAACCTATAATAGGGGTCAGCAAATTTATTCCTCTAAGGGACTAGATAAAAAATATTTTAGGTTTTCCAAGCCACACAGTCTCTGTTGCAACTTTCCAACACTGTTATTAAAATAAAAAAGCAGTCACAAACAATATGCAAACAAACAGAACTCTGTGGTCCAGTAAGACTTCACATTATATGCAAACAACAGGCTGGGTTTGACTCACACGCTCTACTTTGCCAATCCCTGTCCTAAAATATTCTGCGTATGGCACCCCTATTCACCCTCTCTTACAGAATATCCTTCTGCAATTGCTATTCCAGTACTTGCTTCTTGCTTTTACACTTAGTCCACCACATGGCCCTCACAAATGTTCTTCTCTTTGCCTGGTTTGTTCTTCCATCCCTTCTCCTTAGCTCTTACTTGTCTTCAGATTTTGACCCAAAGCCATCTGTGGCCTCCCCATCTTTCTACAGTCTCTCAGGGCCACCTAGATCCTTCCTCCAGAGACTTGTTATGGGCAATTCTTATCTCTGCAATTATCCAAGTAATGTCTGCTATCTAAACCTCAGATAACCTCTACTCCCTACCACCCAAGTGTGAGATCCAGAAAGATAAGGATAGTATCTTTCTCTCATTGCATCTCCTTGCCCTGGTGCTCAGCACATAGTTGGACTCAAGAAATTCTTGTTGGGTAACCAAGTAAATGAAGACATGAATGAATTATTCCTACTCTCACCCTCATCAGCCTCCTACATCCCACAGTGACCCATATCTATTTTCTTAAGTTCTTGCTTCATAAATTGTGTCTAGCAATGTTCCTTCTCTCTCTCTTTACATATCAATTTCCCATTTTTCTTCATGCTTAGAAGAATTTTTATTGCTGTTGTTTTTACCTTTCTGTCCTTTGTATGGATCTATCTTCTTTGGTGAGTGTTCTAGCTTTTCTTTGGCCCCCAAATGCTTGTGCCACAGATTTGTCAAATCTCTGCAGCCAAGAGTCTCCCTGAACACATTATTCACTTGTTATAATGAGAGAGAACATGCACGATGAGAACCGTTAGGGGCATCTCAGTGAAAGGGTGTGAGAAAGAACTTAGAAGATTTGGACACTATATTTGGTGACTTTAGGGAGAGTTCAAGGAAGCAGAGTTTTGCTCTGGAATAATTGCTACTATCAGGAATTGAGGATAATTCTTTGAAATCTTTGGGCAACTTAATAATTATTTTCCAGGAGGTAAAGAGGAATGCATATAGCTAAGCCTGTAACTGATCAAAAGGCAGTAGTTACTCACATTAGCCAGATTAGGATAACATCTGGTCTTTTCTACCATTTGGGTAATGCCCTTGTTTTTGTCTGACAACATATGACTACAGCAAGTTCTTGTTTCTGTCTTGATCCAACAAAGTCAGTGTGGCCTTGCCTGGTTTGGGCATTCTCTGAAATTATTTCTGTTTAATAGGAGAATGACATAGCCTAGCTATGAGTGTGGCAGGCCAGCTCCTAGCAGCACAAGGTCTTCTAGAGTGCCAGGGAGCTCCCAGCTTTTGGAAACTGCTGATCTTTCTCTCAGAGTGAGTCCTCTGAGAGAGGAGTGAATATACTCGAAGGGTGTCCACACACAGCAAGGCTCTCTGGGCCCTGTTCTGTGCCTGGTAATCTGCCCAGAAGGCTGACCTTGGCTAGCATGGAGTAGAAGTTCAAGAGTAAATACTCTTGTTTATCACTTTTCACTGTGTCCTCGTTGAAGAGTCACATTAAGTTATGAAGTTAGATAAATAAAATTCCTCACTTAATGAAAAATGTGTGGAATCCTTTGGCCTGTGTTCAATATTATAATCACAGATAAGAATTTGAAAGCACAACAGTTCTCAGTAATCTCCCCCTAATACATCATTTTAAAAAAATCTCTTGAGTAATTTTGCAAAGATTCTCCATATGATGTCAAACTGAATTTTAGAAAACAACCAATTCACTAGCATTGATTATTGGCTGTAGCCATTGAATGTCGGTATGACATGTGAAAAGGATTTATGAAAAGAAACCAAGTGTAAGGTGTAGCCAGGGGACTGTGATAAGGAACAGCCTTCATCTGAATGTAAACTTTGAGGTTTCATATTAATATTAGATGGTTCAGTGAAATAAGAGTTACATAAGCTTGCATTGGCTGATCAGAGTAGAAAACACCTGATTCACCCAAATCCTTTTGAGATCAATGAGACACAAATTATGAAAGTTTCTGGAAGTCTCTTATCAGTACTTATTTCTGGGAGAAGAGCTTTGATCATATCTGAGGCTATGTGAAAGCAGTTATCAAGGCTGAACAGAAGCAAAACACTAAGTCGTTGGTTGGACATATAAGTTCTTGGCTGGGGGAAGTGGTGTTGAATTTGAAATAAGTTTGAAAATTTTATGAACCACACACACATGTTAAATTCATATTATCACATTATTTATCATTTAATAATCTACAGATGTATCACATTATTTATCATTTAACAATATACAGATGTAGATATTGGGACATGTGTGATTACCTTGGAAATGTGGGTCCTGAGGGAAAACTAATCCATAAAGTCTGGAAAACTCAGAGGCTGGGGATTGGAATCATATGAGATCTTGTTCATGCACAGGTCAATGATGGCTGCAAACTGAGACTTAAGCTGAGGCTCTGGACTGGAGCACTTATGTATGGCCTCTCCATGTGGTCTGGGCTTCTTCACAACAGGGCTTCTGGGCTCTGAAGGCAAGCATCCTGAGAGCCAAGTGGGAACCTTTTGTGATCTAGCCTTAAATGTCACATAGCATCACTTCTGTTGTATTCCATTGATTGGGCAGTCACAGGTTCCCTCTCAGACTGACTTACATCAGCTTGCTTTTCTTATGTATCATTATACATCACGTCATCAAGAAAACTGGAGAGTCAAACTTTTGGGAAACCCAGTGTATTTTTTTCACTGAAGTATTGAAAGACTCCTCTGAAAAAGTTAGAGTTGAAACCTAACTTGGTGTCATGGGTACCATGAGAGGGAAATGCCATAAAAGCAGTCAGAGTAGGAGAACCCTGAATTCTATGTATAAACTTTGCCCAAGTCTCTGGGTGATCCCTGGACTGTGCATGTACACAGTGGACTGACAGGAGAAGTGCGACCTGAGCTGCTGCCCAGCACAAGTAGAGTTCTCAGTGTGAGTCTAATCAAGTTAATATCCTGATAGCCCATGAGACGCCATGTTCCTCAGGGGGGTTAGGATAGAATAGAACAGAGTAAAATAGAATAGAATAAGACAGTACAACATAATGCAATATGACACAGTACAATACAACACAAATCTGCAATGTTTTCTTTTTTTCTTTTAAACTACTGAGCTCAAGATCTTCGTGTCTCAAGTCATACACATTTTCAAAATGGAAGTCCAGATTTAGGGTATCAGATTAATGTACAATTTACTATCCAAATTGCTTTGTAAAAGACATTTGATGTTTAAGGAAATCTTTTTTTCTAAGATTAAGCTTTTGTTAACACTATCTTTGAGGTAGAAACTTGTATTTTGCCAAGAAAAAACAGAACTCCAATGTTAGCTTTATTTACATGATCTATAAAGCTGCCATGCTGTGTTCTTCTGCCTTTAGAGTTACATTTCTTTAAAGAAAATCTAAGTTAACAATTGTGACATCCTTTACTGTCTAGTAAAATCTTAGTTAGCAAAGCAATTCTCTATAATTAAACAATACAGTATATTTTATTCTCAAAGAACTGATAAACCTAAAAAACATGCTCTAATATTTTTTAACCACTTTTAATTGCAAGTAAGGTATTTCATTGGTTTGATAGATTCAAGTCATGACTTATCTTTAGTCCAAAACATGTATGTTTTGGTTTGTGTTTTTCCTTTGGAAACCTTTACGTAGTTTAAGAAAACAAAGCATTATTGAGTTTAAAAATGTAATGACATTTACATTGAATACACTGAATATTTTGTGGCAGGCATGGCTGATAAACTAGGATTTCTGATCTCTAGCCATGGGCTAGTTCTATGCTTTTCTGCCATCTCCTCTCACTCACTGGCAACCCTGGGTGCTCTGGTTTCCCTACCCTTGTTAAAGTGAATTGGATAACATGACATACCAATTGTGAATTAAGAAGCATTAATATTTTTAAAGCATGGTTGCAAAAATAAACTTTCCAAACCAGTAATGACTACTTATCAAAAATTATGATGATTCCTCCTCAGACATGTTATTTTTTAACCATATACTTTTGTTTTATTTTCTGGGCTTTCCTCATGGCTCAGCTGGTAAAGAATTCATAGGTTTTATTTCCTACAGGGTATTAATTTGATATTTCAGAAGAAAGGAAGGGATGATTAATTGCAAATTTCAAATGCAAAACTTGAAACTTTGCCTATATTCTTGACTACAACTGTATAATGAAACAAAAATATTTTCCAAAGAAAATTAAATCAGAGTTTAAAAGTAATAACTACAATGGCAACTTTTATTGCATCACATAAGTACATACAGGACTAAGAGCTATTTTAGATCCTTTTTTTCCATCCATGAGACAAAAATAGTTATTAACTATGAGAATACATACTTCATTGTTTGAGACTTACTGAATCATCACAAGCAGATGTATTAATAAGGCACTGGAATCACACAAGGACCTGAATCACTATGTCTTTAAATTTAAGAAAAGATTAGTTTCTTATCCAAAGAAATAAATATTTATAGTTTTTATATACAAGGCATATTGTGTGTGTATATATGTGTATATATATTTGAATTTCTGTATAGCATAGAAATATTATATATATATATATATCCTGCATGGAAACATATAGTAATCATAGAGTATCAAATAGAATATAAAAATTGTTACCAGAAACAAAGAACATTTTATCATGGCAGAAAGAGCTAAAACTGGAAGGAAATCAACTATTTACATTTTTGAATGCTAAAAATGCAGAAAGAATATTTTCTCTTCTTAAGTGTTTCCCATGTTTCCATATTTTCTAGACTTAGCTGGGTATTACTTTTAAATCTTAAAAAATTCTGCCACAAAAAAAGGCAAGTAATTATTTGACCGGATTCACAGGTAAAAATAGGAAATGTAACTCTTATATGATCTAAAAATCGTAACCTTTATAATTTCAAGTTTAGTAATCAGTTTAGCATTAAAATGATGTTAGTCATTTTAGCATCTTAGTATCATAAATAATAAAGTTGCAGAGCCTTTAGTGAAATATTTCTATCAAATTCAAAAAATGTATCAAATGATGTCTCAAATGACACACTAATGAACTACTGGCATTTACCTAATCTATGTAAACAATGCACTGACTCATAATAACATTTAGACCAAATAACTTATTGACATAAACAATTACAAATATCTTTAGGAAAAAATCACAGATACTTTAACAAGAATAATTAAAATTAGAGAAACTAACTTCTGCAAGACTAAAACCCCAAAGCATTTTCCACTTTCACTAAAAATTTTGATAGGTAACAGAACTTCACTTCTGGGTCAAAATCATATCGCAAATTTTCAGGCCAACAGATTACTCAAAAACAGCTAGAAAAGGTACATGCATTCTGGAAAAAAAAAAGATTATAACTCGATCTGTAGATGTGAATATCATTATGTCATTACCCATGCATGCTAAGCTTCTCATTCTTGCCCGAGTCTTATGTCAGAGAAGAAAACTTTCTTCTGGGTCACTTATTTCCACCAATCTTCCTTCTTGACCCCATAGGAAATCAAGGTTTAAATTTCTTCAACTTTTAAGTAAATGTAGATCTTCAGAGATGGGGAAGACACCCAGCTAACAATTTTAAATCATTTTCTTAAAATTCCCAGAAGTTCCATGTGGCCAGACACATTAAAAAAAAAGTGACAAATAACTCATCTTCAATAAATTCCATTTCAAAGAAGGATTTGGGGAGAAACTAACAAACAAAAAACTACACGTAGAATCAATGTTTGAGTGGGTTAAAAGAAAAAGAGCTATCTGAATTTAGATGGAACATTTCCAGGAACAATAACACAGGCATGCATTCTCATCCTCTTTTTGATCTTCATTCTGATGTGGAGATCGCGATGGAACTTCGACTTTCCAGTTCATCGACTCTAGCCATGGGCTTCTGCCCTCTGAGTAAGGGTATAGGCTCCTAGTGTCTGCATATTGAGATGATCCTCTCACTTCACTGAGAGCAACTTCATGCTATGGAACAGGATACATTTGATCTCCTTGCCTGTATCTGATTTGGGAAACAGTGAGTTGAGGTACAAGGATTTGCATTGCAAAAGAAAGGCAAAATGGCTTGAAGACAATTTTACCCTCATTGGGGACTTTTTCTGGGCTCCCTGCAAACTCCTCCTGAAATAGCTCATGCTGACTCACTGGCTTTGAGGACACACATTGTAGTCAACATTTTTTATGGCACTTGATTGTGAGATCTTAGATTTAGCCATGTTGCTTGGCAACACATGAACATTTTCACTTTGACTTACCTAAATTCAAATTTTAAACTTTCAGAAAGAGCACAGATGGTTTTAAGATTTAGCATTTTATATTTATAAGGAAAAAATATACTCTCTTATAATGTATTCGCCTACCAGAAGAAATTCTAAGTTTTGTGCTAAACAACTCCATTTATATCTATTTAAATGTCCCTGCCATTTCCTTCAATTTCCATCCCAGCTGTTCCCATCACTAACCACAGTCAAAAAAAAAAAACAAAAACAACTATCCTTATACATTTTTAGTCATACTGTCTGCTCTAGAGAGGAATGTGCAGTAATTCAAATAATGCCTCAGTCTATCATCAAACATAATTGGCAAAAGAGAGCATGAAGAGGGTGAGGAAGAAACAAAGAGGGAGAAAGAAGTGGGAAGAGGACAAGCCGGGGGAGGGGAGGAGAAGACAAAAGAAAAAGAAAGAAAGAGGGATGGAGAAAGGAGGAAGGAAGGGGAAAAAAGGGAATTTACATATGAACTGCCATTCAAGAAATTACTTTTCTGTATGTGACAAACTATTTTCAAAGGGACTCATATACACAGTAATTATCATCAGGATTCAAACAATGTAATAAGAACAGAACGGACATTTCTTCAAAATTTAGCATATCAACAAATGCTTGTAATGACTCTGAAACACAGATACTCATCACAGCATAATTTAATACAAATTATTTAACACATCCAAAAATGAGGGAATGATGATTTGTGATATATTAGCATATCTATGCACTATGGACTTCCCTGGTAGCTCAGACGGTAAATGTGTCTGCTTACAATGCAGGAAACCTGGGTTCGATCCCTGGGTCGGGAAGATCCCCTGGAGAAGAAAATGGCAACCCACTCCAGTACTCTTGCCTGGAAAATCCCATGGATGGAGGAACCTGGTAGGCTATAGTCCATGGGGTCACAAAGAGTCAGACACGACTGAGCAACTTCACTTTCTTTCTATGGAGATATGCTAATACTCTATGTGGACAACAACATTGTAATTGTGGATTATTTAACAATAAGTAAAGATGCTAACAGTATATTAGATGATTAAGTCTAAGAGTAGGTTTCAAAACTTTCATGCAGAATATGATTCTAGTTTCTGCAAAAATAAGATGTGTATGTGGACATAGAAAACAAACTTATGGTTCCCAGAGGGGAAGGGGTGAGGGAGAGATAAATTATGAGTATGGAATCAATGGATATATAAAATAGATTAATGACAAGGACTTATATATAACACAGGTAACTATATTTAATATTTTGAGAAGAATAAAAAAATAATATATATGTATAACCAAATAACTTTGCTGTACTCCCAACAACACAATATTGTAAATCAACTATACTTCATTAAAAAATGTGTGTGTGTATGTGTGTGTTTGTCTGTGTGTAATAAGGGCAAAAGATATACCAATTTTTTAAATTGTAGGATTATAAGAGACATATTATTTTGCCAAGTTTTACTCAATAAGTATGTACTGCTTTTATAATATGGGAAGTAAGCCAATTCAAGTAGCTTTTATACATGTTGTGCAGTAGACTAAATTAACGATCAGTTTTGTGCTGAGCTGAATATTAACATAATGTATATCATCTCCAAACCCATCCTTCTATACTCCGCTCTGTGATACCTAGCTTTCAACTTTGCAAATATTCTGCCTCCTTTCCAGCAAGTTTCCTGTTAGATTCTACCAGTGGGGGCACTACAGAGACTGAAAGGCAAACAGAGAAAAGAGAGATGCTCTTCCCATTTGCTCATTTACGTGGGTGTCATCCCAGCAGTGGCCTGTCACATCGTGATTTGTTTCACTCGGCAGCTTATGTCAGCACTCCCAGAACACGGCTCACCACACCCCCTTGGTAGTACTAGCATAAACCCGGCAGTGTCCTCTCCCAGTTACTAACCCCCCTAACTCAGTCACTCCTAAAACTAATCATGTGTGAGGGGAAGCAAAGCAAGAGAAGATTTCCCTTCCACATAGCAATGCTGAGCTCACACACTCTGCTGCACCCTGAGTGGGCAGTGTGTACCCCAGTGGTGGGGCAGGTGGCAGAGGTACAGAGTGGCTGGCAGGCCCATCAGATTGGCAGGGCAGTAAATCATCTTATTCAGCAATTCTCTTTAAAAACTGTTATACAGCAGAGTTCAAGTCCAGGAGTAGAAATGTATAGTAACTGAGGACAAAGGTTGGGACCTCACCCATAGCTTGTTGGAACAGACCCTGTTTGAGCTCTGCCTCAATTCTGTCACCTGAATCGAGGTGATTCACTTGATTTTGTCACCTGAATCTGCCAGCTGGGGAGTCATAGGCCAGGGCCAGGAGTTCCTCAACTGAGTACACTGGCCTTTTGTGTTGGCTAGGCAAAACAAAAGGTCATGATGTCCCAGAGGGAATCACTACTGTCCCATGCAATGGAACTGAAACAGGGAGCAATAAGAACATTCACATTCCTCTGGCTACAGTGACCCTGAACTATTCTGATTTCATAAAGACCATACACAGTCTTGGAAGTTGCACAAGACCTGGCAGCCACTTCTAGACTTCTTACGGCTCCTGGGACACTTACAGTGATAATTCAAATGCTGTACAATTAGTGAAATCTTTATGTGTTGATTCTCAAATAAAAAAGTATGCATGGGGATATGAACCAGCTAAAATAAGTGAATGCTATAGACTTATTATAAATTTGCTAGAACAGGGTAAAAGTTGAGATTTTAACTGACTAATGTTTTTTATTCCTCTCACATTTTTATATGAGTGATTACAGATGATGAAAAGAATGCTGTGGATTAAGTAAAATTTCAGATCTTGTGAAGTAGTTGTTGTTTAGTAGCTCACTTGTGTCCAACTCTGTGACCCCATGGGTTGCAGCACATCAGGCTTCCCTGTCCTTTACTGTCTCCTGGGATTTGCTCAAACTCATGTCCATTGAATCTATGATGCCATCCAACCATCTCATACACTGTCACCCCCTTCTCTTCCTGCCCTCAATCTTTCCCAGCATTAGGGTTTTTTCCAATGGTTCAGCTCTTCGCATCTGGTGGCCAAAGTACTGGAGCTTCCACTTCAGCATCAAGTCCTCCCAATGAATAGTCAGAGTTGGTTTCTTTTAGGATTGACTGGATTGACTGTAAAGTAGGGGGAAGGGAAAACAAAGGAGAAATAAAAATTTGCACTGATGGACTGTGAAATTTACCTGTGTAATGTGGGAAGGTTTTTAAGAGTTTAGAAATAAATTAAGAATGAGCTGTGACCTAGATAGCATATTCAAAAGCAGAGACATTACTTTGCCAACAAAGGTCCGTCTAGTCAAGGCTATGGTTTTTCCAGTGGTTGGCTTCCCTGGTAGCTCAGAGGTTAAAGCGTCTGCCTCCAATGAGGGAGACCCGGGTTCAATCCCTGGGTCAGGAAGATCCCCTGGAGAAGGAAATGGTAACCAACTCCAGTATTCTTGCCTGGAGAATCCCATGGACAGAGGAGCCTGGCAGGCTACAGTCCACGGGGTCGCAAAGAGTCAGACACGACTAAGCGACTTCAATTCACTTCACTTCACTTCATGTATGGATGTGAGAGTTGGACTGTGAAGAAGGCTGAGCGCCGAAGAATTGATGCTTTTGAAGTGTGGTGTTGGAGAAGACTCTTGAGAGTCCCTTGGACTGCAAGGACATCCAACTAGTCCATTCTAAAGGAGATCAGTCCTGGGTGTTCTTTGGAAGGACTGATGCTAAAGCTGAAACTCCAATACTCTGGCCACCTGATGTGAAGAGTTGACTCATTGGATAAGACTCTGATGCTGGGAGGGACTGGGGGCAGGAGGAGAAGGGAGCGACAGAGGATGAGATGGCTGGATGGCATCACCAGCTCAATGGACATGAATCTGAGTGAACTCTGGGAGTTGGTGATGGACAGGGAGGCCTTGCGTGCTGTGATTTGTGGGGTCGCAAAGAGTCGGACACGACTGAGTGACTGAACTGAACTGATGACCAAGAAAAAAGAGATAGAAAAAAGAAAAGAAACAGAAATGATTAATTAAAAAAAAAAAAAGCAAAAGAAGTTTCTGCAGCAAGTCCAGTGGTCCTGCCTGACCACTTGCAGCCTCACAGTGGCAGATTCTAAGATCCTAAGCATCTGGGTAAACAAGGCTGCTGCAGGGAGCCTCTGGAAAACCCCAAGAGGAGGACCACAGTGCAGACCTCTAGGATATGGGAGCAAATGGATGCTCTCTTGATACATTCTTTTCTTCTTTTTAGAAACAGTTCCTGGAGTGCTTTTGATCCTTAAGAGACTGAACTCCTGACCATGGGACTGTTGACTGAGGAAAAAAAAGCACAACCTTAAAACTGAGAGCTAAGCTTTATTTGGCAGACAAACTCAAGACTTCAGCCCAGGATGCAGCCTCTCAGATTGCTCTGAAGAGATAAGGGAAGTGCCAGGCTATTCAGGAGTTTTTGCAACAAAGACCAGGTAGTCAGAACTTCCAAAGACTACCTGTAATTAATCAGAAAAGTAGACATCTCAAGTTAATGAATTTGGTGCTTTTCTATGTATGGGAAGGTGCAAAAGTCTGGGTTCATTGAAATCATTCCCTTGATATGAACTTCAGCTGTCTGAGGGCAGCATCCTGTGCTTTTCAGTCCTGAGAGTCCTTAAAATGACGTCCTTAGGGTGCACCATTGAGGTTGGCTATAGCAGCTGATGGCTTGATGGCTGCAATGTTCTTTGTTCACTGATATGGCAGGCAACATTTTTTCCCTCACAAGACATGAAATTGACCATCCAACCTGTAGTACCCATCATGAATGGGGTGTTACATGGTCCACCAAACCAAGAGTTGGGCAAGTAATTAATCGTCAAGTGGATATGTTCTTAAGAGCTCAGGGTAGCTGCAGCCTTCCCTTGTATTTCAATGTCCCTCTTTGATACCCATCCTACTTTGGTGTCTCTTCTTCTCTGATCTAAAGAATTTTATTATGACAGAGGAAAACAGCTTGAGCTGTTTAAGGATGGATAGATTCTAAGGCGGGTGGCTCTCACACAATTTAGACTTCAATGGACACCAAAACTTTCAATAAACTGGAAGTTAAAGCTATTTTCCTGGTCACTTCAGGCTCTTAATGGGATTGAACTAACACTCAAAAAAAAGGAGGTGGCTGCACAGGCTGGGGAAGTTAGTGTCAGTTATCAAAGAAGACTTGAGTTGCTTCTAAACGGGCATGAGGGTGGGGAGCACACTGACTGGATCCTCTGAGCACCTATTAATACTTTCACATCCAATAATAAAAGTTAATAGAAAACTATGGAAACCATAAAAAGGCAGGTTATTGAGGATTCAGATCCTTCAGAAACAGAAATTGAGATGAGTCCCCTAGCAAAGAAACACAGTTAGCTGAGTTTTAATGGAACATACAAAAGGAAAGCTACAAACACTGACCATCTAATGATTAGTTTTATAAATAGGACTATAGAAGGTAGGCATGCTTTCTTCCTTGCTTGTTATATGTATTTAATTTGTATTATTATGTATTCATTCATTTTTATCTTTTCACCTTTTCTTATTATTTTACTTAAGATTTATTGGGTGGTAGATCTATTATAATTTAGAGTACAGATGAGTCTCCAGGTGAGACTGTAACAGAATTTGAGAAGGTAGTAACATCATCCAGCAAAGGATACTAAGACTCCAGAAATGATTACTGCTGTTAGGACTTTGTGTCTCCCTTTTCCCAGAAAGAGAGGAGAGCGAAGGATTGTCTTTCTAGGCCAAAGAACAGTGTTTGACTTTGGTAGTTGAAAAATGAATAGACATATAGGTATAATGCAGAGTAGTCCAGGAGTGAATTATGCCAGTTCATTAAGCTATTTCCTTTCACCTCCAGACTCTTCACTCTGTACTCAGGGCTGAGACTGCATTCAGCATTTCCCCTTGACTTGATTGTGTCTTTCTAGACGAGCAGTAGGAAGCACTAGAGGGAGAAGGGCAGGCATAATGGAGGAAAGGCAAGCTCATGCTGTGTCCTTACTCTTCCTTCAACATTTCCCTACCAATAGTCTTTTTCCCAGGATAGCAGCAGTAACAGCCCCTTAAGAGCACATGACAAGCTGAATTCTTCCCCCAGCGGGCTGGGTCTCAGCTCTGCAGATCCTGCTCCCAGGGTTTGGATAACTCACCCCAACACTTCTCATTTTCTCCCACCCTATGGTTATCTGAGGAGACTTTACAAATAGCAGAAGAATGAAGAGAAGTGAAAAGCAAGGGAGAGAGGGAAAAGTACATCCAATTAAACACAAAGTTCCAGAAAATAGCTAGAAGAGACGAGAAGGCCTTCATCAATGAACAATGCTTAATAATATAAGAAAACAGCAAAGGGGGAGAGACTAAAGATCTCTTCAGGAAAACTGGAAACATCAAGGGAGCATTCCACCCAAAGATGGGGCACAATAAAGGATAAAAATGTTAGAGACTTAGCAGATGCTGAAGAGATCAAGAAGAGATGGAAAGAATACATGGAAGAATGGTATAAAAAAGATCTTAATGAACCAGACTACTACAATGGTGTGGTTAGTCACCCAGAACCAGACATTCTAGAGTGCAAAGTCAAGTGGGCCTTAAGAAGCACTGCTGTTAATACAGCTAGTGGATGCAATGAAATTCCTGAAGAATTATTCAAATCCCTAAAGGATGATGCCATCAAGGTTTTGCATTCATTATATCAGCAAATCTAGAAGACCCAGCAGTGGCCACAGGGTTGGAAAAGGTCAATCCTCATCCCAATCCCCAAGAAGAGTAGTATCAAAGAATGTGCTAATCATCAGACAATTGCATTCATCTCCCATGCTAGTAAGGTCATGCTTAAAACCTTGCATGATAGGCTTCAGCATTATGGGAACCAAGAACTTCGAGATGTTCAAGCTGGGTTTAGAAAAGGAAGAGGAACTAGAGATCAAATTGCTAACATTCACTGGATTATAGAGAAAGCAAGGGAATTTCAGAAAAACATCTATCTCTGTTGCATCAACTATGGAAAAGCCTTTGACCATGTGGATCATGACAAACTGTGGAAAGCTCTTAGAGAGATGAGAATACCAGACCATTGTACCTGTCTCCTGAGAAACCTGTATGTGGATCAAGAAGTAACAGTTAGAACCCTATATGGAACAACTGATTGGTTCAAGGTTGAGAAAGGAATATGACATGGCTGTCTGCTGTCACCCAGTTTGTTTAATCTGCATACTGAGCACATCATGAAAAATGCCAGCTGGATGAGTTACAAGCTGGAATCAAGATAGATGTGAGAAACATCAACAATCTCAGATATGCTAATGCAGGTAGTCACCGGCTATTGTACAGGGAAACCTGAAGTGCTACAGTCCATGGGGTGACAAAGAGTTGGACACAACTTAGTGTCTGAACAACAATGAACAACTGTCCAGAATATACTGGAATTCAGTGTACTGGGGCTAAGGAAAACTAAAAGCTTAATTTAAGCTTTGTTTCTCTTCCCATAGTCCCAAGGGAAAGGACTGTCAAAACTTGGATATGAACCCAGATGAGACTAACTCAAATATCAACCAACTGTTGAACAAATAAAATTTGGTATGACCATACAATGGAATATTACTTAGCAATAAAAAAGAATGAAGTATTTATACACAGTACCAACATGAATGAACTTTCAAATCATTATGTGAAAGAAGTCAAGCCAAAAGGACAACATATTTTATGAATCCATTTATACAAAATGTCCCCGATAGACAAATCTGCAAAGACAGAAAATGGACTAGTGCTTGCCAGGGGCTGTGGAGAGATGGAATTAGGAATGACTGCTAATGAATATGAGATTTCTTTTTGGAATGATGAAAATTTTCCAATAATAGATAGTGGTGATGAATGTATCCCAAAGCACTGAATCATACCCTTGAAAGTATGCATAGATTTTATGGAATGTAAATTTCATCTCAAGAAAACTGTTCCAAAAATTGTAATTAAAACCAAATAATAAAACATGGGGATGAATAGCTTCATTAGTATTTACTCCAGGAAAGTAATTACTTTATTTTTGTTAATCGACCTAAAATGTTTTCAAAGAATGGTATTTTGTGTGTAAACAGCTATTTTGCATGTGTGTGTATGCAGGGGTGGTGAGAGGTGTCGGTGCATTTTCCATGAAAGGCTCTCACAAAGATAGGTCTTTAATTGTTCATGGTGTTGCCATGTTGATTTCTGAGACTTTGCAAAGTATTTGTGATCCTGGACTAAAAAAAGAGAACAGGACACCTGAAATGATCACATCATTGTTAACCAGCTATACGCCATATAAAATAAAAAGTTAAACATAGATAAATAGGGAGAGCATTTCACAGAAAAGGAAGTATGATGGCTGAAACTATAAAAAGAGATGCTCAGCTTCACCTAGAGAATGCAAATGAATTTAACGGAAGCTATCACCTCACACCATCAGACTGGCAAACACCGGAGTGGTAACAAGTGAGGAAGAGAACTCTCCTACATCATTGGTGGAAGTATAAACAGTGATGGCCATTCAGGAAAGCATTCTAGCATCCACATATTAAAATGAATAATCCACATATCCTTTTATTCAGCATTCCTTGTATTCTAATTTATAGAAATGAAAGTACTGGTACATAAGGAATAGTAACAAAGATGTATTTTACAACTTCAGAATATATATATACATATATATGTCCCTGGTCTATATATATTTCCCTGGAAACATGTTCTTGATTGATATATAGATAAACAAAAACAAAATTCAGAGAAATTTTGCACCATTCTATTTACATAAAACAATGTTGCAAAATGTGTTATATATGTGCCCTGTGTTTCTGTATGTATGTGTGTATGGTTCTGTATATGTGGGAAAGGTATAGAAAGATGTAGAAATTACCTACACCAGTTAGGTAATTTTTAACTATATGGATATGGGATGAGACGGGGAGGGGAATGTGGAATAGAGGGAGAGGAGATGTCAGTTCATAAAAACAACTGAGCCAGCACATATTATATTGCCCCATTTATGTCTTTTTATATACAGTATAAATATATGTGAGTGCATGACGCTGCATAAATGAATTTAACCAATGTGCTACAAATGGATATGTGAAAGTAGCAAGATTTCAGAGGATATTTTCATTCTTCTCTATAAATTTATGGTATACTTTAAAATTTTACAAAGGTTGTGGGCCATTTACATAATCAGAAAATTTTATAGGACTGTTTTTGATGGGAAAATTGATAACATAGGCAATATTTTGCTATTGTTATTTTTAAAGTCATTGACCTTGTAATATCTTTGTTAATTTGTAGGTTCAGAAATTAAAATACTTCGGAGAAAAAATGCAATTGAAGATTACCTTTCCTAGACTGGAAATAAAATATCCAGCTAATCAATATCATAAATCTTACATGAGGAAGAGATGTGTGTAATTAATAGACAATGCTTTTCAAAATCTCTGACCTAGTTCCCCTACCCAAGTCGAGGGTGAAGCATTATGCAAATGGGATCGCTGAAATCCACTGTGTTCCTTGCTCTAATATTCATGTCTTATGTGGTCTCAGTGACTTCTCATTTCTGGGCCCAGAGTTTCTGATCTGTTAAGTGGCCCAGACTAGATTAAATGTTATCCAACCTAATGATCAACAGACGCCCACACCATGAGGCCAGTACCAAGCATAATGAACCTGAATCTCTGACTGGAGGTTAGAAGTTTAGATAGCACTATCGGTAAAGAATCCGCCTGCCAATGCAGGAGACACAAGAGACATGGGTTCAACCCCTGGGTTGGGAAGATCCCCTGAAACAGGAAATGGCAACATGTTCCAATATTCTTGCCTGGAAAATTCCATGGATAGAGGTGCCTGGTGGGCTACAGTCCATGAGGCTGCAGGGTCAGACACGACTGAGAGACTGAACACACACACACATACACATATATATATATATATATTTAATTCACACACTAAAACACCATCCTTTACCAGGAAGATTGTGTGCATAAAGAAAGAGTATGGTAGAAGTCTATATTTTTAAAAGTCCCTCAAGTCTGGAAGAATTAAAATCACATTCAAAACCATGTCATATTCAGCCATGATTGTTTTAAATCTCTGCTGCATTACTTTGCTGCCACACCCTCAAACTGTGGAAAACAACTTATCTCCAACTATCTATTGCTGCTTTGGTGACCGATGCCCATGACTGATTTGCTGCTCCTGATATGCACTGGTTGCAGTGATTTCACAAGGTCATGGGAAGGGAGGAGAAATAGCTTTTCTTCCTATATTATTTGCAGGTAAGGTTATTGAGGCTGAGGAGGTACCACCTGGAAATAAGTGGATCCTTTCAGTTCAGTTGCTCAGTTGTGTCCAACTCTTTGCATCCCCATGAATCGCAGCACGCCAGGCCTTCCTGTCCATCACTTACTCCCGGAGTTCACTCAGACTCAAGTCCATCGAGTCGGTGATGCCATCCAGCCATCTCATCCTCTGTCGTCCCCTTCTCCTCCTGCCCCCAATCCCTCCCAGCATCAGTCTTTTCCAATGAGTCAGCTCTTCGCATGAGGTGGCCAAAGTAGTTTCAGCTTCAGCATCATTCCTTCCAAAGAAATCCCAGGGCTGATCTCCTTCAGAAAGGACTGGTTGGATCTCCTTGCAGTCCAAGGGACTCACCACAGTTCAAAAGCATCAATTCTTCGGCTCTCAGCCTTCTTCACAGTCCAACTCTCACATCCATACATGACCACTGGAAAAACCATAGCCTTGACTAGATGGACCTTAGTCGGCAAAGTAATGTCTCTGCTTTTGAATATGCTATCTAGGTTGGTCATAACTTTTCTTCCAAGGAGTAAGTATCTTTTAATTTCATGGCTGCAATCACCATCTGCAGTGATTTTGGAGCCCCCCAAAATAAAGTCTGACACTGTTTCCACTGTTTTCCCATCTATTTCCCATGAAGTGATGGGACCAAATGCCATGATCTTCATTTTCTGAATGTTGAGCTTTAAGCCAACTTGATCACTCTCCTCTTTCACTTTCATCCAGAGGCTTTTTAGTTCTTCTTCACTTTCTGCCATAAGGGTGGTGTCATCTGCATTTCTGAGGTTATTGATATTTCTCCTGGCAATCTTGATTCCAGCTTGTGCTTCTTCCAGCCCAGCATTTCTCATGATGTACTCTGCATATAAGTGAATCTTTAACTTGCCATTATTTCTTTATCTTTGTGGTGAAAACTGTGTCTCTCCTTCCAAAGTGATGAACTGGATTTTCTGGATATGTGTTGTATTAGTCGATCTAACTATTATTGAGATTTTTCAATGTACAAATAAAAAGTAGAAAACAGAAGGAGTGAAAAATTTTGTTACATAAATTACATTTTGGAACATTTTAAGTCAAACTAAACCACTTGTGTTAAGAATCTAAAGGATTTAGAACACTTGTGTTTCAAAAAGGAAAAATGTCTTTTCTTCTTATTGCTCCATATATTCTAAATACCATATAAGACATAAGTTCATTATGTATTTCATATTGGGTGCTTTCTGCTCTTCAATTAGTGGAGAATGTTCACATAATAAATATCTTCTTTGGTTACTTTCTAATTTTCATAGAGTTGAAAATATAATGTAATCAGTTAAATATTCATTGCCAGTGATGAACTCACTAGAAAATTTCTTTTCATATATTTTATACTTCTATGACATGTTTCAGTGTGTGAAAATGAGGAGTATGTTGTGTGTTAAAAAATTAATTGCTATTATTTCAAAATTACTTTGTTAAAACAAGTGTGATATATCTGAGGTCTTAGTTCTTTCATGTTTTACTTATTAAATATTTTTAGTTAAGAGCCTATTATGCCCCCAAGCATTTTGCTAGGTGCTGAAAATTCAATGATGAACAAAATATAGTTACCATTTTCCTGTTTCCTAGATGTGGTTGGTACACTGTCATATAAACAAATAACTGTGATAAAATGTACTAAAGGCATAAAACTTTCACTTTATCTATAACTTCCAATTTTCCCCATTTTCTCTTAATACAATAAAGTATAATGATATATTTAAATGCTCTGATATGTTTACATGCCTTTAGCCATCAAATGCAATATATTTTAATATCTGTATTGATCTTGCTTCCCATTTAAAGGAAAGATAGCTTATAAAAATGGCATGAGTTGAATGAACAGCCTGTTAATTTTGAAATATTATTGTTTTTAAATGAAGGATATCATCTATAGGATCATATGTATATATTATATTTAATAATATGATCAAGGAATCATATATATCATATCTAATAATATATTATACTTAATAATATAATTATAAAGGTCAAATTCCATTGTTTTCTATTGGAAAGACTTTTTAAAAAATGCTCTCTGTGGACTTTTCTCCTGTTTTCTCACTCCTTTCTTTCTCTCCTCAGTGTCAAGAGTCATAGTGTTAAAGCAAGTGAGGTGTTAAATTCAAAAAAAAAAGATATAATAACAACAATAATAAAAAACGGAAAGAAAAGAAAGTCAGAAACACAACATTTAGAAAATGCATATTTAACCAAGTCTGGGAGATCAAGCCAGACAGCACTTGGTAAATACTCTTTGAAGACAGTAATTCTCAAAGGTTGTGTTTGCTGTTGTGCTTGAAGTTTGCTTTACATGGGATCAAAGACACCAGATGACCAGTAATCTCACTTGCCCTTTCTTTTTCTACTCTCTGAGGGCTCTGTACATACCTCCTTTCCTCTGCAACCTTGCCTGCCCCTGGCCATCTCCCAGCTCACTTGTTCTTCTAAAGATGTCTGGGATGGTTAGGATTCAGCAGGTCACACCTTAGCCTGTCAGGACCTGGCGCCTTCTATGCCCAGCATTAGTTCATCGCTTCATTTACCTTCCAAAGGGCCTACTGACAAGTCTGCCTTGTTAGACATAAATCTCAGTGAGCCCAAGGCAGCCAGCAGTCTCCCGTTTGGTTACCTGTCATATCTCCTTATGTTTTGGCAATCTGAGACACCCGTAGTTCTCAAACTCAGCCGGGGCCATGCCAAGGAGGGTGAACGTAGGATAAATGACTCCACTCCAGGGCTTTTAGATATAATCTGCACAAAGTCACAATTTACAAACTGCATAGGGTTAGACACGAATTCATGGTAAATTTTTCTAAAGTTTTAATTTAGTTTAATTCAATTCCCTAATTATTTATTAAACTTATGTAAGCTGAGGGAAACTGTACATGGTACTTAAGGTGTAAAAAATTAACTTATCACTCAATATCAGTTTAGATCTTTACAGCAACCTTAAAAGATAAGTAGGTAACTATTTCTTCCATCGCACTGAATTCCATTCATTTATTCATCAATTCATTCACTTAACAATTTTTTTTTTTTAAAGAATCTACTCTATCTGGTACTGCTCTAAAAAGACTGATGAAATATTGTCCTTACTCTATAAAGACTACCTGTCTTTCAGGAGAGACACAGAATTAGGCACACACTACATAGAGTAAACGCAGTGACAGAGGTAAGCAAAGGACAGTATATCCAATGAGGTGAGGTAAGAGGCTATCTACAAGAAGAGTATATCCAATGAGGTGAGGTAAGAGGCTATATACAAGAAGAGTATATCAAAAGAGGTAAGGTAAGAGGCTATCTACCAGAAGAGTACATCCAATGAGGTGATGTAAGAGGTTATATACAAGGAGAGTGTATCCAATGAGGTGAAGTAAGAGGCTATCTACAAGGAGAGTATATCCAATGAGGTGATGTAAGAGGTTATATACTAGGAGAGTATATCCAGTGACGTGAGGTAAGAGGCTATATACAAGGAGAGTATATCCAATGAGGAGAAGTAAGAGGCTATCTACCAGAAGAGTACATCCAATGAGGTGATGTAAGAGGCTATCTACCAGAAGAGTACATCCAATGAGGTGATGTAAGAGGCTATATACAAGGAGAGTATAACCAATGAGGTGAAGTAAGAGGCTATATACAAGGACAGTATATCCAATGAGGTGATGTAAGAGGTTATATACAAGGAGAGTATATCCAATGAGGTGAGGTAAGAGGCTATATACAAGGTCTAGATGCACCAAGGAGGTGATGCCTGAGGTGAAGCATGAAGAGAAGTACGAGTTTGCCAGGAAAACAAACTCTCCTGACATGTTTTGACCTTATTTTGTAATTTCATGAACTCCTCTGAGGTTCATATTCATATTATTTGCCTCTCTTCAGATGTTTTAATCCAGACTTAATGCAGTTACGGGAACTAGGCAAAGTCACTTAGCAAATAATTGGCAGAAATGGGACAAAACAAACTCGTTCTGTCTGATTCACATTTAGTGCTCTTTTCATGAAGCAATGCTATTTCCTTGGAGGACCTAATTCTATCTTGAAGAAACTATTGATAGTGGATAAGAAGTGAATTATGAGATCACTTTAATCTAATTATAAGCCAGAGAGCCAAAATAAGTTAAAGAATTTTGCTGAAATACTTCAATTTTCTAACTCCTTTGTACCAAATAAGTGAACAAAAATTTCCATTCATATTTTAAATTTGGCTTACTATGTGGTATTTCATATTTTTTGTGAAGCACAGATTACCATTTAAACTTTGTTAAATAAGAATAGAGTTGAGTTACAGTTTAATTCCACATTGAAGAAGCTTTTTTTTTTTTTTTAAGAATCATCAGAGAACTCAAAAGCGTGCTCATACTCAGTCAAAGAGAATGTTTAAAATCATTTTCCTGAATAATTAGAGGAAGTAAGTTCAGGTAAAAGAATATAAGTGCATTCCTCTTATAGACTTTTCTGGCAAAACAGCAGGAGGTACTTTACAAAAGGTCACCAAGAGTACACAGTGGAAAACCACTAGACACAAAATGCCAGCTCTGCCAAGGTTTGCTGTGTGGCTCTGACTACAGCACTTAATCAAGGTCAACCCTTTTGCTTTCTTGTGTGTAATGGAGACAATACTCCTATTTTATTCCATTTTATAAGGTTCCAGTGCATAAATTAAATGATAAACATATATATGTATGCATATATCATTATATATGTGCATATATCATTTATATGATACATTATAAATGACACATATATCATTTGTATATATGCATATGTATTATATATATACATTATATAATATATATATATATCATTATTATTATATATATAATATAATGCTGAAGAAGCTGAAGTGGAATGGTTCTATGAAGACCTACAAGACCTTTTAGAACTAACACCCAAAAAAGATGTCCTTTTCATTATAGGGGACTGGAATGCAAAAGTAGGAAGAAAGAAACACCTGGAGTAGCAGGCAAATTTGGCCTTGGAATGCAGAATGAAGCAGGGCAAAGACTAATAGAGTGTTGCCAAGAAAATGCACTTGTCATAGCAAACACCCTCTTACAACAACACAAGAGAAGACTCTACACATGGACATCACCAGATGGTCAACACTGAAATCAGATTGATTATATTCTTTGCAGCCTAAGATGGAGAAGCTCTATACAGTCAACAAAAACAAGACCAGGAGTTGACTGTGGCTCAGATCATGAACCCCTTATTGCCAAATTCAGACTTAAATTGAAGAAAGTATGGAAAACCACTAGACCATTCAGGTATGACCTAAATCAAATCCCTTATGATTTTATAGTGGAAGTGAGAAATAGATTTAAGGAACTAGATTTGATAGATAGAGTGCCTGATGAACTATGGACTGAGGTTCATGACATTGTACAGGAGGCAGGGATCAAGACCATTCCCATGGGAAAGAAATGCAAAAAAGCAAAATGGCTGTCTGGGGAGGCCTTACAAATAACTGTGAAAAGAAGAGAAATGAAAAGCAAAGAAGAAAAGTAAAGATATAAGCATCTAAATGCAGAGTTCCAAAGAATAGCAAGAAGAGATAAGAAAGCCTTCTTCAGTGATCAATGCAAAGAAATAGAGGGAAACAACAGATTGGGAAAGACTAGAGATCTCTTCAAGAAAATTAGAGATACCAAGGGAACACTTTATGCAAAGATGGGGTCGATAAAGGACAGAAATGGTATGGACCTAACAGAAGCAGAAGATATTAAGAAGAGGTGGCAAGAATACACAGAAGAACTGTATAAAAAAGATCTTCACGACCCAGATAATCATGATGTGTGATCACTCACCTAGAGCCAGACATCCTGGAATGTGAAGTCAAGCGGGCCTTAGAAAGCATCACTACGAACAAAGCTAGTGGAGGTGATGGAATTCCAGTGGAGCTATTTCAAATCCTGAAAGATGATGCTGTGAAAGTGCTACACTCAATATGCCAACAAATTTGGAAAACTCAGCAGTGGCCACAGGACTGGAAAAGGTCAGTTTTCATTCCAATCCCAAAGAAAGGCAATGCTAAAGAATGCTCAAACTACTGCACAATTGCACTCATCTCACACTCTAGTAAAATAATGCTCAAAATTCTCCAAGCCAGGCTTCAGTAATATGTGAACCATGAAATTCCAGATGTTCCAGCTGGTTTTAGAAAAGGCAGAAGAACCAGAGACCAAATTGCCAACATCCACTGGATCATCAAAAAAGCAAGAGAGTTCCAGAAAAACATCTATTTCTGCTTTATTGACAATGCGAAAGCCTTTGACTGTGTGGATCACAAGAAACTGTGGAAAATTCTGAAAGAGATAGGCATACCAGACCACCTGACCTGCCTCTTGAGAAATCTGTATGCAGGTCAGGAAGCAACAGTTAGAACTGGACATGGAACCACAGACTGGTTCCAAATAGGAAAAGGAGTATGTCAAGGCTGTATATTGTCACTCTGTGTATTTAACTTCTATTCAGAGTACATCATGAGAAACACTGGGCTGGAAGAAGCACAAACTGGAATCAAGATTGGCGGGAGAAATATCAATAATCTCAGATATGCAGATGACACCACCCTTATGGCAGAAAGTGAAGAGGAACTAAAAAGCCTCTTGATGAAAGTGAAAGAGGAGAATGAAAAAGCTGGCTTAAAGCTCAACATTCAGAAAACGAAGACCATGGCATCTTGTCCCATCACTTCATGGGAAATAGATGGGAAGATGGTGGAGTGTCAGACTTTATTTTGGGGGCTCCAAATCACTGCAGATGGTGATTGCAGCCATGAAATTAAAAGACACTTACTCTTTGGAAGAAAAGTTATGACCAACCTATATAGCACATTGAAAAGCAGAGACATTACTTTGGCAACAAAAGTCCATCTAGTCAAGGCTATGGCTTTTCCAGTAGTCATGTATGGATGTGAGTTGGACTGTGAAGAAAGCTGAGTGCCAAAGAATTGATGCTTTTGAACTGTGGTGTTGGAGAAGACTCTTGAGAGTCCCTTGGACTCCAAGGAGATCCAACCAGTCCATTCTGAAGGAGATCAGCCCTGGGTTTTCTTTGGAGGGAATGACGCTAAAGCTGAAACTCCAGTACTTTGGCCACGTCATGCAAAGAGTTGACTCATTGGAAAAGACTCTGATGCTGGGAGGGATTGGGAGCAGGAGGAGAAAGTGACGAGAAAGGATGAGATGGCTGGATGGCATCACCGACTCAATGGACGTGAATCTGAGTGAACTCCAGGAGTTGGTGATGGACAGGGAGGCCTGGTGTGCTGCGATTCATGGGGTCTCAAAGAGTTGGACAAGACTGAGTGACTTAACTGAACTGAACTGATACATTATATATCATATGTATCATTATAAATGATACATGTATCATTTAATAATCTAAACGAAACACTATACCTAAAGGACTGAAATGAATGATTGTATTTGTTATTGTAAATAAATATTTTGTTTGTATCTAGAAGAAGGTTTGAATTAACATGTCTTCAAGGGAAAAAGTTAACTAGACATCTTGAGAAAATAATAAGTCCTCTCATGAGTAGATTGTAACAACTCTCATGTTGTTGCTTACTGTTTATTTTAAATTTCAGCATAGATAGTATAATAGAGAGGGTATAATTTAAGTATAATCTACACATTAGAATGGATTATAACATTTAAAGTTTTCTAATTAGGATAATTAGGTAGCTTTTGAAAGACCCTAATCAGTGTTGTATGTCTTTCTATATCAATGACTTCTAGTGATGACATCCCCAGCTGCAATAGAAAAGAAGAGATATTTACAATACTTTTCCCCATTGGAAAGGTGATTTGAGAACTTGGTGAGCCAGCCCCTGATATCTATCCTACAAAGCAGTGCCCTACTCCTAGGACTCCTATTCTTTCCCAGGGCCCAACAGCAAAAAATCAACGTTTCAGTTTCAACCAGATAACTCACTGATCCACAAAACTACTGTTGCATTGCCTCCAAAGAACGCTTCATGCAAGGTCAGTGGCTGAAGGTGCTCTGTCACTCAGTCGTGTCTGACTCTGCGACCCCATGGACTGTGGCCCTCCAGGCTCCTCTGTCCATGGGATTTTCCAGCAAGAATAGTGGAGTGGGTTGCCATTTCCTCCTCCAGGGGAATCTTTCTGACCCAGGGATCAAACTCTAGTCCTCTGCAGCTCCTGCAGTGCAGGCGGGTTCATTACCACTGAGCCACCTGGGAAGCCAATGACTGGAGAAGAGAGAGCTAAAATTTCACCTAAAGAAAACATTGTTTGAATGTCTTTGTACCTTTTTGGCAATATATTCATTTATGCTGCTTTGTGTCTGTGACTTGATTTTGTTATAATGTACCACTGGGCAAACTGCAAACTTGTTGAGATTACTTGAAGAACTATAATATGAGTTCCTATTCGAAAGTTTCAAAAGAACTCAGTTTTTGAAAACATTGCTTCCTCTGAAGAATTAATGTGATTCCATCTATTTTAATAAGAGAATCATGCAGCCTACTTTATCTCCTTATTTCCTTTGGTTTGAAGAAAACTCTAAGTTAGGTTTGATATTTGATTGTGTGTCCTCTGGGCTAATCCAAACAGCCTTTATTTTTGTTTTGTTCCTTTATGTAGTTTTTATTTTTTTGAATTTTGGTCAAATTGCTCTATATTTTATTATTCTAATGGATTTTTATTTTATCTTTTGTTATCTGAAGTCCTATATGTAAAAAGGATTAGAACTATGAGCATACTTACAAATAAATGCATCATATAATATGAATTTATGATATTATAAATCCATAATTTATTATGCAATTATGGACTACTGTAGGAAAGTAATTATGGTCTACTGTAGGAAAATTCTGCAACAGTAAAAAGACTACCTGTTCTCTATAAGCTTATTTCATAGTAAATAATTGAGACTAGAGAAATTAGTGAACATTGGAAGCAACAGTATAAAAATCAAATTTTTAATGAGCTGTAAATTATGGGAAAATAGAATGCTGTGCACATTTTCAATAAGGAATTTTATTAAGCACATCTATAATAAATGGCTTTTTCAAACAGTAGAATTAGAATAAAAGTTCTCATTATACATCTTTTAAAATGCCTTTAACAGTATGTTGTAATACTCAGTCTTTATAAATTTTCTAAACTGGGAAAAGTTGCTAAGCAAGTTTTTAAATCAATAAATTATTTTCAAATTGATAAAATACTGTCCTATTGCCACCATTCTCAGACCCAAGCTAATGACAAATGCAGAATCAAGTGGAGGAAGTGCAAGAAAAGGCTTAATATCACTTTGAAACGGGCTGTTCTCCTTTAGGTGTTAAAATTTTTTTTGTAGGAAGTTAGGAACTCGCATTCAAATGAGCTAAAGCGACTGACTGATTAGCACTGACTTCCAGTATCTGTGAAGAAGTTAGTGCCCAGTTTTTCCCTTGAACATTTATTTCCTTTGTACCCAACATCTTTGAGGTTTAAAATTAGGATTAATTTCTTAACTTTCATGTTGTGGTCCTTATCATCTCTCTCATTAGTCTAATCTGAGTTAATTAGAATCTGTAGTTACTTCTCAATCTGCGTTATACTAGAACAATTGAAAAGAGAGGCACAGACACAATTATGTTGTTTTATTGTCTAGAGGAGACAGAAAGCCAGTGGGGCTTCTCGTATTAGGTTAATATCTACCTGACTTCAAAATGTTCCAGTGATACAAATAGCAATGGGAGCCACTGCACTTTTCAAATTCCATCCCTTTTCCCCTTGCCCTACCCTTTTCAATCCAATTAATTCAAAGGTGATGGAAGAAGAGAAGTGTTCTACATGTCAAAATGACAAGGTCCATTACATGATTTGCAGAATGAATAGTATGTGTGATAGTCTGGGGTGAATTCATGTTTTGACTTTTAGAATAAATTCCCATTTTTGTCATGTTTTGTTAAATCCATTCCTTTCAAATCAATATGGATGAAGTATGTGTCTAAATAATCTCTTTTGATGACCACAATGGTTTGACAAATATGAGACTGAAATAAATATAAAACTTTGTGAATCCATTACCTCCAATTCCTAGATAATCTAACAGTTGTGGTGTGGCTTGATACCCCAAAATAAAACTGCTTTTGAGTATAGCTTATGAGGCCAACTTTTATTATAAAGGTTAGATACCCAGTTCTTCAAAATCTATGTGGCTTAAATCTGATCTGAATGTCAAAGAACAAACATGCTATTTTCAAAAACATCAAAAGAAAGGCATACTATTTGATATAATTAAATATACATTCTAGTTACTATAATCAAGTAACCTATAAGCCTCCCATCCAATGACTGAAAATTAGTATGAAGAATATAATCAATATGAATGATTCATTAATGTTTAACAAATAAAGGTTTTATTTTTAAAATACATAGGTACAAACAATATTCATTGTAAATGTAGAAAGATCTTAAATTTCACTCCCTAAGAAAATTCTAGTTGAAAATCACCAGGAGCCATTAGAACATGAATAAATGTAAAACAAATGAAAAACAGATTTTAAGGTACCAAGATCAGGTGGTAGGAAACAAAATAAATGTCAGCTACTTAAGAAATCTACATTGAATAAGAAACTACTAATACTCTTCCAAAAGGGATATTAAGGAATTATCTTAAAGATATTCTCCTCAGAGCCCTCTAGATTCATAAAAGCACTAGCTAAGTTGTTTTTCCATTATGTTTAAACAAAATATATAGAGTGAAAACAATGTTTATTATTAACTAAAAATAGATTTTAATTGATTATAATGTAAAGTTGTTTCTCAAAGGAAGCTGTTATTTTCAGGAATATTTTCAAAGGAGAATTTTTTCCATAGGCCCATTTAGGTAAATTGTACAGAACAAAAATCCTAATAAATATATTAGATATTGGAAACACTACATAGCCACTAGTTTTTCTACTCTTTTAAACATATAAATTATATACCAAAACATGATTAACTATTTTTATTAAAAACCAAAATTTGGATTGGTTTTTAGAAGCTGAAAACATGGTCAAGTTATTTCCTTTTATTATAATCTGTTTCTAGCTGATACATGTTACATTAACTTTCAGTTGCAATGTTTATGTCTATTGGGTTGCTTCACAAATTATGAGTTATAATTTTATTTGCAAAGCAAAAATATGGTAATTCTATGCTCTATTCCTGTCCAAAGAGGAAATTCAATTCCATTTTCTTGATAATCAAATGAGGGCAATACTTGCTTAGCTTATCTCCCAGTATTATTGTAAGAATACTGATAAAATATATGTGAAAGTTGGAAGACTAATAAAACCTTTGAAAAATGAAAAGTGTTAACAGAATTTTTACTACCTATCATGTAGAAAGATCAATGCACTCTATCTGGATGATCTGAGCAGAAAATAATATTCCAAGCATGCTTTTTATAATATTGCAATATTACACCTTGATGCAAATATGCAGAATTACCTAGCCTGTATGCTGTTTTTGTGCCAATTAGAAAAAAAGAACCTCATCCTCCAGACAAAAGAATACCCTTGCCAGGACAATGACTGGTAAGTGGAGTACAGGTTGGGTTAACTTAGGCACGCTTGTGTTGTACACAACCTTTATAACTATACAGTGTGACTCAGCAAATATGCTTTAAAAAAATTCAGGTTTTCACTAAAATATCAATTGAATATGCTAACAACTGACATGGTCTCACAGCCAAGGAAAAACTTATGTCCCACGTGGTTAGATTAACTGTGGCTATATGGGATGAGTATGCTATAAAATAGGTGTAGTAATAATGGCCACAAATTTCCTGAAGTGCAAAACTTAAGCTTTAACGTCTATTGCTGTTACAGTGAAAATATATTCAAGCTCTATTTGTCACTTACAGTTGCTAGAAGTTACATTCAAAATACTAAAACAAATAAATCTAAAAATTTTCAGTATTTTATGTAACCCAATATATCCAAAATATTATTAATCTAACATGTAAAAAATAGAAATTTTCTTATTTTTGTTTTTCTCCTTTATTTTTAACATTGTATTATTAATAATCATCAGACATGCTTTGAAATTTTTTTAATATATGGCACCAACAAATGTAACAATTTTTTTAAATGATATTCAAAGACATAAACTATTAACCAAATTCCAAAAAGTAATATTTTAACAAAATACATAGGTTTATATAAAAGATTTTGCAGAGTAATAAATGTCTACTTCACTGAAATATTAATTTCCTATACTTGTTTATTAACTAATGCTATTGATTGTCATCTTTCTTCATAAAATGACTTTTATATTTTTAATAGTTATATTCATAATTTTCTGTTTAAAAATTAACTCAAATGTTACCTCATAAAAACTAGTATCTCCTCCTATGATCTTCTAACTTGATTGAACTTTGTATTATTTATTTTCAAGGAAGGAATAGGAAAACTCAATTTATTTCTTTGTTAGTAAGAATAACCTTTCAATACAGAAGGAGTTGGAAAATGTGTTTGATGCTTTATATTACTATTTTTTTAAGTTGCAACTTTAAAAATGAAATTATGAACAAAATTCTCAGTGTTGATACTCAACTACTCACAACCCTAGTCCGCGGGATGATGCAAGAATTGTAAAGATCTACCAGGCATTAAAAAATTAATGTTTACTGAAAATTTTATTGCACAATTTTTTCTACTTTTATATACTTCTTATATGTTCTAGAGAATGTCTACTTTTTAGAGATAAGCTTTATTATTTTGATGGAGAAAAGATTCTTGAGGATTTATTCTATTCTATTATCCTGTACCACTTTAGTCACCATCAAATAATGAGATGAAAATTCTGAACAGATGTTCTCTACAGGAAAGCAAATTTGAATGTAATAATCTTTCTCTCTCCAAGTAAATGATTAAATATCATTCAGACTTTTTATATATTTCTACTTAACTAACCTTGGAAGTTTTCATTATGTCCATTGTAAAGTATATATGTGTAATATATGTGAACACTTGATAAACATTTCAGAAATTAAATATTTTTATTTTCCATAATTCTATTTATTGAAAATATCTATACCTCAGGTTTCTAAAAACATCTTGAATTAATTTTCTTGTGTATGACATTTTGATAAGATAAAAAAGATGGAAATTTTATAATAGACAATTGCATAAAATCATTTTCCTCAAAAATGGTTACATTGTCTTAAAATTCCATACTAAAAAAATCACACAGCAACCCTTCTTTGTTTTATATGGATATACCACCCAAAACCAGTCAGTGAGAAAGTGTCCAAAATATTGGAAGCAATTAATCATTAAAATTTTATCCTTTACTGAATCTTTTCAGTTTGCAAAATCTATTCAGTTGTATAAACAACTTTGTATCTGGACTTGACTTGATATGAACTCAAATGACTTTTACTGGTAAATGACACAAACTGGTTCTAGGTTCACAAATTGTTCTTCTATTGAAAATTAAAAAGAGTGCTCATGGAATTTATCTCAGAGAAAGCAATTGTCTTGTTATGTTCCTCTTCATGAAGTCCTCTGAACAGGGAAGCATTGTCAGATTTATTTCAGCAATGTAATTCATGCTACTATAAATATGCTTAATCTTCTAGTAACTCCATGAAGAGGCAATGAATTGCAGTGATAAAGCAGTGTTCTATGCAGAGAATGATGCACAAATAAGAAATACATGCAGCCTCATCTCTTTAAAGGAAACTAGCTTTTACAAGACAAATCTCATTGCAGATAGTCTGTTAATACACCTGACAGTTTTTACACTGACATTGTATTGTGTATAACGCAGGTTGTAATAAGTAATACAACAGTTAGAAAACAGAAAACCATACTGTTTTACATATTTTTATTTTAATATAAATAGTTACAGTGGAATTTGAGTTCCAGCATATAAAAGGAAAGTATGTCTTTGCAAATTTATGAATTAACTAAATCTTTTTTGTATTTTGGTGTTCCTACTGGAAAATGTTTTTCATCAATACATAATGCCATATTTAGCCATATAAATGTCAATATTTATTCATATGTATCACAAAGAACATGTCCACCTCTGTTGAAGTGTAAAAAACATTCTAGTTAAAACATAATATTTCTTTATAGTCTTAAGAAATACATCCAACCTTGTTGTTCTTTTCTGAACATAAAGCTGTTGAGAGTTGTCACTTTGTATGTAAGGAAAGATCTATCTATTTCTACCAGTAGAATGGTTGCTGGTCAGTTTCACCCATTTATATTTATGTATCATTTTGGATTTTTGAGGCTCGGGATATAGTACGGGCAAGGGCAAAGATGGAGAGCTGGAGAACATAGCAATACTTGAAATTTTGTGAAACATTCTTTATTTTTCCCCTAAACTACTTTAGGTTCTTTGCTTACAAATGCTAGGCTTGTCTCTTTGTTGATAAAACCAAGAGATTGAAACTATTGGGAGCTGGATATAAATGTGTGCTTCTTTCTCCTTCCTTTCCTGCCTCCATGCCCATTAGAGCACACCACTCTTGCAGTGTCATCTAAAGACCATCCCACGTTCTGCCATACTGCATTTCATTGTTCACCCATGCATCCCTCCTAAGTAAAGAGAAACAGATTAGGAGATGTGTGTATGGCAGTGGTCTTCATAGCCTGTACCCTGCTAGAAGAGTAAGAAATACCTGGGAACTCAGTAGGAAATACAAATTCTTGGGCCTCACCCCAACCTCCTAAATTAGAAGCTCAGGGGCTCAGACATACCAACTTGTGTTTTGACAAATCCTCCAAGTGATTCTGAATTTTGAGGACCATTGGAATAGTGAAAGGCAATACACAATAGTCCAAAGTCACATAGCCAGTGGTAGAAGAACCTGTGGTAGAAGAACCGAGAAAGCCTGTGCTCCTACCCCAGTTCAGATCCACCTGCTGAAGACCCTATGCATGTATAAACATCAGGTTCTTCTTGTACTTGTATTTAAGGATGATTCAGATATTTTTGAAACAGAACTACGCCTTTGAAACAGAACAGGACTTTAATTGAAGGAATTAATTAAAGCACAGGTTTTTGTATTTTAATACTGCAAAAATAAGTGAAACTATAATGAATAATGACTACTTTTATTAAATATCACCATACTTTGACAATCCTACTGGAGATAATGGCTCTCTGATCAAATTCAACTGGTTCTAGAAAAATGCTCATATAACGGGGAAACTGAATATTTCAAAATGCTTAACAAAATCTTTGTGAAGTCTGCTTTGATGCACCTGTTTGAGAAGTGAATCTCTTGCAGGACAACACTGATGTATTAAACCACATTGATGTGCTCAAACACCTTTCTTTTCTTCATCTTGGTGTCAGAAAATCCACTAAAACACACCAGGGAAATGATATTCAATTCTCTCGGCACTTTCAGACATTCTATGCTTTAGAACTATTTGTAAACACATAAAGGAACTATGGGCATCATCATAATTGTTTTACTGTTTGCAGCTAAGATTTACTCGGCATCCCTCTACTCATAAAATAGCTTTTTTTTTTTTCAATTTACTTCTGGTAATATCTATGTATTTGCATTTTACATATTTTAAAATGTTAACATGGTGGTCCATCTTACCCTTCAAAATACTTAGGGATCTAACAAATTCCATTATTTTGGAGAAAAATGAATCATCTTTCCTCTCAAAGTTAATCTTTCACAAATGATCACAGTTTGGTATAAGCATGAAGTTTTCAAACGGGGCCCTGTTTTGTTTTCATTGTAATACAGATTTAAATACACTGTGTGGTAAAATTAGGAGTTGTGGAAAGAAGACAAGTTTCAGTGGTGATTATTAACAGGTTTGGTTCCCCTACACCTCAGATATTCCCACCTACCCTCTCAAGGGAAACTTTGTGTTATATACAATGAAATTATCATCACTTGGGGGCTTGCACTGCCAAACGTAATCCAGGTGAAACACATTTGTATGATGCAGCCAAGTGTATGACTTAGCGTGCTTATGATGGAATTCCTTTTGGTCTGTAAATTGATAGGTACAGACAGAGGGATTATGTAAATAATCAAGGGAATGAAATGCAATGCAGAGGGTGTAATTCTATCCCAGGCTGCAAAGCAAGAGGCAGCATGTACCTGGCAATATGCTGGTCTCAAGCGAAGTACCTAAAAATGGAAGCAGTTACTTTTTATAGTCCTGCTCCTCATGGGGACCAATCTCCCCACATTTCTGATGCTACCTGGGAGATTCTAAATCATTCAGTAATTTGCTGCCCACAGGTCTCTTGGCAAACTTTAAGCTTCTGAATTTAGTGTGCTTTGTCTTCATAATAATTTTAAAAAATCTATTATGTGCCTAGTATACAAAAGGAATGGTTTCTTACATCACTACCCCTCTTCCCAGGATCAAGATAAATATTTATTTATGTAATTAATAATTATTCATTGAATATACCAACTTTAAGCCATGTGCTGCACTAGTGTCTGGGGCACGGTGTTAGCAAAACACAGCCATGTCACATCCAAGTGGATCTGAGAGAGTCATAGACACGCTAGTGTGGTAAATTCTATGGTTAAAAGGCACTGTGTGTGTAAGAGCCCAGGTAGTCTTAAGGATGGGGGAAGGTGTCCCAGAACACAGACCTAGTAATACCAAGACCTGAAGTAGTAGTTAATCAAATAGAGAGATGGAAGAGAGATTATTATAGAAACAAAACTTAGAGAACAATTTCATAATTATATGCAACAAATCACTAAGTTCATTAGGTCTAACTGCTTCCTACTAAACAAACCAGTGCCTTAAAAGTCAAGAACATTTACTAGCCATTATTTATCTAGTATTTTGCCAGACCCCTGAGTGGACATTTTCCTCCATTTTTTGCCTTTATAAATAAGCATAGTCTCTGGAATATTGTAGATCCTCAATAACTATCTGATGAAGTACTGTTTAAAAGAATCTCCCCCTGTATCATGTAGTTTAAATAGAGGAAAACAATCAGATCTTTTTTCTAGAAAATGTCTGCGTATATCTTTGGCTTTCTCTTAAGAGCAGAAAGCTTTCTTTAGAAATATCAATCGCACCAGTGATATCCTATCTCTGAGTATTCAACGCCAGGATGTTGGGGTGTGAGGAGGAAGTCTTTTAAAGAATAACTTTTATCTTAACTATGAACTTTAGCTTCAAACTAGTTTAATCTCAATCATCATATGATGACCAAGCACTTTGGACATGGCCTTTCCCAGTGTTATACAAGAGAAAGTGTTTCACAATTAAGCAATTATTTTTTATTATCATGCTGCTAAGTCACTTCAGTCGTGTCCGACTCTGTGCGACCCCATAGACGGCAGCCCACCATGCTCCCCCGTCCCTGGGATTCTCCAGGCAAGAACACTGCAGTGGGTTGCCCTTTCCTTCTCCAATGCATGAAAGTGAAAAGTGAAAGTGAAGTCGCTCAGTCGTGTCCGACCCTCCATGACCCCATGGACTGCAGCCTTCTAGGCTCCTCCTTCCATGGGATTTTCCAGGCAGGAGAACTGGAGTGGGGTGCCATTGCCTTATTATCATATTCTACCACATTTATGGAATTGGTCCTCCTCTTTACTTGCCTTAAAATGAAATGTCTTTAATGTGACCCTTAATTGCAAAAATATATATCTACATATTTACTATGTACATATCAATTATGTAAAAATCAAGAGGCTATCTGAATCTTGGACTTTGAAACCAAGATTGCTGCAGGGAAAGATGAAAGTTGCCTAAACAACAGTTGTTTACAGTAATACAAGTTGAAGATTAAGGACTTCAGCAATCTGGAATCTGGTAGGAGGCTGAGGATCTATTTATCTGTTCACATTGTATCTAATAGAGAAAACTTTGTCAGTCATTCCTTAAACACTGCATACAAAATACTTTTTATAAGCAGGGAAAACTCAAGTTAATGTTTAATTTGTTCTCTTTAGACAGGTCATATGAGTCCAATTATTATCATCCACAGCAAATAAGTACCTGCATGAGCAGCTTTGAAGTATAAAGCGCACAGAGAACTATGCATTATGAAGACTGAAACGCAGGCCTATCTAGGCCAAAGCATTGTTTCCCAGCTGGAGACACAGAGGACTTGAGAGCCCAGGGGCCTGCTTCTGTTCAGACTCCCACTGCTGATTTTGGAAGGGCTGCACAGGGACCCTGGACTCCCAAGTCAAATCAAGGCTCTCTTCACTCAATCCAGCATCTCAGTTTTTTTGCAAAGATTTTGCAAAGATTGGAGCGATTACCAGATTATGAACTGTATCTCAATTCTACTTTAGGATTTTCCAAGTTGGAGTGATTAATACGTTGGCAGCTTCCCTAGTGGCACAGATGGTAAAAAATCCACCTGCAGTGCAGGAAACCAGGTTCGCTCCCTGAGTGGAAAAGATCCCGTGGAGGAGGAAATGGCAACCCACTCCAGTATTCTTGCCTGGAGAAGTCCGTGGACAGAGGAGCTTGGTGGGCTACAGTCTATGGGGTCTCAAAGAGTCAGACCCGACTGAACGATTAACATTTTTACTTTCAATACATTGTGAGCTTCTGAAGAAACATTTAAAAGTTATTTGCAAGCAGTATCATTACATTTGGATTACCTGTTATAATCATTGACTTCTCCTATGAAGGATATTTTAGTTTATTAACCTGTTTCTTTCTTTTCTTTTTTTTTTGCTTCCCACTGTCAAGAAATAGTTAAAATTTCACAAATGCATGGGAATTTGATACATATTTGTATTCCCTAGTAGGTGCATATGTACTCAGCCACTTGGTTGTGTTTGACTCTGTGACTCCATGGATTATAACCCCCCAGAATCCTCTGTCCATGAATTTTCCAAGTGAGAATACTAGAGTAGGTTGCCATTTCCTACTCCAGGGGATCTTCCTGACCCACAGATCTAACCTGACTCCTGCATTGGCAGGTGGAGTCTTTACCAAAGTGCCGCCTGAAAAGAGGCGTGCATGCGTGTTAAGCTGCTTCAGTCATGTCGGACTCTTTGCAACCCTACGGACTCTAGAAGGTACATATGTTCAAATGAATCCTTTTCTGGAAAGATTTTGAGAGTAATTCTTAAAGTAATCATTGACTAGTTTTCACAGATTGTTTGATTACTTGGTAACTCCTGTGATATATTAACCCGGGTAGTTTATTCTGTCATTTCCTTACCCGCACAAGATATCTAAATTAGTGTCGAACTTTTTTTTCTCCCAAGATCTTTTTCTCTTCCTAGAATGACTTGGTTCAGAACAGGCTCAGGCAATATAATTTATGGTTCACAGTCTTCTAAAATACAGAGCAAAAATTAGGCTGACAAGTCTTCTTACGTTATATAGGAGCCTGGGGGAAAGATGCATAACAGAAAATTCTCTATTACATCACTATGAAGCACGTAGGAGTAAAAAATTGAAAAGGAGTTGTGATTCGGAACTTGGGCCTGAACTTAAGACTATTCCTAAGAAATCATAATTTTAATGAGGACTCTATTAAACACTCTCTCTGTGAGAGTGATGGACCCAAAGCATTCATTATCCAACCATGCCATGACAGCCACTTTTGGAAAGATATCTGAGAAGAGCACCCTGCTAGTAACAACAGAGCCCTGGAATTCCTCTTAAAAGTAGGTCTTAGACTTAGTTATGCTGCTTTAAGAGTCTTCTATTAGGATACCTATCCCCATGACAGTTATTCACAGGGATGATTTCTTTTAGCAACTTTCATCTTTTTCCCAGCAAATACTTATTGAGCTAATTATGATGTGATATGATATTTTTATACATTATGTTTAATACTGTATGGAAAATAATATTTTATATCATATGGTGATAAGTTAAAAAAATCCTTAAAATAATAGTGACCCTTACCACATGAAGTACACTCTAATATATTATTTCTACTGAATTCTATTTTTAAAAATGTCACAGAGAACAAATCTGACACCATATTGGATCTATTCTTTTAGTTCTAACCTTTGGGCTCTATTGACTGTGCTTAGTCATGCTGGCTCTGCACCTTTATAAAAGAATGTTGACTATTGCCTGAAATAAACACGATAGCCCAGTCTCAAGGCCCTGCTTCCCCAGCTTGACATTTAAAGGTATAACACTTTTCATTCATACAAAGATTTTAAAAATCGCAGATCATAGAATAGCATTTGTCTTATTAAAAGTTTAGAGGAACATCATGACTGGACCTAAGTGGACAGCTGTAAGAACAAAGGATTCAATTAGTCCCAAGGGGGTCTGGCCAACACCAAGTAGTTTGCTACAACCAGCCACACCCCTCCCCTTTTAGCATAAAAGAAGCATGAATTCTAACTCAGTTTTGATGGTTCTTTGGGACAGTAATCCATCATCTTTTCAGTCTGCTGGCTTTCTGAATAAAGTCTCTGTTCCTTGCCCCAACACCTCATTTCCTGATTTATTGGCCTATTGCGAGGCTATATGAGGTTGGACTCAGTAATAAAAATGTTCATTTTAAACCCACTAAATTGATATCATTTATATTTCAGTTGGACTATTAATTTGACTTATCATTTGATTTGTCATTTGAAAAATACTGTTTCAAACCATGTTAAAAATTTAAAGCCATTTAAAAATGATTTGTAAACCCTGTACATAATTTTGGGATTTTGAAACCCTTTAAGAGTTTTTAGCAAAGAAATAGAGTTATCCCTTTCTATCTTACTTTAATTTGTGCTCAATTAACATTTAATTAAAGGTAACATTGGAAAAGACTCTGATGCTGGGAGGGATTGGAGGCAGGAGGAGAAGGGGATGACAGAGGATGAGATGGCTGGATGGCATCACCGACTTGATGGATGTGAGTTTGAGTGAACTCCGGGAGATGGTGATGGACAGGGAGGCCTGGTGTGCTGTGATTCATGGGGTCGCAAAGAGTCGGACACGACTGAGCGACTGAACTGAACTGAAGGGTAACAAATAATAATTAGATGGTATTTTAATTAATTTTCTCACTATAAATAGTCTAATGAAAATTATTGTTAAATCTGATCTAAATATTTCTCCCCACAAAACCAGTGACCTTAAATTACTGTAACTATGAATAGAAACTTCCCCTCATTTTTTCCAGCTTTATTAAAATATAATTAACATATAACATTGTGTAAATTTAAATTATATGACATTCATTTGATACATAAATATACTGCAAAATGACTATTGCAGTGTTAGCTAACACTCCCATCACATCATATAATGGCCATTTCTTTTTTGTGGTGAGAGCATATAAGATCAACTCTTTTAGCAACTTTAAAGTATACAATATGATTAACTGTAGTCATTATGCTGTACATTAGGTCCCCAGAAATTATTCATCTATACAACAGGAAGTTTGTACTCTTTGACAAACATCTCCCCTTTTCCTCACCCCCTCAACCTCTGGTAAATCATTCTAGTCTCTCTTTCCCTTTTTGGTATTTTAGGAGAAAATTCTGGGCTTCCCTGGTGGTCCTGTGATTAAGAATCCTCCACTGCAATGCAGAGGACACTAGTTCTATCCCTGGTTTGGGAAAATCCCACATGCCTTAGGCAACTAAACCCATGCGCCCCAACTACTGCAGCCTAAGTGCCCTAGAGCCTGCACTCCGCAGCGAGAGGAGTCTGAGCACCTCAGCTAGAGAGTAGCCCCCACTTGACCCAACTAGAGAAAGCCAGTGCACAGCAACAAAGACCCAGCACAGCCAAAAATAAAAATTAATTAGTTGATCAATTAATTAAAAATAAGTAAACAATAAGTTCTTTAGGAAAGAAAATTCTGCCTGTGCCATGGAACATGACTTGGAGGGAATGGGGATATCCCAGGTGTCAACCATCATTCAAGAGCCTGGACCTTCACTGAGTAGCAGAAGGGGATCTATGGCCTCTCCTTGGCATGACTTGGCCCAGATTACCAAGGAACATTTGGAAAGCTAGAGTTTTTAGGACGGTGATTTCCACGTGAGCCCAAGGAAATAAGGAACTAAAGCAAGGGGATTATGAAATCAGTCTAATCGGTTAGAGCCAGATTTAGAAACTTCAGACTATAGAGGCTACTTGAATGATAGCCATGTGTACTTTGTTATCCAGATTAGCTAGTATTTTAGTCACTCATGTACTCATTCATTTAAGATGTATAAAATAATTACTACGCATCAAGACTGGATTAAGCGTCAGGAATTTAAAGAAATAAGGCAAATTCCTGGTCTTAAAAGAGATCCACATATCTTTCCCTTGAAGAAAACAAATCTTAGACTTTCTGTAATTATTTCTCTTTTGCTTTTTCTGGGATTCCCTGGTGGCTCAGATGCGTCTGCCTGCAATGCGGCAGATCCAGGTTCGATCCCTGGGTTTGGAAGATCCCCTGGAGAAGGAAATGGCAACCCACTCCAGTACTCTTGCCTAGAAAATCCCATGGATGGAGGAGCCTGGTGGGCTACAGTCCATGGGGTTGCAAAGAGTCACACAGGACTGAGCGAATTCATTTTCACTTTGCTCTTTCTATGTGCTTAGTAAAACTCTGAAAATCTAGCCTGGCTTTGTTGTGCTGAGAGGAACCTATATTATCAGGGAAACCAGCATGACAGGAAAGTGGAAACTTGAGAGAACAAATCTGGAGTCATTTGGTTCAAAATGAACATCTCTTCCATTGGAGGCTTTGCTTCCTGTAAAAAAAATCTTTTCAGGTTCTGGATTCTGTTTTAGAGAGATGGCATTCCCTTAATCCTACATTATAATCTTAGTATAAGCCTTTTCAAAACATGTTAACTATTAGGGAAATCAATTGTTTATCACAAAGAACTGAAAGATGAATGAATGACACTCTCCATTATTCATCAACACATCTCTCTAAATGTGTTTAAGCTCTCAGCAAGTAATGCTGGCAACAGCTGAAACAGGCTTACAGAATACTAAGGGACATAAGATAAAGATCTGAGCAGTACACAGAACAGAGGTAGAGTTATTCAAAGCACACTTTCCCCCGAACTCCAGCACACACAATGACTCCCTCTGTGAGTAGCAGGCTTCAGTGGAAGATCACAGAACTATCATTTGAGACTCTATCAAGAAATCTAGTCATTAAAGAGCCAAAAATGGAGATCAGGATCTTCTTTTAGATTAACTGAGGATAAGAAGCATAAGAAAATGGGCAAAATATCTTTCCAGTGAAATGAGGAAGAAAAAGTAAAAGAAAAGAAAGCAGTAATCTATAGTTCAGAGTAGACCCCTAAAGGATAAGCATCAAATATTGTATGCATTTTGGGTCCCTGTAGACTATCTCATCCCCCACCAAGTTGCTATTTGTCCCACATTCTTGAAAATTATAAAAACACTGTAGAAAACTTAAAGTTGTAATTGAGAAACAAGAAAACTCTGAAAACTACTCAATAATCCTGTAATCCAGTAATTATCACTGCAGGGGGACTAGGTTCAATGGCAAACCATTCCTGGGATCCCACTTGGCCCAAATAATTGGTACCCAGTACTTTCACAGGTAGTCGATAGTACCTAGCAAATAGTTCTTTACTATACTAACTGGCAAAATAAAATGGTAAAATGAAATGTTTTCTAAGGCTCTTTCCTGCCTTAAGGCCTTATATGTCCAAAGCTTTTGGAAGGATACACCCACTTGATTAGATACATATAAATATAATTAAAGAAAGATTCTGTCATAGAGAACACATCTTAATAGTGACATTTCTGAGAAATGGCACCAGAAAGTGGGTCTTTATGTTTCTAAATTTATCTATCTTGATAGATAACTTAATATGCTAAATAAAAGCCCCAACTGGACACATGACTTATACAACATCTGTTGACAAAGATTTCTTTAACCTGATAAAAATGCAGTTTTCCCCGGATTTAATCTATGTGTTAAAGTTTGACCTTTAATTTCTTGCACAATGAGTCAGCATTATTTGGTGCTGCTAAGGAGTGTAAACTAATTTCCACACTTGCTGTTATGTAACCTGTAGCTTTATCTTCCCCCTTAGCATTCTCATAACCTTGTATACAGTCTTTTGTGAAAAAGCACACACCCTGTGTGTACACCTAAGGTCTTGTTTATATTTGGTTGCTGTGGTGGTAACCTCAAGAGTACTTTTGTGGTAGGTGTTGCTGTTTGCATCAGAACTCTAATGCACACTTAACTTCTATACTCCAGAACCTGGTAAACACAGTGAATTCCATGGGACTACATTGTTTTGTATGCAAACACTGTATGCAAACAGTCATCTCATTGAGAAAGATCCTGATGCTGGCAAAAGGAGAAGGCGGCAGAGGATGAGATGGTTGGATAACATCACTGATTCAATGGACATAAACTTGGGTGAACTTCAGGAGATGGTGAGGGACAGGGAGGCCTGGTGTGCTGCAGTCCATGGGTTGCAGAACTGGTCATGTGCTGAGTAACACAGGTTAGCGAATGAACAACAGCAGCACATTGTTTTGTATGTAAACGGTGCCTCTTAGAATTTGATGACTTTTGTAGCCTTAATGGAGGTATTCAGCTCTTTGGAGAGAGCAAGTTGGGGGGCTTGCTCTGAGAAAGAGGCCACATTGTAAAAAATTTCTGAATTGCTTGATATTAGTAGCTCAGTTCTTGCTAAAACGGTAGACTTCTGTTCTGTAACAATTAATTTGTCGCTATTCATGACAGGAAAAGATCTTGAAAGAAATCAGAAGGTTGGACTTCCCTGGTGGCCCAGTGGTTAAGACTCCATGCTTCCCCTGCATGGAGAATGGGTTCAATCTGCTAATCAGGGACCTAAGATCCCACATAACGTGTGGCATAGCCAAAAGAAAAAAAAAAAAGAAATCAGAATGTTATTTAAAGCATATTATTTCATGAACATATAATACCCTACTCTGTCTAAAAGGTGTGAATCTTAAAACAACATTCCCCTTATCAACAGCTCGAAATACAGAGTATTGGATTAGTAGCCAGGGGATCCAAGTGCAGAAGGAAAAAGTTTTAATATACTGAAATTATTTAGGCCTATAATCTCTTGGATTGTTATATAACATTTCACTCCACTCTTTGGAAATGTTTCCAAACCACAGAAAGTCTTCTGAATTGCAAATAAGTTACTGTGCCAACAGGCTTCTGCCAGTCTTTTGAGCTACATTGTCAGATGAGTTCCCTGAGCACAAATTATTATTTGAGGGACTAGATGTACGTGGTTGGAAACATCAAACTTTCAATAATCTTTAACACAAAAATCTGGGACCTCATTGTATGTATTTATTTGGACATTTGCTAGGAGCTGTAGGACTGGATGTAGTGAAGAGAGTAAAGACAATTAAGAAATGATTCTCATCCTTGAGCTGCTCAAAGACTAGGATAGAAAACAGATACATAATCACAACCATAAGGCAATATGGTTAAGATTAATGCAAAGTATTATAATAATAGCAGGGTTAGCAACAGACTGATGGAGCCTAGAAAGACTTGAACAGGTGAAACTGAAGCTGGAAATTATAGGTAACATTTAAGCTGTTCAGAGAAGAGAAATTAAGACTTTCATTGTAGAGGGTACAACATTATAAATGATAGAAACTTAAAAGATTAAAATCTGTTAAGAATATTAAGGCAATGACAATTTATATGGCATGGATGATTTAGAACTTGAAATACATTAGGGGTATATGGAAGATGACAAGGAAGGTAGGATGGATCTTTAGTTTGGTGTACCTAGATGCCAGACAAAAAGACTGCACTTCATCTCATGAGAAACTGGAAGCCTTTGAAGAATTTTTTGAGCAGGGAACTAGAGACATAATTATAACTTTCTCTTAACAAGATAATTCTGGTGGCCATATTTAACGAACATCTATCAATTTTCAGTTGACTCCACCACCCTTGGTTTCAAATACTGTACCTTCCTCATTCCTTGTGATTCTGGTGGGGTGGTAAAAAAAGGTCTCCACCTCTCCACCAAACAAGGGTCTCTATCTCTCTACCCTGAGGCTGGGCACATGGCACAAACTTGCTAATCAGACTGGCCTAGGAGTGGACCCTGGCCCAAGATAGCTTAACATAAATCTTTGGGGGTAGGTATGATCACAACTATACTAGTAGTCATAATGCTCTTTCTCTGCATTTTCTATGCAAAAGGCTCACTCACAGAAGCCTTTGCTTCCTTGGCTATCTTTGTCACCACTGTGTGAACAGAACCTGACCAAGGAGGCCATCAGTGAAAAAAGTAGAGCTGAGGGATAGAAAGAGGAACAGAATTCTGATAGCATATTTGAATACCTGTCTCTAACTATGCTTGAGGCCAACTCTCTTCTTTAGTATTTATTTAATAACATCTTTTTTGTTTATTTCATAAGCATAATTTGAATTTGGTTTCTGGATTTGTAGCTGAAAGTGTTCTCACTAATGTAGAGAATAAAAGTCAGATAAGACTGGAAGAAGAGAGATGCACTTATAGGAATTAAAGTAAATACATGAGTGATGATAAGGGCCTGAAATAAGACAATGGAGCTAAAGAAGAGGGGGTATATGCAAATATATGAATCCTGAATGGATGTGCTTCAGTGACTTATTAGATATGTGAGGGAGGAAGGGGAGAGGAAGAAAGAAGAATGCCAGATGTTATCCATGAAACCCTCTCCACCATAACTTCTGGGCAAGTGAAAGGTCCCATTCTTCACTAAACTGAATGATTGAAGAAGCAGGATATACTTTAGTTTTCCTTGGGGTTCAGTCCAAGGAAATGTATACAGTTTATTGCACCCTGGTGAATAGCCAATGTGAAGAAACAGAGGCTATTGTATGCATCTCCTCCTCGATACTCCAGGAGTCAAGTTCCAAGCTTAGTGTAATTACGCAACATGGCAGTTGATTTTCCTTCATCTAAAAGCTGGGCACTGTCAGATGTGACCTGCCAGCTAAGCTGAGCGCTGGAAAGGATGAGGATGACTCACTGTGCTCTGCTTCTATGCCTGCTACTGCTTTAAATGGGATAGAAACTTAAGCCCTCATCTTTGAAGCTCGTCTTTGCGGGTAACTCTTAAGCAGAGCCGTAATTCAATCTCCAGGTCCCAGAGGTACACGCGATAGTTGTTTCAGAGAGACGATGCCACATCTGTGCCAGAATGCAGCTGGAAAAGGATCTTGTGTGATTTGTCCAATATGATGGACAGAAAAAAAAAGAAACAGACTGAGCAGGTGCTTAAAATAAATATATGTTAGTGCTTTAAAAAAGAAGTCAAATTATATGTCTAAATCTGTAACCTATAAAGAGCACATTCAAATTTTTATGTAAAGGCCCAAGATTTCAGTATAAAGAGAATGAGCAGGAGGTCCACTCATGAAGAGACATGCACAATACACAGACTCTACGAAACCTATTTAGCCTCATGGGCAATCAAATACATACTATTGAAGCTAAGCCAAAGTACCATTGCATTGCTAATAATGAGGAGGCAGGAAATTAAAATGTTAAAGTGAAATTGTCCTTTTGGAATTGAAGATGTCAATATTTAACTTATGGTATTTAACAACCATAAAATATCATTACTCTTTCTCAATATTCCTACTTCTAAGATTATATCCTGAGGTTATTATTCAGCAGAAGAAAAAGAATTGTGCCTAAAGTGTGCATTATAGCATTCTCTATAATATCAAATATATTAGAAAAGTTTAACTGACCAATAATAGGGAATGGATAACCAAAAATGCTGCCAAAAGGTATACAGGCACAATGTTATAAAACAGCGTGGAAATATGGAAAATAACTTCTCAAATAAAGCAGTATAGAAAACTGAACATGTACGATATGAACAAAAAGTGTACATTTGGATAAAGACTAAGTTGATTCAAAGAAAACAGGAAGGAAGTAATACATGTATTGAACCTTAATTTATGACTGAGATTAAAAGAAAGACAAAAAAGGAACTACTCGATAAATAGTGCTGAATGACACAGACAAAATCAATTCCAGGTAGTTAGAAACTTTAGTGTGAAATGTAAAATTGTCAAACTTTTAGAAGATAGTCTAGGAGAATTTTTTCTGGCTTCAGGACAAGGAATAACTCCTTAAACAGGAAAAGCATTTACCATAAAAATGATACAACTGACCTCATGAAAATAAAAAAAAACTTCTGTTCATCCAAAGACACGCTCAAAACTACAAGCTACAAACTGAGAAGAGATATATGTAACACATATAACCCACAAAACACATATATCCACAAAGTATACAGACTACAAGATTTAAAAATTGGGTGAAAGTCATGAATATATGCTTCACAAATAAAGAAGTGTGACTAATCATTAAACAAGCTCGTTAATAATTAAGCAATTTTACACGACAATCACACTGAGATACATTTCATTCTGGGGTTGTTATATATATACAACCCCTTCATGGATTACCCACTGCTCAACTCCAGGAAGAACCGTTCTTATGCCCTTAAATACAAGTGTCACCCCCTTGAACCTGTGGAATGCACTGGCTCTGTTTCACAACCACTAAACTGGCAGAAAATCAAAAGTCTGCCATATCAGCAAGGATGTGGAACAATGAGAATCTCAGTCACAGCTTACTGACATGTAAATTGGCTCAACCCCTTTGAAGAACAGCTTGTCATTATCCAGGATGATTAATGTCAGGTTTAGAGAAGGAATGGGAAAGAGTGTTAACTAGTGACAAACAGAAAAATAAGCAGATATTAAAAATAAAACTGTGGAATGGCTCCAATAAGCATACGTTCCCCACCCCAGAGATGTCTCTAGACAAAAGTGAGGAAAGCAGATCAAGACAGGATAA